>NC_044304.2:56388098-56721721 GCF_007474595.2 Lynx canadensis
AGGCAGCTACAGATGGGTCTTGTTTTTCAATCCATCCTGTCACCCTAGGTCTTTTGGTTGGAGTGTTTATTTTCTTATATCCAAAGTAATTATTGACACGTATGTATTTATTGTCATTTTACTACTTGTTTTGTGGTTGTTTCTGGAGATTTTCTCAAATCCTTTATTGTTTTTCTCTCGCTTTGATGTCTTTCTAATTTGCTTTCATGATATATTTGGATTTCTTTCTCTTTATTCTTTGCATCGTATTAGTGGGTTTTGGTATATGATAATAGCATTAATTTGATATCACCTCTTCTGCGTGTAGCAGTCTATATTAAGTTGATGGTCACTTAAGTTAGAGCTCATTTTTTTTTCTCCTCCCCTGTTTGATAAGCTATATATTGTATATCCTTTTTTGGGACATTCCTTGAGGTTTTTTTTTACAGAAATATACATTTTTACTGCTTGTACATTTCCTGCCTTTATACTGTCACTTTTGATCTCTCCTTTCCACTCAGAGTCGCCGATAATATTTCTTACAGGCTGATTTAGTGGTCACAACTCCTTCCATTTTTGTTTGTCTAGAAATTCTTTATCTCTCCTTCTATTATGAATGATAGCCTTACTGGATAGAGTATATTTGGCTGCGATTTTTCTCATTCATCACTTTGAATATCATGGCATTTCCTTCTGTCTTGCAAAGTTTCTGTTGAAAAATCTGCTGCTAGCCTTGTGGGTTTTTCCATTGGAAGTGAATGACTTGTTTTGCTGCTTTTAAGATTTGTAGCAGTGGGCGCCTGCGTGGCTCAGTCGGTGAAGCATGACTTAACTTAGCTCAAGTCGTGACCTCGCAGTTCATGGGTTTAAGCCCTCCAGTGGGCTCTGCAGCGACAGCACAGAGAGTGCTTGGGATTCCCTCTCTCTCTCTCTCTCTCTCTCTCTCTGCCCCTCCCCTGGTTGTGTCTGCGTTTTGTCATGGAAATAAAAAAAAACAAAAGCGGGGTAGTACAGGAAGATGGTGGCGTAGGAGACGCTGGGCTCACCGTGCGTCCTGCTGATCACTTAGATTCCACCTACACCTGCCTAAATAACCCAGAAAACCGCCAGAGGATTAGCAGAACGGAGTCACCGGACCCAAGTGTACGAGAGGCCCACGGAAGAGGGTAGGAAGGGCGGCGAGGCGGTGCGCGCTCCACGGACTGGCGGGAGGGAGCCGGGGCGGAGGGGCGGCTCGCCAGCCAAGCAGAGCCCCCGAGTCCGGCTTGCAAAAGCGGAGGGGCCTGACGGACTGTGTTCCGACAGCAACGCGACTTAGCGTCTGGGAGATCATAGGTTAACAGCTCTGCTCGGAAAGCGGGAAGGCTGGAGGACAAAGGGAGGGTGAGCTGCGGAGCCCCCATGACAGAGCTCAGTTTGGCGGGGAACAAAGGCGCTCGCCAGCGACATCTCCCCCGCCATCCCCCAGCCAAAATCCCAAAGGGAACCGGTTTCCGGCCAGGGAAATTGCTCGCTCCGCGCAAACACCCAACTCTGTGCTTCTGCGAGCCAAACCTCCGTCAGCAGATCTGACTCCCTCCGGCTGCCACAGGCCCCTCCTGAAGTGGATCACCTAAGGAAAGCGAGCTAAGCCTGCCCCCCCTGCCACCGTGCACCTTGCCTTCCCACCCCAGCTAATACGCCAGATCCCCAGCATCACAAGCCTGGCAGTGTGCAAGTAGCCCAGACGGGCCACGCCACCCCACAGGGAATCCCGCCCCTAGAGAGGGGAAGAGAAGGCACACACCGGTCTGACTGTGGCCCCAGCGGTGGGGGGGCAGACATCAGGACTGACTGCGGCCCCGCCCACCAACTCCAGTTATACACCACAGCACAGGGGAAGTGCCCTGCAGGTCTTCACCACACCAGGGACTATCCAAAATGACCAAGCGGAAGAATTCCCCTCAGAAGAATCTCCAGGAAATAACAACAGCTAATGAGCTGATCAAAAAGGATTTAAATAATATAACAGAAAGTGGATTTAGAATAATAGTCATAAAATTAATCGCTGGGCTGGAAAACAGCATACAGGACAGCAGAGAATCTCTTGCTACAGAGATCAAGGGACTAAGGAACAGTCACGAGGAGCTGAAAAACGCTTTAAAGGAAATGCAAAACAAAATGCAAACCACCACGGCTTGGATGGAAGAGGCAGAGGAGAGAATAGGTGAACTAGAAGATAAAGTTATGGAAAAAGAGGAAGCTGAGAAAAAGAGAGAAAAAAATCCAGGAGTATGAGGGGAAAATTAGAGAACTAAGTGATACACTAAAAAGAATAATATACGCATAATTGGTATCCCAGAGGAGGAAGAGAGAGGGAAAGGTGCTGAAGGGGTACTTGAAGAAATTATAGCTGAGAACTTCCCTGAACTGGGGAAGGAAAAAAGGCATTGAAATCCAAGAGGCACAGAGAACTCCCTTCAGACGTAACTTGAATCGATCTTCTGCATGACATATCATAGTGAAACTGGCAAAATACAAGGATAAAGAGAAATTCTGAAAGCAGCAAGGGGTAAACGTGCCCTCACATATAAAGGGAGACCTATAACTCGTGACTGATCTCTCTTTTGAAACTTGGCAGGCCAGAAAGAATTGGCACGAGATTTTCAGTGTGCTCGACAGAAAAAATATGCAGCCAGAATCCTTTATCCAGCAAGTCTCTCATTTAGAATAGAAGGAGAGTAAAGGTCTTCCCAAACAAACAAAACTGAAGGAATTTGTCACCACTAAACCAGCCCCAAGAGATCCTAAGGGGGACCCTGTGAGACAAAGTACCAGAGACATCACTACAAGCATAAAACATACAGACACAATGACTCTAAACCCGTACCTTTCTATAATAACACTGAATGTAAACGGATTAAATGCGCCAACCAAAAGACATAGGGTATCAGAATGGATAAAAAAACAAGACCCATCTATTTGCTGTCTACAAGAGACTCATTTTAGACCTGAGGACACCTTTAGATTGAGAGTGAGGGGATGGAGAACTATTTATCATGCTACTGGAAGCCAAAAGAAAGCTGGAGTAGCCATACTTATATCAGACAAACTAGACTTTAAATTAAAGGCTGTAACAAGAGATGAAGATGGACATTATATAATAGTTACAGGGTCTATCCATCAGGAAGAGCTAACAATTATAAATGTCTATGCGCCGAATACCGGAGCCCCCAAATATATAAAACAATTACTCATAAACAGAAGCAACCTTATTGAGAAGAATGTGGTAATTGCTGGGGGCTTTAACACCCCACTTACAGAAATGGATAGATCATCTAGACACACGGTCAATAAAGAAACAAGGGCCCTGAATGAGACATTGGTCAGATGGACTTGACAGATATTTAGAACTCTGCATCCCAAAGCAACAGAATATACTTTCTTCTCAAGTGCACATGGAACATTCTCCAAGATAGATCATACTGGGTCACAAAACAGCCTCCATAAGTTTACAAGAATTGAAATTATACCATGCATACTTTCAGAACACAATGCTATGAAGCTTGAAATCAACCACAGGAAAAATCTGGAAAACCTCCAAAAGCATGGAGGTTAAAGAACACCTACTAACGAATGAGTGGGTCAACCAGGCAATTAGAGAAGAAATCAAAAAATATATGGAAACAAACGAAAATGAAAATACAACAATCCAAACGCTTTGGGACGCAGCGAAGGCAGTCCTGAGAGGAAAATACATTGCAATCCAGGCCTATCTCAAGAAACAAGAAAAATCCCAAATACAAAATCTAACAGCACACCTAAAGGAACTAGAAGCAGAACAGCAAAGGCAGCCTAAACCCAGCAGAAGAAGAGAAATAATAAAGATCAGAGCAGAAATAAACAATAGAATCTAAAAAAACTGTAGAGCAGATTAACGAAACCAAGAGTTGGTTTTTTGAAAAAATAAACAAAATTGACAAACCTAGCCAGGCTTCTCAAAAAGAAAAGGGAGATGACCCAAAGATAAATCATGAATGAAAATGGAATGATTACAACCAATCCCTCAGAGATACAAACAATTATCAGGGAATACTATGAAAAATTATATGCCAACTAATTGGACAACCTGGAAGAAATGGACAAATTCCTGAACACCCACACTCTTCCAAAACTCAATCAGGAGGAAATAGAAAGCTTGAAGAGACCCATAACCAGCGAAGAAATTGAATCGGTTATCAAAAATCTCCCAACAAATAAGATTCCAGGACCAGACGGCTTCCCAGGGGAGTTCTACGAGACATTTAAAGCAGAGATAATACCTATCCTTCTCAAGCTATTCCAAGAAATAGAAAGGGAAGGAAAACTTCCAGACTCATTCTATGAAGCCAGTATTACTTTGATTCCTAAACCAGACAGAGACCCAGTAAAAAAAGAACTACAGGTCAATATCCCTGATGAATATGGATGCAAAAATTCTCAATAAGATACTAGCAAATCGAATTCAACAGCATATAAAAAGAATTATTCACCATGATCAAGTGGGATTCATTCCTGGGATGCAGGGCTGGTTCAACATTCGCAAATCAATCAACGTGATCACACATTAACAAAAAAAAAGAGAAAACCATATGATCCTGTCAATCGATGCAGAAAAGGCCTTTGACAAAATCCAGCACCCCTTCTTAATAAAAACCCTTGAGAAAGTCGGGATAGAAGGAACATACTAAAGGTCATAAAAGCCATTTATGAAAAGCCCACAGCTAACATCATCCTCAACGGGGAAAAACTGAGAGCTTTTTCCCTGAGATCAGGAACACGACAGGGATGCCCACTCTCACCGCTGTTGTTTAACATAGTGCTGGAAGTTCTAGCATCAGCAATCAGACAACAAAAGGAAATCAAAGGCATCCAAATTGGCAAAGATGAAGTCAAGCTTTCGCTTTTTGCAGATGACATGATATTATACATGGAAAATCCGATAGACTCCACCAAAAGTCTTCTAGAACTGATACATGAATTCAGCAAAGTTGTAGGATACAAAATCAATGTACAGAAATCAGTTGCATCTTATACACTACAATGAAGCCACAGAAAGACAAATAAAGAAACTGATCCCATTCACAATTGCACCAAGAAGCATAAAATACCTAGGAACAAATCTAACCAAAGATGTAAAGGATCTGTATGCTGAAAACTATAGAAAGCTTATGAAGGTAATTGAAGAAGATTTAAAGAAATGGAAAGACATTCCCTGCTCATGGATTGGAAAAATAATATTGTCAAAATGTCAATACTACCCAAGCTATCTACACATTCAATGCAATCCCAATCAAAATTGCACCAGCATTCTTCTCAAAATTAGAACAAGCAATCCTAAAATGCATATGGAACCACAAAAGGCCCCGAATAGCCAAAGGAATTTTGAAGAAGAAGACCAAGCAGGAGGCATCACAATCCCAGACTTTAGCCTCTACTACAAAGCTGTCATCATCAAGACAGCATGGTATTGGCACAAAAACAGACACACAGACCAATGGAATAGAATAGAAACCCCAGAACTAGACCCACAACGTATGGCCAACTCATCTTTGACAAAGCAGGAAAGAACATCCAATGGAAAAAAGACAGCCTCTTTAACAAATGGTGCTGGGAGAACTGGACAGCAACATGCAGAAGGTTGAAACTAGACCACTTTCTCACACCATTCACAAAAATAAACTCAAAATGGATAAAGGACCTAAATGTGAGACAGGAAACCATCAAAACCTTAGAGGAGAAAGCAGGAAAAGACCTCTCTGACCTCAGCCGTAGCAATCTCTTACTCGACACATCCCCAAAGGCAAGGGAATTAAAAGCAAAAGTGAATTACTGGACCTTATGAAGATAAAAAGCTTCTGCACAGCAAAGGAAACAACCAACAAAACTAAAAGGCAACCAACGGAATGGGAAAAGATATTTGCAAATGACATATCGGACAAAGGGCTAGTATCTAAATCTATAAAGAGCTCACCAAACTCCACACCTGAAAAACAAATAACCCAGTGAAGAAATGGGCAGAAAACATGAATAGACACTTCTCTAAAGAAGACATCCAGATGGCCAACAGGCACATGAAAAGATGTTCAGCGTCGCTCCTTATCAGGGAAATACAAATCAAAACCACACTCAGGTATCACCTCACGCCAGTCAGAGTGGCCAAAATGAACAAATCAGGAGACTATAGATGCTGGAGAGGATGTGGAGAAACGGGAAACCCTCTTGCACTGTTGGTGGGAATGCACATTGGTGCAGCCGCTCTGGAAAGCGGTGTGGAGTTCCTCAGAAAATTAAAAATAGACCTACCCTATGACCCAGCAATAGCACTGCTAGGAATTTATCCAAGGGATACAGGAGTACTGATGCATAGGGGCACTTGTACCCCAATGTTCATAGCAGCACTCTCAACAATAGCCAAATTATGGAAAGAGCCTAAATGTCCATCACTGGATGAATGGATAAAGAAATTGTGGTATATATACACAATGGAATACTATGTGGCAATGAGAAAAATGAATATGGCCTTTTGTAGCAACGTGGATGGAACTGGAGAGTGTAATGCTAAGTGAAATAAGCCATACAGAGAAAGACAGATACCATATGGTTTCACTCGTATGTGGATCCTGAGAAACTTAACAGGAACCCATGGGGGAGGGGAAGGAAAAAAAAAAAAGAGGTTAGAGTGGGAGAGAGCCAAAGCATAAGAGACTTAAAAACTGAGAACAAACTGAGGGTTGATGGGGGGTGGGAGGGAGGGGAGGGTGGGTGATGGGTATTGAGGAGGCACCTTTTGGGATGAGCACTGGGTGTTGTATGGAAACCAATTTGTCAATAAATTTCATATATAAAAAAAATAAAAAATAAAAAAGATAAACTGCAGCCTTAAAATAAAAAAAATAAGGGGCGCCTGGGTGGCGCAGTTGGTTAAGTGTCCAACTTCAGCCAGGTCACGATCTCACGGTCCATGGGTTCGAGCCCCGCATCAGGCTCTGGGCTGATGGCTCAGAGCCTGGAGCCTGTTTCTGATTCTGTGTCTCCTCTCTCTCTGCCCCTCCCCTGTTCATGCTCTGTCTCTCTCTGTCCCAAAAATAAATAAACGTTGAAAAAAAAAATTTAAAAAATAAAAAAATAAAAATAAATAAAATCTTCAAATTGGATTATCATAAACATATTAGTTGCTTAATGCTAGATTCCTTCTCCGGTCCTTAAGTACCTTCCAATATGGTGTAGATAGGAAATTAGAGCTCTTCATATGCTGATCCCAGTGGAATAATAAAACTATATGAAATTTTAAATCGGTTTTTATATTTTTATTAGACTTCATGGTAGTTCTGGAAAATGGCTCAAAATTCTGTAATCCTGTATTTCTCTTCTATACTTTAAATCTTGTGCCTTAAGATTAATATTTTTGTTTGTTTTACTATTTTTTTTAATGTTGATTCTTGAGAGAGAGTGAGGGAGCATATGAATCGCAAGCCGACTCCATGCTTCGTGTGGACCTCACGCAGGGGTTGATCCCACGGCCTTGGGATCATGACTCGAGCTGAAACTAAGAGTTGGACGCCCAACTGACTGAGACACCCAGGTGTCCCAAGATTAATTTTAAAAGCAGTATTCATATAAAATCCTGAATTAGTGTTTCACAGTTAAAACATTTTATGACTCTTAATGCCATTCATTACAGAAATGAATATTTGTCTATATTAGTAAAAGCATATTTTACATTCTTAAAACTAATGTTGAAATATAGAGTTGGAATCTTGAATCTCATGTTTTTTTTTCCCCCTGCTTTAGGTATTGTATTATTTTTACTCTTTAAAAATATTTTTAGTGTTTGTTTATTTTTGAGAGAAAGAAAGTGAGGGAGAAGGGGAGGGGTAGGGAGAGGGGGACAGAGGATCCAAAGCAGGCTCTGTGCTGACAGCAGAGAGCCTGATGCGGGGCTCGAACTCATGAACCAAGAGCTCATGACGTGAGCCAAATTCGGAGACTTAACTGACAGAGCCACCCAGGCACCCCTCCCCTGTTTTCATTATTATTCTTTATTTGTTCTTTATTTTTATTATTTGACAATTTAGTGTCCAGTTATGTAATATTAGTGTGTACAGTGTAGTTTTGGATTCGGGAGTAGATTCCCATGATTCATCACTTCCGGATAACCCCAGGGCTCATTCCATCATGTGCCCTCCTCAATGCCCACCATCCCTTTTTTCCACCTCCTTACCTCCCCATCCCCATCAACCCTCAGCTTGTTCTCTGTCTTTTAAGAGCGTCGTATGGTTTGCCTCCCTCTAGGTATTTGTAACTATTTTTTCTTTCCCTTCCCCTATTGTCTTGTGTGAAGTTTTCAAATTCCACATATGAGTGAAAACATACGATATATTTCTCTTGACCGACTTATTTCACTTAGCATCATACCTTCCAGTTGCTTCCCCAGTGTTGCAAATGCTAAGATTCCATTCTTTTTCATGGCCAGGTCATATTATTCCATTGTATATAGACCACCACCTCTTCTTTAGCCATTCATGAGTTGATGGACATTTAGGCTCTTTCCATAATGTGGCAATTGTTGATAGAAATGCTATCAACTCTGGGGTACATATGCCCTTACAAATCAGCACTCCTGTATCCTTTGGATAAATGCCTAATAGTGCTGTTGCTGGGTTGTAGGGTAATTCTATTTTAAATTTTTTGAGGAACCTCCACACTGTTTTACAGAGTGGCTGCACCAGTTTGCATTGCCACCAACAGGGCAAGAGGGTTCCCGTTTCACCACATCCTCGCCAACATCTGTTATTTCTGGAGTTGTGAATGTCACCACCACACTCTGACCGATTGAGGTGGTATCCCAGTGGGGTTTGATTTGTATTTCCTGGATGATGCGTGATGTTGAGCATCTTTGCATGTGTCCTTTGGCCATCTGGATGTCTCCTTTGGAAAAGTGTCTATCCACGTTCACTTCCCCTTTCTTCGCTTACTTGGTTTTCAGGTGTTGAGTTTGGCAAGTTCTTTATACACTTTTTTATCCTAACCCTTTATGTGATATGCCATTTGCAAATACATATCTTCTCCCATTCCGTCGGTTGCCTTTAAGGTTTGTTGATTGTTGTCTTTGCTATGTGGCAGTTTAGTATCTTGATGAGGTACCAAAAGTTCATTTTTGCTTTTATTTCCCTTGCCTCTGAAAGTAAGTAATTTGAGCCTTTGTCTCAAGTAAGTAATTGCTGCAGCAGAAGTCAGAGAGGTGGTTGCCTGTTTTCTCCTCTAGGATTTTGATGGTTTCCTGTCTCACGGTTAGCTTTTTCATGCATTGGAGTTTATGTTTGTGTAAGGTGTAAGAAAGTGGTCCAGGTTCACTCTTGTGCATGTTGCTGTCCAGTTCTCCCAGCACCATTAGCTAAAGAGACTGTCTTTTTTTGCATTGGCTACTCTTTCCTGCTTTGTTGGAGCTTAGTTGGCCACACATCTGTGGGCCCATTTCTGGGTTCTCTATTCTATTCCATTGGCCTCTGTGCTTGTTTGGAGCTAATACCGTGCATTTGAGGAGTCCAGCTTTGTAGTTCAGGCTAAAGTGCGGGATTGTGATGCCTCCCCTACTCTGGTTTTCTTTTTCAACCTTACTTTGGTTGTTCTCGGTCTTTTGTGGTTCTCTCCAAAGTTTAGGATTGTTTGTTCTAGTTCTTTGAAGAATGCTGCTGTTATTTTGATTGGGATTGCATTGAATGTACAGATTTCTTTGGGTAGTATTGACATTTTAACAATGATTGTTCTTGCAACCGATGAGCATGGAATATTTTCCAGGTTCTTTGTGTGTTATTCAGTTTCTTTCATAAGTTGTCTATAGTTTTCAGCATACAGATCTTTTACCTCTTTGGTTAGGTTTAATGCTAGGTATTTTATGGTTTGGTGCAGTGGTAAATGGGATCGATTCCTTGATATCTCTTTCTAATGCTTCATGATTGGTGTGTAGACATGCAACCGATTTGGGTGCATGGATTTTTTATCCTGCAGCTTTGCTATTCAGCAAAGCATGTATCAGTTCTAGCAGTTTTTTGGTGGAGGCTTTCAGGATGTCCACATAGGGTATCGTGTCATCTGCAAACTGTGAAAGTTTGACCTCTTCTTTGCCAACTTGGATGCCTTTTATTCCAATTTGTTGTGTGATGTCTGAGTCTAGGACTTCCAACATCATGTTAAACAACAGTGGTGAGAGTAGAAATCCCTTCATGTTCCTGATCTCAGGGGAAAAGCTCTCAGTGTTTCTCCATGGAGGAGGCTATGAGCTGTGGGCCGTTCATATGTGGCTTTTAGGGTTTAAAGGTCTATTCCTTCTATCCGACTTTCTTGAGGGTTGTATTAAGAAAGGGTGCTGTATTTTGTCAAATGCTTTTTCTGCATCTATTGACAGGATCGTATGGTTCTTATCCTTTCTTCTCTTCATGGGATGTGTCATGTTGATTGATTTCTGAATATTGAACCAGCCCTGCCGCCCAGGAATGAATCGCCCTTGATCCTGGCGAATTATTCTCTTAATATACTGTTGCATTACGTTTGCTAGTATCTTGTTGAGAAGAAGAAGAAGGATTAACTCTGCTTTAAATGTCTGGTAGGATTCCCCTGGGAAGCCATCCTTCCCAGGACTCTTATTTGTTGGGAGATTTTTAATACCTGATTGAATGACTTCACGGGTTATGGGTCTCTTCACGTTTTCTATTTCTTCCCGTTTGGCTTTTGGTAGTGTGTGGGTGTCTAGGAATTTGTCCATGTCTTCCAGGTTGTCCAGGTTGTTGGCATATACTTTTTCATAGTATCCTCGGATCCTTGTTGTATTTCTGTGGTGTTGGTTGTGATCTCTTGTCTTTCATTTGTGATTTTATCTGTTTGGGCCTCTCTTTCTTCTTTTTGAGAAGTGTGGCTAGGGGGTTATCAATTTTGCTAACTTAAAAAAAACACATCTCTTAGATTGATTGATGTGTGCAACCTTGTTTTTGGATTCTATAGGATTTATTTCTACCCGACTCTTTTTTGTTTCTCTTCATCTGCTGACGTTGGGCTTTCTTTGCTGCTGTGTTTCTAGTTCATTTAGGAGTGAAGTTAGTTTCTGTATTTGGGACCATCCTTGCTTCTGGAGATGGGCCTGGATTACAATGTATTTTCCTTCTAAGGACTGCCTTTGCTGCATCCCACAGGGTTTGGTTTGCGTGTTTTCATTTTCATTTGCTTCCATACGGTTTTTAATTTCTTCCTTAATCGCCTGGTGGACCCATTCTTTCTTGAGTAGGAAGTTCTGTAACCTCCATGCATTTGGAGGTTTTCCAATTTTTGTTCTTGTGGTTGATTCCAAGTGTCTGAGCGTTGTGATCTGAAAATATGCATGGTATGATCTCAGTCCTTTTATGTTTGTGGAGGGCTGTTTTGTGACCCAGGATGTGATCTATATTGGAGAATGTTCTATGTGTACTTAAGAAGAATGTGCATTCTACTGTTGTTGGATGAAAAGATCTCAATATATTGGTGTTGATATCCATGTATATAAATGTATATATTAAGGCCAATATATATCTATGTATATCTGAATACATCTGGTGCAATGACACACTGGATCTGTGTTTCCGTACTGATTTTCTGTCTTGATGATGCGCCTATTGCCATGAGTGGCGTCTTAAAGTTGTCTACAATCATGGTATTTGTATGTATACATTTATTCATGTTTGTGATTAATCGATTCATATATGTGGGCCTTTCACTTTGGGGACATAACCATTTGCAAGTGTTAGCTCCTCTTGATGGATAGACCCCTTAATTATGACCCAATGCCCTTCTGAATCTGTTACTACAGTCTTTGGTTTAAAATCTGGTCTGTCTGATGGAAGTATGGTGACTTCAGCTTTCTTTTGACTTCTAGTAGCATGATGGGTGGTTCCCCATACCTTCGCTTTGAATCTGGAGGTGTCCTGGGGTCTAAAATCAGTGTCTTGTTGACAGCATATAGATGGATCTTGTTCTTTGGTTTGGTTTTGTGTTTTATCCATTCTGATTCCCTGTGTCTTTTGATTGGGGCATTGAGTCCATTCACACTCAGAGTGATTAGTTAAAGATATGGATTTAGTGTCATTGTATTATCTGAAGGTTTCATGCTTTTGGTGAGGCCTCTGGTCCTTTGTAGTCTCTGCTGATTTCCACTCACAGAGTCGCCCCTTAGGGTCTCCTGCAGGGCTGGTTTAGTGTTCATGAACTCCATTAGGTTTTGTTTGTCTTGGAAAGCCTTTCTGTCATTTTCTATTCTAAATGACAGCCTTGCTGGGGAAAGGATTCTTCGCTGCATATGTTCCCATTTTTCACATTGACTGTTTCCTACCCCTCCCTTCTGCCCTGCCAAGTTTCATTGGATAGGTCTGCTGCTACCCTTTTGTGTCTTCCCTTGTCGATTAAGACCTGTTTGTCCCTAGCTGCTTTCAGAATTCTCTCTTTATCTTTGTATTTTTCTAGTTTCGCTTTGACATGTCGTGGTGTTGACCTGGTTTTGTTGATTTGGAAGGGAATTCTCTGTGCCGCCAGGACTTGGATACCTGTTTCCTTCCCCAGATGAGGGAAGTTCTCAACTATCTTTGTATCTTTTCCTATAACTGGAACCTCACAATAGATATCTTTGTGTCTGCCCACACATTCTAAGATGGGACAGATTAATTTTTGTATTTTCTGTTTATTTGAAACAGAATTTTTCTCATTTGATCTTGAAATCCCCAAAGGATTAAAAGTTGGATGTGAAAAAATTAGACCCCTTTGGTAAAATTGGTCATAACCTTGGGGTAAAGGCCCCTGTTCCTTCTGTGACAGCACAGCCTGATGCCAGAGAAGACATGGTTGTTGCCCCTGTGGTGAAAACATAAAGCAGGAAATGCAGAAAGCTGGACAGTGACACCACATAGGGGGAAAGCGTTACTCACATCCCAACTCCAGAGAAACGTTTCACAGGCCTCTGTTCCCAAAATACTCCAAAGTCCATGTGTTCCTGGGATGAAGAGCAAACACATGCAGGTCCAAGGGGAGGCGACCTCCATTGGGAGCAGTTGTCAGCGATGTGGGACTTTCCTGGAAGGAATTCAGGCAAATTAAACCCTATGGGGCAGAGCTGATCGCCCTCAGATGGTGGTTTATGGTCTGGGGAGCAGCAGGTCCGTTGACAACATAAGGAAACCAAGCCCCAGGAGATCCACAGTGAGAAGTCCTCACCTGAAGGGCAGCAGCTCTCCAGTACCAGGAGAGTTCATGGAGCCCAACTCATCTGGTATCAAGAGAGACCACAGAGCCCTGGTGGTCCCGTACTGGGAGAGCCTACAGTGCCCAGGGTCCTCCCTTTCCCAGCCACCATGTCTGGTCCCAGGCTGATGGCTCAGCTCTGCTCCCCTGAGTTCAGAGGGGCCTCATGGCAGGAGAGTGGGGTGCTCCAGGAGGTGGGATCTGAGTTCCAGAATGCTGAGATACAGGCCTGACGTTATGACAATCGAAATTGAAGGGTACTGGGATGCTCACCTAGCTTGTTTTACTAGTGAACCCAGGCTGTGATGTTAGCTTTAGTTTCCACATCTGTGACTGGAGGACATAACTTGGCCTTCTTGATGGGTTGTCTGTTGGATTCTCTGAGAGATGTGGTGGAATCATTGCCTGGTGCCTACAAGACATAAAGAGCCACCTGGCAGGATGCCACATGATCCTCTAGGGCAGGGCACTCCTGGAAGACCCTGCTCAGGTCTCTGCCTGGTTCCCACCTCCTGGGAACATTCAGCATTGTCTGAGGAGATGGAGATGATCCCGGATGTCAGCAGGTGCTACACGAAGGAAGGCCAGCCATGGGAGGAGAGCAGGACACACCCTGTGCCACCTTCTAGGACCCAGGCTGTTACACCCTCTGACCTCAGCCCAAATAAATTCCCCTGCTGTGTGGACTTGACCTCCATCATTCACTTCTTCACTCCCTCTCTCATTCACTCCCTCATTCACTCACTTCTTCCTCATTAAGCAGGTGATCTCTGGTCCCTGCCATGTGCCCAGCACACTGACTCCATCCATGAGCATGACCCCAAGGGGTCACCACAGGAGGCATCTTCCTTTGCAGTGTCTGCGCCTTCCTGCGCTCTGCCTCCTTTGACGAGGCTCAAGTCTGCTGTGTGACCATGTCCCCCTGACCAGCTCTGTCCCCAGGGCTTGAGATCCTCAGGATATCTGTGCTCCCAGGCTGCCAGGAGAGGATGTGCCTGTGACTGTGGTGAAGGACCGAATCCTCTGGCAGAGTTCAGGCTCACAGATGCGACTCTTCTGCAGGGGCAGGTGGACTCTGGGGGCATGAGGTGTCATCAGCAGGACTGCAGTGCTGTCCTAGTGCATTGCCAGCTTCAGTTTCCCAAATCCAAGACCAATACCCTAACAGCACCTGCCATACACCCTTGTGCTGTCAAAGTGACAGTCCCCATCCTGTGTCCCTGCTTGCAGTCTGCTCTCTTTGAATTTGATCATGTTCTGTCCTGACTTGGGGAGGTGGGGTCCTTCTTCTGTGTGATAAGATCATAAACAAGGAACATGGAGGATCCTGCCCTTGTTCAGACTTGGATTCTCAATGTTTCTCTTGTCTAGAAATACAGTGGATGCAGAACTGAATAAAAGAGTGGCTCCTTTCAGGAAGGAGAAAAGAGCCCTGAGTAAGGGTCCTTGCTCTGTATTTTTAGCATCAGAAGGCTTACCAACATGATGGATGTATTATAGAAAGAATAAAAGGGTGATTATTAACCTATGTGTGTGAGAGAAAGGAGCTTTTTATGTTATGTGGTGTTAGGGTTTGGGTCAATATAAAAAAAAAATCCTGGCATCCAGCAGATGGCTGTTCACGACAGGCATGAGACACATTGTCTGTTTATCTTAATTTGCCCACGGATAAGACAGAGAATGCTGCCTCAGAGTTAAGAAGGCAGGTTTCTGTTGCTGGTTAGCTCTGCTCCAGGTGATTTCACCCTGTTGAGGCTGTCTTTATCCCTCTTTACACGTATACCTATTCTGGAGCTTCCATCTTCTGAAAGCAGCTTTCTGCTTTTGTACTATGCTGGGGGTGCTTTCGCCCTGTTTACTTAATCTTGGATGCTTTCACTCTGTGTCTTCCTATTCCTGTGTCTTTGTTCTATGCTGGGGGTGCTTTCGCCCTGCTTACCTCTTTTGGATGCTTTCATCCTGCGACTTCCTATTCCTCTGTCTTTTTCCATGCTCAGGACGCTTTTGCCCTGCTTACCTAAACTTGGATGCTTTCATCCTTAGCCTTGTTAACCCATTGGTACAAGCTCAGGGATTCCTATACTCAATTCCCACAGTCCCACCTTTTTTTTTCTCGGTTTTCTCTAGTGTTTTGTTCACAGACCGTCATGACAAGTTCCTGGTCCTTCTTTTGTTTTTGGGTGGCTTGGCGGGTGACTCTGCAAAGATATAAAAAGAGACACGGTATAAGTATTCTGCTTCCCAGAGTTATCCAGAATTTGACATGTGTGCTGGCTGTAAGTGAGAAAAGATTTAAGTCATGCCACATTGCCCACGAATCAGGCCATTCATTTCTAATTTGGTCGTCTGTATATTGTAGCTGTTGGCTCAATGTCACAACCAAATTTCCTATAATGTTAGAGGCATAGAAAGGAAAAAAAAAAACACTGTAAAGGTGTGTCTGGAAAGCATCCCAGGCTTGGGAGTGACTATAAGGAATGGCAGTTATGCAAATATGCTGGTCGTTAAGGTCACGGGGCAGTTTAGAGTGGAGGAACAAGGCCTTTTTCCAATAAATTCCACTGCAGCTTCAAAAGCTTCAAGGCAGGCCAAAGCTTGTCTATCAATAGAAATTTGGTTTATTAATTTTTTGGTAGTATTGACCACAAATTTAACGAGGACATGGGCTGTTTGATGCAGGCTGATTCCAGTGACACTGGCAGAGGGGATAATGCTTACTGCTGCTAAGGTGCCCATGATTAAACGGCCAACAAATCATTTTTGCCTTACAGCTGAATACCAGCGTTTAACAAGCTTGGAAAGTGAGCCTCATCCTGATGGATGCATATAGGGCTCAGAGCTATTAATAGGAACCCAGGCTGAGACACACTAAGAACTCATAAAGAGGAGAAATTTAATTGGTAGATGTTATATTTATTTACTCAGGACATAAACCCACCCATGGTGGTAGAAATGTTATACTTATTTTCTATTGGTTGGATTTGCAAAGTGGAGGTAATAAAGAGAATGTAAGGAGAAGGAATGCAAATAGTAGCCAATGCAAATTGGTCAGGGAGTCCCATGTTTTGTTAATATGTTTATTTATATAAATTCCATCATGGCTAACACTATGAGTCAAGAAGGGAAGGCCTAGGTCTCAAAGATTAACAACCATTTTACATTTTCCTTTATGAGTAGAAATATAGGGCCAGACCAACCTCTGTCTTTCCAAAAAAAATATATTATTCTTACTAGATTGGTCGAAGGATATGGTCTTATTCGAATATTTTGTTTCAAGGTGGCCTCTGGGACCCCAGTCAATTAAAGTCCAAGTGACCTAGCGAATATTATGCTCAGTCTCTCCGTACCAGGTTGTCCAAGGAGTATTATTCCAGCGGTGGTATGAATACTTGAGACTAGAACAAGCTAGAAGATTAGGAGTGTGAGATAAGTTTGTTTTTGAGGTATATCAAAATTTGTGGCTGAGAAAAATTTTAAATTGTCTGGCCTTGTAGAGGTTTTGGGCTGTACATGTAAATGGCAGTTGATTCTTCATTTGAGACAAGCACATAAGTTACTAAGTTTAGTAACACACCTAAGGAGGTTCTGAAGTAAGCCACCATTGTGGTCTGGTCATATAAAGCCAGTGCTCTTGTTCAGCTTGGAAGGGTGGGTTAAGATTGGCTCCTCCCATGATCTCCATGTCATTATTGCTAATAGGTATATCCCCATCTAGGAGTGTTAAGCTTGTCACATATAGGTGTATTATGTAGATGAGCATAATCTAAATATTGAGCTTGGCCTGGACAAATGAAGGCAAGGAGAAGAATCAGGGTTACCTGTATCGAATTCCTGTCAGTGATTGAGATCATGGCTATCAGATGCGTTTCAGAAGTGTATGCAATACCATTGTGTTGTAAGAGGATGCTTGCCTGGTTAGACAGATATTTGAGGCTTCCCAATGTTATATCAGGGACAAAGACTTGCATTTGCAAAGTGGCTTCAGGGTGAAGAGTCAATGAAGAGGGTTCTTCCAAAAAGGGGGGCGGGGTTTCCCATTCTTCCGAGACTTATTCTCTGGAAGTCCTGGTCATTTGGAAGATACCATGGTGGTCTCCACCATGCCATGGTACAGCTTTACCAACTGAGAGGGAACCCACAAAAGTCCAAGAAAGAACACAGTCCTAAAAGAACACAAGCATATCCTCAACCCAGGTGGAAGTTTAGTGGGCCCAGTCTGTGTGGGACCCCCTTCAGGGGTTTTGTATAGCACCATAGGATGAGAAGGTTTCTCGGATTTTGAAGAATGTGGCATAGCTGTGGTTAGTCCTTGAGGATTAAGATTTTAGAAGTTAAGAATAATCACAGCACCAAAAAGAGCTGAGGTTGTTATGCAGACAGCCAAGGTATCCCCCCCTTTTCTGACATATATTTGAGCTTATTATGTGCTCATTTTACAATTGCTTCGCCTTATAGATTAAAAGGAATGCATAATTCTGACCAAACCTTAAGTAAACAACTCAAAAGGGCATGCTATTCTGTTTTTTTAAACCCTATTTGTTAAGATTGTGTTTTTATTTATTTATTTATATCTTTAACAAAAATATGTTTTTATTTTCATATCTACTTTTACATATCTCTTACTCTTTTATACACAGAATGACTTTCTTTATTTACATTAGCCTAATTACATTGAGCAGAATTTTAAAGCTTAGAGACCTAAGTCTCTAGTGAAAACTTAGTAGTAACATTTGTGAACTCTGCTATATCAGAAATTTTGTAGGTGGCAGACTTATGAAGCACAAGTTATATTTTTAATAGATTTTAGTAACCTTAGGGTTTTATTTGCCATAGAAACCCATAGCACAAATCTATATTTACTAAGCAATGCTTCAGCATTCTATTTGTTGTGGAAGAGACCTCAATGTCCAATGGATTTAACTTAATTTATCATTTAAATAAAAACTAAAGTGTAAGGATACCAAAGTCCCTGAAGGGCATTTAAACAATTACCCATGAAAAGTAGAGATAGACAAAGTTAACGATTGCTTTAAGTTATCCTTTTGCTAACAAATTGGAACACAGATAACATGAGCTAATTTGACCTTCAGGAAACCTTAGTAGAATGAATGAATATTTATTATTCAATTCTGATCATTTAAAAGAAATGAGCCCTGGGTGTTGTCTGCAAATCAATTTGTCAATTTTTTTTTAAATTTTTTTTTCAACGTTTATTTTTTTTTGGGACAGAGAGAGACAGAGCATGAACGGGGGAGGGGCAGAGAGAGAGGGAGACACAGAATCGGAAACAGGCTCCAGGCTCTGAGCCATCAGCCCAGAGCCTGACGCGGGGCTCGAACTCACGGACCGCGAGATCGTGACCTGGCTGAAGTCGGACGCTTAACCGACTGCGCCACCCAGGCGCCCCTCAATTTGTCAATTAATTATATTAAAATAAATAAAATGCATGTCTATCCTAATTTTATTTCATTTGTGTCCTCTTAAAAGTTTACCATTGTCATTTTTTTCCTGTGGAACCAGTGAGGAAATCTGAAGTGGGTGGTGAAAGTCTAACGGGGAAATTTTTTGCTCTTTGACAATGTGGAGGTAGTAGGTAATGCTGCTTGAGACATGAAGAGCAAGATATGCAGACCTCACCCCCCTGGTGCAGAAATTATAAGAGGGGGGAGGGAAGGCAGAAAAAGTGAGGTGCCACCAAGTAGCCTGGAGGCAGACAAAGGCCCAGAGGGTAGAGAAAGTGTTATCATGGTCCCAAAGCATGTCAGCTCAGATAGATGAGCAGGTACAGATTTTTGTTTTGTTTTATTTGGTTTTGCACTAGTGGATTAGGCAGTCCATGTCAGGCCAGAGAAGACAAGGACATTCCCCAAAGCAAAAGGAGTTTCAGCGGCTGCTAGGGAATATTCCTTAAAGTCTCCATCCCGAAGTACACTAATCAGAGACAATTGGCTCTATTCATTATAGTCATTGGCCCAGGAAATGAATGAGAGAGAAGCTCCCACAGAAAGTTAGATATTGGGAGAAATGGGGAGAGACCGTTAGAGTCCCCTTCAATAGGGATGGCCTGTGTAGAATATGACACACTATTTTAGTGCATTGTTGTTTGACAATTATTCGAAGCTGGGCTAGCTGCCTTAGTTGGGAATAGTGTCCTGGGCCAGAAAATTGTTCAAAAGACACAAGAATAGCAGCATCAAAGTTGTGCATGACATGAGTCACACAAGCATATAAAACTCTTGGGCATACACAGCATGGACGGCTGGGGTCAAAATGATTTTCAAAAGAGAGCCCCCATCACAGGCAGACATGTAATAAGTGCCACAAATAGGTTCTAAACTGATGATTTTAAAAGGGCTGTGGAGGCCATTCAACTGAACTGATTTCTGCAATTCTTTTACTATTTGGCAGAGCAGGACTTCATGGACATATTGCCCATTCTGCCTGACAGTGTGAAATGGCTGGAAGTCACCGGCCTTATGGGCATCCTTAATGTACTTTTGCATTGGGGTGAGGACTTTATCAGAACTAGTCGGTGAGGTTTCTGGACGCTCACTATCTTCTAACCCTTTTGAGTTGGGGGAGGAGTATCTTTTGGCTGTAAAGGCACCAAAGGCACAGGCTGACTATAAAAGCTTAGTTTATTTCCCCTCTCTATTGGGTAATTCTACACCTTCATATACATCGTCTGAACTCAAGGGGACAAGGGCAGAATGGACAAGGGACTGAGTGAGGATTACCTAGGGGTTGGGGGCATTAGCCCCCTCAGAATGTTGAGCTTTTAATGTTTTCTGTACTCGTTCCCAGATATCCAGATCATAAGTTCCTTGTTTGGGGAACCAAGTGCATTGTTGCTTGTTAATCATTTATAACTTAAGGAGTGCTTTCTGATTGAGTACATTGGTGAACCTATCCCAAAGATTGTAAAATATGAATGTTATTATTTCTACTCTGGGGATAGGAAGTCTCCCATAAAAATTCTCTCAAAAGTCCCATGGCAGCAAATCCTAATATAGTTTCACTTTTCTCTGACCTCGTCAGGGAAAGATTGAGGTCTGATGCATTTTTTGTAGAGATCTTTTGTCATTCTGCAGAGTTCTGCTGTCCTTGAGTTGTGTCAGCTTCTGGCCATGTTCACTTCTAATCACGTTGACTTCTAGTCATGTCAGGGTCATGATCTGTCACAGAATTTGAGTCTGGAGTTCTCGCTTGTCCTAAATTTTCCCTCCTCATTTTTTCTTTCTTTCTTTCTTTTTTTACTTTCTTTATTTATTATGAAGAGAGAGAGAGAGAGAACCAGTGGGGGTGGGGCAGAGAGAGAGGAAGATATAGGACCCTATGTGGGCTCTGTGCTGACAGCAGAGAGCCCAATGCGAGACTCAAACCTATAAACCACGAGATCATGATCTGAGGTGAAGTCGAATGCCCCATGCACTGAGCGCCCCAGGCAACCCTAAGTTTTCTCTCACTAAATAATCAACATTACTTTAGGATACAATTACTTCTTTTTTTCCTCAAGAAAAAGTGCATCTTCTTTTCTTTTACTGAAAGCAAAGGTTGGGCCCTGCTGATAAAATGACAATTCAACACTTCAGGACATTTTGTTGATGTGGCCAAGATTGTTTACATTAATAACTCCTTTGTTCTGGAAAACTCAATGGAAGCCACAGGCACAAAATCAGTAATTTGCAGAGGCAACAGTGGGGAAGGAAAGCAGGAACAAAAAATCAAGCTAATTCTGACTCAGCAACAAGCCCCCTGCTCCCTCTGCCCACTGTGCCTGCACCATAACCCCAGGTGACGTGTTTGCTCTTCAAGGTGTCAGGAGAAAGGGACTGGGTTTTTATTTAGCAGTTAATTCTGGGGACCTCAGTCCAAGGACACCTTGTGCCTTGTGCCAGCAGTGCACGGTTGAGTGTGAGGAAGAGACAAGGCTGAAAGCTAAGGTCCTAAATTCATGATGCTCCTCCATGATCCTTCTCCTCATGCGTGCTTGGTCGTGGTGGGATTACGGTTCTGAAATCCCAGAACTGTTAGAGCCCTGAGGAAGCCATGGGTTCCCTGGAGCCCTGGTCATAGCCAAATATCTTTCATCCTGAAAATGGAGTCTCCATGCTGGTGGACAGGTCGAGAGCTGTCACCACACCCCATCTCCAAATCCTATTTCCTAAGATTTCCTTTGGCCCCTTCACTGACTTCACTGAGGGCAAGGAGTCCAGGTCCTGGTGCTGATGCTGACTGTGCTGTAAATTCCCCAAGGGCCGTTCTGGGTGTCTTAGGGGGTGCTGTAGGTGGAGGAGTAATGAGGGGCAAAGGACAAACCTGGTTCTAGGCGTGTGAGCCTCTTATTTTGGCTCAGTGCTGCCACAATCCCTTTCTTCTAGAAGAGGACAGCAGGAGCCAGAGGCTACAGTGCAGATCTTAATATGTGAGCAGGCTGCCCCGCCCCAGAAACCCCTCACTTACAGCTGCACAGTTGCCTGGTCTCAGCCCCACTGAGGCTGCAGAGCCACAGGGCATCCAAGACATTTCTTAAATGATCACTTGGTTGGGGCGCCTGGGTGGCGCAGTCGGTTAAGCGTCCGACTTCAGCCAGGTCACGATCTCACGGTCTGTGAGTTCGAGCCCCGCGTCAGGCTCTGGGCTGATGGCTCGGAGCCTGGAGCCTGTTTCTGATTCTGTGTCTCCCTCTCTCTCTGCCCCTCCCCCGTTCATGCTCTGTCTCTCTCTGTCCCAAAAATAAATAAACGTTGAAAAAAAAAATTTTAAATGATCACTTGGTTGAAGAGATGTAGGAGCAGATGTGGGGACAGGGAGGGGAAATTCAACTTGTATAAAAAAAGGCACTGGAGTAGTTAAAATAGGTACCTGTTGATTTCAAAAGGTGAGAAGCCAGTTAACCTACCGTTCCACCCACTTTTATCCCAAGCTCTTTTTATGCTCAGTGGCTTGCGTTGCAGGAAGCTGAATGCCTGCGGCATGGGGACATGCCTGCTCCTGGGCTGTCTTGTCTGGAGACAGAGACTTCTCCAACCTCATGCTGTGTCTTCAGTATTCTCACAGCCATCCTGGCTGGAAGAACTTCCCTTACAGCCTCCAAATCCACCTGCAAAGCAAAGAGGTTGTGTCCTGTATGGTCACCATCTGCTCCTGCAGAATTTTGGGCAGAAGTAATTCCTGCATCCCCCAAGGCCAGCCACACAGAGGTTCAGGGTGCCCTGGGGGTGACCTACCTGGCAAGCACTTCTGCCCCTGAACCAGTGGCCTAAGTGAGCCATTATGCAGAGCAGTCCATACAGAAGGCTGAAGTCGCTCAGGATGCAGAAGCCGAAGGTTGGGCACAGAGCCCAAAGTGGGACACGAGGATACCAGTGACCACCACACCTCACCTGTTGCCCTAAGGAGCATGGGCTGGTAGGTGCCCATGGGCAGTGCCTACTTGATGTCTGTGTGAGGAACCCGGAGTCTGAAATGTGCCCCATATATGTGGTCCTGGGCCTTTCAGAGCTGTGGCTTTACTCCCCACCCCCTACCATGGTCTTGTCCTGAGGCTCCTTCTGCCCTGAGTCTCGTATCCATTTGGATTTAATGCATGGTTTACCCAACAACAAATCAAGCCCACTCTGGGTTCAGGGCCCATTCAGAGGAAAACCAGATTCCCCCTGTGGCCTCCACAGTGCTGTGGGGTCTGGCCCACCCTCCCTGCTGCTCTTCTGCCCCTCCCCTCATGCCCCCACTCTCAGCCACCCTCAAGCAGCTTCCTGGTCCTCAATTCTACAAAACCCATGGCTGCCTCAGGGCCTTTGCATGCACTGTTGCCTCCACCTAGGAAGCTCCTTAATAACTTAGGTGCCCAATGTCACCTGCTCAGAGAAGTCCTCTGATTCACCCGCAGGAGACCTTCCCTACACCCTCCTGCGATCATTCTGTCCCTTTGTCCTTGAGACCAAGGGTTAGAGCCTGCTTTGTGCTAGGCATTCGTTCATGACCAGCCCTGTTCACTGCTATCATCCTGAGCTGGGCCTAGTGAAAAGTAGACTCTCTGTCCTTAATCTTTGAAGAATCCGCATTCCCATGGCCCCTTGTAAGACTCTCCCTCCAAAGTGCATTCCACTTTCCCTCTGCATTCTGCTCCTCCCCGGGTAGAGGAGCCCAAATCTTGGAAGTCTGACATGCTGTGTGATGTTGGCAGGCTGGGCCTGGATCTGGGCCCCATATTGGGGACTCAGGGGAGGGACCAGGCAGGCCCCGGGGTGGGTGGCTGATGCAGGGTGCCTGAGCGAGGAGGTCCAGTCATTGCCACACGGGAGCACAGGCCCAGGGGTGCCAGACGGTCTGATTTTTCAAGAGAAGCCAGAAATCTGGATTCTGTGTTGAGCTCTCCCAATTTCTAAATGCTGGCGACTAACTAGAATTCTTTCCGCTAATGTCACATGAGCTAAAGAAAGCCCATCTGCGGGCTTGCCGCGGTGACCCCTTGCCACAGGGCTGGGGTCCTGTAGGGGCTGGCATGGAGTAGGGCTGTGAGGGAGCATGGCCTGCCCTGACCACAGCATAAGCAGCTGAGTGGCTGGGGAGGCCTGGGACGGGAGCAGTTCTAGGTTGGATACACCAGAGTCATGGGGAGGAATGGGGTATGTGGCAGGGGGTGGAGGTGGGGTCCCACCAGGGGTGGGGGAGCAATGCTACTCTGTCACCACTTCTGTGCTGGGCCCAGCTGGCCAGCAGCTGCTCCCTGCCAAAACTCCTGAAGGTGATGTTAGGGTGTGTGGTCATCCTGGGGTAAAAATAGCAAGGTCACCTTGCAGCAGGAAGTTTGCTTTCGCTGGCAGGTGGAAATACAGTATCTGCTGGACTCTGCTGTCAGCCAGGAGCTGCATGGTTTACGGGGACAGGTGGACACTGGCTCTCACCTTCCAGGCTCCTGGGGGACAGCAGTACACGGATCTCTACCTGCTGGAGCAAGGGAGGGGGCGGCTCCCAGTTAGCGGGTAGCCCTGCTGACCTCACCCCTGCACGGTGCCAGGTACACCACAGCGGTTCCACAGCTCCTCGGGCCCGTCTGAGGCTCAGGGGTTGTCAGAGGACACCTGCTTTCCAAGGGTCACACATGCAGCCCCGTCACACCACCCTGTGAGGTCAGCCAAGCCTGTCCTGGGCCTCCTGCCCAGCCCCTGAGGGGGCTCCCTCCACCACAGCCCACCAGGGCCCCATGGCTCCCAGTGCAGGTGGACACACTCAGCCCTGCAGGGCCAGCCCAGCCCTTCCCGGAAACTCCCTTTGCCCAGGAGGGGCCAATGCTGCACCTTTGCTTCCTCTCCCATAAGTTGGAGCTAGTCACGAGAACCTTCCACGGTGCTTACCGCACAGATCATTCCAGGCACCTGACTCTGTTCAAACTCAGGAAGTCCTTACAAGGGTGGTTGAGGCCCCTGGTGAGGTGAGGGGGCTGTCAGGCTCCTAAACCGCCCAGGTTACAAGAGTACCAACCAGCAGGGGGAGTGTGAGAAGTAAGTTAATATGTGTAGGTGCTTGGACATTGGTGCTCAGAGTAAGTGCTCGGCGCCTATTAGAGACTGTTTACTCTCGGTGGGTGGAGGGCAGGCCAGCATATGCTGGGCAGGGGGTTCCAGTCTGCCTGGCTGTGAAGTACAGGCAGTGCAGAGTGGTAGGGGGGTGGGGAGGGTCCCTGCTCCAGCACCCGTGCCCACACTCCTGCCAGCGGCCCAGTCCCAGCCCACGCCTGGTGCACAGTCTGGGCACTCCCGGGTTCCCCCATATTGCGGGCTCCAGGCGGAACAGGTTAGGGCACTTAGGGTACCCAGGGAGGAGAGAGGCAAGCCAGGAGGGGCTGGGACAGCCAGGGCCAGGCCTTTGTCTCGTCCCATCCCCAGGAAGCCTGAGAAGGGCGTCCAGTACCTCATCGAACGTGGCTTTGTGCCTGACACGCCAGTGGGGGTGGCCCACTTCCTGCTGCAGCGCAAGGGCCTCAGCAGGCAGATGATCGGCGAGTTCCTGGGCAACCGACAGAAACAGTTCAACCGAGATGTGCTGGAGTGAGTTCCACGGCTGGGGGGGCGGGGGCAGGGACCTGCGGCGCGCGCAGCGTCAGATTCGCCTGCTTGCTGGAGCTTACACCCAATCCTCCCCTTATCTCTTTATTGCTCTGAGACACAAACGGACGCCCCCCGCGGGTTCGTACATCACACCCTACCGCATACGTGCGTGCTTGCACCCTCGGGCACCGTATGTCACACATGGACCCCACGGGCCCCCTGGCACACACCCTCAGCACCTCCATCCCTCTCCAGCAGAGCCGAGCCACTGCAGGGCTGGGGGGTTGGAGTTCTGGGCTCCCTTCCCCAGCCTGGCTGCCAGCTGTCCCAACACGCCCTCAGGGCGAGGGGTGGGGAGCCCAGAGAGACCCCCGGAGCCTCCCTCCCCTGCCTCTTTCCTGCCTCTCCTGGCTGGGAGATCTCAGGGTGAGAGTCCAACCATGGCTGACGGCCAGAGCCCTCCCAGCTACTTGGAACTCTGCAGAAAGCCGGGTTTCCAGATCCCTGGAAACTGCCGACAGTTTGAAAAGCTCGGACCCCAAATCTCTCCATTCCTCCTTGAGACTGCCCTGAGTAGACAGGCACCCTGCGCTTGGACCCTTGGGTCTGTTGTAGTGCAGTTACTGTGCACAAGCCCTGTGTCTTCCCCTCACAAGCAGGGGTCGGGGGATGCCGGGTCTCCCTAACTCCCTCTCTCAGAGGAGGAGCCAAAGCTGCAGAATAGCATGGCACAGGGTGGCTCAGGGCCTGGGGGAGCACCTCCAGCCCGTTGAGGATTTTCCTGACCAGGCAGCTGCACAGAGATGTAGGCCAGGAGCAGAAATCAGAGCAGGGTAAAGAGCGGACTGTTAGTAACAAGGGCAGCGCCCTCCATCCATCCAGCTCTGCCCCATGGGATGAAAGAACAAAGCAAGGGGGGCGGGCTCAGGCCTGCTGGGGCAAGGCGCCTCTGCAATAAGGAAGAGCCTGGCCATGCGTGTTCCCGCCATCTCTACACTTCCCTGGGAGGAGGCGGGCATCTGCCTGGGGCCTCTTTTTTGGCTCAGGGAGGGGCTGGCCTCGGAGCTCCCCCCATCCCCACACACACACCCGGACTCACGTACACATGTTTGTCCTCATTTGGGCACACGGACACCCACTTGTACACACAGGTAGATGCGCAGGCACACAGGATGCAGTGAGCCAGGCCTTTGGTGGCAGCTGGCTGTGCCTGGCACCGGGCATGCCCACCCGGGCTGCTTTCTCCCTGCTTGACATTTGTGTTCCCCCATCAGGAAAAGCCTGCTGCATTGTTAGTGTGGCTAGTGCCCCTCTCTCCCTTTAACCCCGCCTCAGGAAACAGTCCAGGGGAAAGCAGATGAGGTCCTTAGAGAATTGGGCCTTAGGCTGTCTTGGGCCAGCCCCCCATCCCCTGCCCCCGTTCCTGCGTTCCCCCCCACACACCCCAAGCTGGCTGCTGGTGGTAGGAAATCCAGGCATTGTTCTTCCCCATCAGAAAATAGCAGCAGCCTGAAGAAGTAGCAATCCTAACCCCACCCCCCACCCCCCACCCCCCACACCAGGCGTCCAGCTCAGATGCTAGTCAGCAAAATTACTCCGTGTGGCCCTATCCCCCTCCCCCACCTGCTCTGCCCCAGCCTCTGAGGATGCTGCCCCCAGAGCTGTAAGCACTCAGAGAAGTTGGGGGCAGCACAGTTTATGCCCAAGCCCATGGCACCCAACAGAGGGAGGGCGGCCCTGGAAGTGAGGACTAGGCCTCCCATGGCCGAGGCCTCTGCAGCCACACCCGAGGTGGCCATGGCTTTGTTGCAAATGGATACACTAGATACCAGAGCCTGCTGAGTGGGTCCCTGGTGCAGACCCCGCCTTCTCTGTTCAGGAAACGGAGCATGCTGTGCTGGGGGGCAGCGCTGGGATGAGTGGAATGAACCAAAACCCAGTTACCAACGCCTTCTGTCAGCTCCGCCTCCACTCGGCGGATTGGCAGATGAGGATGGCAGAGATTCTCCAAGATGCCTCTTGAAAATCCCCGGCAAAACCCAGGCACCTCGCCCCAAACCCTCCACGTGGGAGGACCGGCTCAGGGCAGAGTCACTGCCCGGCGAGTTAGCACCCTGGGCCTCTGCTTCCTCCTGGAGAAGATGGGCGCGTGCTCCTGGCATCCCTCTCGGACAGCCCGAGCAGACCGGAGCAGTAACGTCTTGCTTTGTGCCCTGTGGACATCTCGCTTTGTGCCCTGTGGACCACGCGCCCAAAGAGCCCATTGTTTGTGCCCCGGCGGCCTTTATCAGGAGCAGCCATAGGCTCTGTCTGGCTCCTCTGTAGAAAATCACACACGTACGAGGTGCCGGGTGGCGCAGTTGGTTGTCTGGCCCTTGATGTCATCTCGGGTCATGATCTTGCAGTTGTGTGACTTCAGGCCCCACGTCGGGCTCTGTGCTGGCAGCAGGGAGCCTGCTTGCAATTCTCTCTCTCCGTTGCTCTCTGCCCCTCCCCCACTCACGCTGTCTCTGTCTCTCTCAGATAATTTTTAGAAAAAAGAAAAAATTACACACATAGATATAAGCACTAATGTCTTCCCATAGTTTCAGGGGGGGTCTTTAGGCTACATAATCTGAAGTGTTTGGTGATTGGAGGAAGCCGGCGGAGGACCCTCCTGGACAAGAGGTGGCCAGCCGTCCCGGCTCCAGGCAGCTCAGCACCTGCCCCTGCACTGACTCCCTTCGCGCTCTGCCCCAGCAGGAAGGCCGGCAGAGGCCCTGCAGGCAGCAGGCGCTGACGTGGCCTTGGTGTCTCTTTCCAGCTGCGTGGTAGACGAGATGGATTTCTCTGCCATGGAGCTGGACAAAGCTCTCCGGAAGTTCCAGGCACACATCCGGGTCCAAGGGGAGGCTCAGAAGGTGGAGCGGCTCATCGAGGCGTTCAGGTCGGGGGCGAGGCAAGGCGTGGGTGGGTGTGGGCAAGAGGAAGGTTGCTGGTCGTGAGGCCCAGGGCCGGGGCCCGAATCCCCCTTCACCACCTCCCCTAAGCAGGGTCAGGTGGCCTTGCCCTTGCCTGGGGAGATGAGGCAGTGGCCCCTTCTGCATGCCAGGGGCTGTGCTGGTTATTGCCAGAAGCAGACTTTTGGACAGTCCGTCTTCCTCCAGGTCCTCATGAGCATCACTCACTCGTGAGCCCGTGTCCCCATCGTCTGCCCATTCACAGAGGGCAGCGAGTCTCACACAGTGACCCAGAGCACAAGCTGCAGAGCCACACGGCCTGGCTGTAGCACCCGCTCCACCACTTACTAGCTGTGTGACTTTGCCCTAGCGACTTCATCTCTCTGTGCCTCACGTCCTTGCCTATAGAGTGGGGATAACGAAAGCACCTACCCTGGACAGAGTGGAAGGACTGAACCCCTTTGGACATGTGGGCACGCTTAGCCCATGCCTAGCATGACAGAGCCCACAGTCAAGGGCAGCTACGACCCTACAGTCATTCATCCCGGGACTGTGTGCACAGTGACTGGGTGGGATCCTCTGTGCCCTTGCTGGGTATAGGACACACGAGTCAGCCACTGACCCAGCCCTCCAGGCTCAGCACCACTGGTGGGGCCAAGGTGGGGAATGAGGACACAATAGGAGGACAACTCTGGGGCCCTGAGCAGGGGGTTGTTCAGGCACTTCCTTCCAGGAGGGCTTCTTGGAGGTGGCGGCACTAATGGAAAAGGCAGGATTGAAGCCCACGTCATCTGAGCTGTGATAGTCACTGCCTTAGTCCTGGCACCCCATGGTTCTTCTTCTCTGATCTGCCCCCCTCACCCAGCTCCCCCTGAAGTCCCCAGTGGATGGGGGCCTCTTGGAGTTTGGGGCAGGGGCGCACATTTGAGGCAATGAGAACAATAAGCAGAATACATTAGTGAGGCTGTTGCTTCAGCTGCTGTAACAAAGATGCTCCAGCAGCCGTGGCTGAAACAAGATGGAAGTGCATCTCCCTCTGAGCTGGCATGAAGGAGGCCCAAGCCAGGCTCCCTTCATCTCAGGGTCCCAGGGAGCAGGGCCAACACCCATCACCACAGGGGAGAGGAGTGGGCTCTGCCTTTTAAGGTACAGCCTCGAAGATGCCCACATCCCATCTGCTCTTATCCCATTGGCCAGAACTTAATCACCTTCTGGGCTGCATCCAATCCCGAGGGAGACTGGGGCATGCAGTCCTCGTCCTAAGAAGGCATTGCCAGCCTAAATACAGGTAGGAGATGTAACCAGTGTGAGAAGGAGAGAGTGGATAGAGCGGCACTCTACCTGGCAGGTGTTATTTACCCCCGTTTACCAGATGCAGAAACTGAGGCTTGTAAGGCAGCACCCGGCCTCAGCCATTAGGTGCCAGGGCCCAAGTGATCATGGCTGCCGTGCGTGAGGGCTAGACCCACTCCCTGCCCTGACTGAAGTGGTCCTGACCCTGCTCCCTCTCCCGGCCCCCAGCCAGCGGTACTGCATCTGCAACCCTGGGGTGGTTCGGCAGTTCCGGAACCCAGACACCATTTTCATCCTGGCCTTTGCCATCATCCTGCTCAGCACAGACATGTACAGCCCCAACGTCAAACCTGAGTGGAAGATGAAGCTGGAGGACTTCGTCAAGAACCTGTGAGGTGAGCGGCCCCGGGACCCGGGCTGTGGCATACAGCCATCCCACACTCTGCACACACACCCGGCTGGGCATGGGGCCAGGACGTGAGTGCGCTGGGCGCAGGGCAGCGCAAGGGAGCTGGGCTCCAGCACACCCAGCCATCGCCCACAGGGGCCTTGGGCGAGCACCGGCTCCACAGACAGGGCACAAGTCATCCTGAAGAGGGCAGACTCCTGTCACGCTCCGTGACACACACTGGGAGCATGGACGGAGTGACCCACACCCGGGTCTTGTGCTGTGATGGTTTTAGCTTGTTTCGCAAAGATACACAGGGATTTGACAGGTAGGCAAGCTCAGCCCAGCTCGGGAGGGCCAGGCCAGACATGGTCCACAGAGGCGGATGGGGTGATGTGAGGGAGCACAGTCGGGAACAGGGCAGGAGGAGGGAAGCCAGGCAGGGGAGGGGCCGGGCAGAGAGCCTGTGCCACCATCCCTGCTGTGCCCTCTCCTACACTCCGTGTTCCTCATGAAACTGACTTGACTTTTTTTTTATGTTTATTTTACTTTTGAGAGAGAGAGAGACCGAGTGGGAGCTGGGGAGGGACAGAGAGAGAGAGAGAGACACACACACACACACACACACACACACACACACAGAATCTAAAGCAGGCTCCAGGCTCCCGAGTTGTCAGCACAGAGCCTGACATGGGGCTCGAACCCACGAATCGTGAGATCATGACCTGAGCCGAAGTCGGACATGACTGACTGAGCCACCCAGGCATCCCCGACTTGCCTTTTGTGTGTATTTTTTTAAATTTTTTAACGTTTTTTTATTTATTTTTGAGACAGGGAGAGACAGAGCATGAACGGGGGAGAGTCAGAGAGAGAGGGAGACACAGAATCTGAAACAGTCTCCAGGCTCTGAGCTGTCAGCACAGAGCCCAACGCGGGGCTCGAACTCACGGTCAGTGAGATCGTGACCGGAGCGGAAGTCGGACGCTTAACCGACTGAGCCACCCAGGCGCCCCTTGTGTGTATTTTTAAGAGGAACCTTATATAAGCACACTGTAAACAGGAAGACCGTATCATTTGCCACACGTAGGCAGCCATTGTAAAAATGAATTCAGTGGACGAGAACACCAGGCCGGGGCGAGTGGCCCATGTTAGACAGGAGCTAATGGTGGGCAGCAGGAAGGAAGGCCTTCCTGCTGTCGTTGCAGAGGAAAGGAATTGAAAAGGAGATGGCTGCCTCCCAAGTGGCACCATGTTATCTGACAGCATGTCCTCGTTTACCTGGAGTCCCTGCAAGGAGGAGGAGGGACTATGTCCCTTTCCTTGGGAAACACCAAGCTGCAGCAGGCTGAGATCCCCTTAGGGTGTCATATTTTTTTTAAAAAAGGAAAAAAGTTGGTCTGAATCAGGTCCAACTTTGTCAGCTTGTTGAGCTATTTTTTTTTTCCTATCCAGTTCTTTAAGTCTTCTGAACTGATGATAAAACTTTAAGTTTTTGATCTTTGTTGCGCCATTTAAATTTCCTATAAAACCACCGCTCTGTCCTCCCCTTTCCTGGGGCAGGAAGACCCTCCCCTCCCCCCACCCGGGGTTTGAACTGTCCTGGTGCGCCCCCTGGTGGTGGGTACCCTGCAACAGGCCAGCTAATGGGGTGCCCATCCAGAAGAGTGCCAAGCTGCCCGCTTTTCCCAGCTGGGCTCCAGGACCTGATCAGTCAGGGAAGCCAAGGGGCAGGGCTTGGTTCAGACCAACCAGACGGCCATCCCCTGCCCAGAGCACTCATGGTGTGTGGCCCTCTGTTAGATCTCAGGGGTGCTGTGGACCCCAAGGAATTCAGGTCTTAGCTACAGTTCCCAGGAAGCTAAGGAGTCTGGGAATTTTCTTAATGGCAATTCAGCACCAGAGCACAAGAGTGCAACCAGCAGATGCTTTGATGGGACAGGGGCTGTCTCTCCTCACAGGGCTGAGCCTGATTCTGGTCTTCACAGGGTCCCCCGTGGCCTTAGCGTGTAGGCCTGTTCTCCCTCGCTGCCCAGAGAGCAGGCTGTGTGCTGCATGCTGTTGGTGACCCCATGCGCTGCAGTTTAAAGGTCTTTGTGATTTGACTCTGATTTTTTTTTTCTGCCTTTAGACCTCACCCACATAATTGGGACTCCCCTGTATGGGGAACAACAGGAGCAGCCTGAAATGATTAGCCCAGAGGAGAGAAGGCCCGGGGAGGGAAGCGTTGCTCAGTCAGATTGCCAGTCGGCCACCCTCACATCAGTGGCTTTGTTGTTTGTATCCGGCCTTGCACCCGACCATCCCAGCAGTCTGGGGGAGTTATCATCCCACTTCTCAGGAGATTGAGCTGTCGGCGGTCTCCCAAGCCTGGACCGTTCCCTCCAAATCCCATCTTTTCAAGCCAGGAACTCAGGAGTGTTCTCTTCAGTCTTCCTTGTGTTCAGAAGGGTAGCCAAGGCAGAGGGAAGGGATCTGCCCAAGGTCACGTCCACGGGGGCAGAACTCTGGTCTCCCACAGCCTGGCTGGTGCTCTGCACCAGGCAGATGTCCAGCTTGGTGTTTGTAGAAGAGACCTTCCCCCCTGCACACACTGGGCACATTTTCTCTGGAATTCCTCACTCTGGTTCCCCCGGGGAGACTCTCAGCAGGAGTGCCTTTGGGGGGTTGGAGGGTAAGTGGGGGAGGAATCGCTCACCAGCATGGCAGCCAGACGAGCAATGATTTTCTTTTATTGATGTTTGTTTTTAAGTTTTCTAGATTGATTTCTTTTTAATGACTATTATCCTCACATAATTTCAAAAAAAAAAAAACACAAAGTAAGACAAGCTAGCAATCAAATTCTTTGGTATTTACCCAAAGGAATTGAAAACCCTGTACATCCACACAAAATCCTGCATAGGATGTTTATAGCAGTTTTATTCATAGTTGCCAAAACTTGGCAGCAGTCGAGAGATGTTGTTCGGTGGGGGAACGGATACATAAACGGTAGTCCATGCAGACAATGGAATATTATTCAGCACTAAAAAGAAAAGAAGCCATGAGAAAACAGGGAGGAACCTTAAAAATGCATACCACCAAGTGAAGGAAGCCAGTCTTAAATGGTTGCATACCATAGGAGGCCAGCCATATGACCTTCTGGAAAAGGCAAAACTATGGAGACATAAGAGATCAGTGATCACCAGGGGTTGGAGGGAGGAGGGGCGGAGGAGGTAGAGCTCGGGGGAGTTTTCGGGCAGTAAAACTATTCCACCTGACTCCGTGGTGGTGGAGACGTGTCGGTAAACGTTTATTACCGGTGGTGGAGACGTGTCGGTAAACGCACAACACCAAGAGTGAATCCCAATGTAAATTATGGATTTTGGGTGATAATAGTGTGCCAGTGTGGGTTCACTGGTTCTAATAAATATATGACTCTGGTGTGGGAAGTTGGTAGTGGGTGGGGGCCGGTGTTACAGGGAAATCTCTGGGCTTTCCCCTGAATTTTGCTGTGAACTTAATTGCTCTAAAACACAGTTCTAAAAAATAGTCTGGTTTTAAAAAATGTGTGGGGTGCCTAGGTGGCTCAGTCAGTTGAGCGTCCGACTCTTGATTTCAGCTCAGGTCATGATCCCAGGGTCATGGGATTGAGCCCTGTGTTGGGCTCTGCTTAGGATTCTCTCCCTGTCTCTCTGTCCCCCCCTCTTCCCTCTGCCACTCTCCCCCCTCTCACACTCTCTCTGTAAAATTAAATAAAAAGTATGAACGGTCAGTAGCAGAGCCCCTCCCACCCCTACCTGTGTGCCCAAGGCCACACCCTCCCCCTTACAGTTCCGTGTCGGTTCCCTGTGGTCGTCCTCATTTTCCTGGCAGCTGTGTGGTATTCCATTGCACCCGTGCAGGGATGGCTGAACCAGTCCCCTATTAATGGGTAAATGGGTGAATCCCAGTCTTCTGCTCTTTGGAAACCATGCTGCCATGAGTGCCCTGGTCTGTGCATCATGGCCCATGGGGATAAATTTCCCCAGGATGCAACCAGTGGCCCAGAGGGGCTTTGAGTGTATATTTGTGACCCTCCCACCAGCAGTGGCTGGGAGGTCCCTTCCCACAGCCTCGCCAACTGCGCAGGTTACCAAACCTCTGGACCTCTGCCAGTCTGTGGTCTGAGGACTGGCGTGGGGTTGTGTTTCTCTCTTGAGTGGGGCCGAGTTTTCCTCGCAGCAGTTTTTCAGGGTATAGCAGAAAGGGTGCATGCCTGTCGTCAAAACAACCTGGCTTCAAGGCCAGACCCCAGCTTCTGTGCACGTGATGTGGGACAACAGCTGGTGGCGCTGCTCAGGTGCACGGAGTTCTCACTTTCTGGGAACGCACCGCCGCTGCTCTGTCTTCTTCACGAGACCTCCATGAAGTCACCCGTGCTCTTGGTGGCCCACTTCACAGAGGACCCTCAGCGCAGAGACTCGGTCCCACGGCTCGTGAGGGGCAAAGCAAGAACTTAGGCCCACGCCTGTGGGAGCCTGAAGCCACAAACACCAGCTTCACAGCCACCCCCAACCCCGGGGCCCTTCCCTGAGCCTTGCTTTCCCAGCTGTGGAATGGAGACGGTCACACCCACCCAGCGGGGCCATGGTCAGGATTAGCAAGCTGATGTTTACAAAGCCCTTGGAGCATGGCTGGAAGCTGGCACAGCCCTCTGCGTGCTGATCTGGGTGGCTATGCTGGCCTTGTCCTGGTGGAAGGATCCTAGGGCATTTCATAATTGACTGAAGGTGTTCAGTGGCTGTGGGTCTGGAAGGTCTTTGGTTCTGCTGAGGATTGATGAAAGGGATTGATATTCTGATTGGGTTTAGAAACTTGGTAAATCAGGGGTGAGCCTGGGGCCCCGAAGCTGAGTGGTGCCACAGCCACCCAGACCCTGGCCCGCCCTGATGCCTGGCTACTGTCTCCTGCCCAGGTGTGGACGATGGTGAGGACATTCCCCGGGAGATGCTAATTGGGATCTAGGAGCGCATTCGCAAGTGGGAACTGAAAACCAACAAGGACCACGTGTCCCAGGTGCAGAAGGTGGAAAAGCTCATCGTGGGGAAAAAGCCGGTATGTGGTGGCCTTGCATCCCTGGCTCCCTCACTCCCACCCACCCCCCCTCCATGCGACCCCAGGCCTGCCCCACTGGCATTAGCTTTGGACAGGGGCCCTGATGCCATTTGGAACCTGGCTTCTTCGGGGCATAGTTGGGGGGGGCGGTTCCTTTAGGTTTAGGGTGGCTCCTGCCTGATATTGGGGAATAATAACCATTGGCCCTGGGTTATATTTAAAGAGAGCCTGAGGCTCCTAAGAAACCAGCCCAGGGGCGCCTGGGTGGCGCAGTCGGTTAAGCGTCTGACTTCAGCCAGGTCACGATCTCGCGGTCTGTGAGTTCGAGCCCCGCGTCAGGCTCTGGGCTGATGGCTCAGATCCTGGAGCCTGTTTCCGATTCTGTGTCTCCCTCTCTCTCTGCCCCTCCCCCGTTCATGCTCTGTCTCTCTCTGTCCCAAAAATAAATAAATAAACGTTGAAAAAAATTAAAAAAAAGAAACCAGCCCAAGTTGCTCAGTGGTCCCTTGGTGGCCTGGGAATGCCCTTATCGGCCTTTCCAAGTTCTGGCAGCGAGGAGGTCTCCTGAGCTGTGTGTGGCATGTCTGGACAAAGGCTATGGGAACGTGCCTCTGGAGGGGTGCTTACCTACTCGGATGTCACCCCATTAGCTCTCTCAGGTCCCAGGTGCATGCTTTGGATCATTAATATCTTTTCTTGTTTGTTTAATGTTTCCCACATAGATTGGATCCCTGCATCACGGGCTTGGCTGTGTGAGTATCCCTCTGCTTTTACATCCTGGCTGATATCCCGCCCCGGGTTGGGGTTGGGGTGGGGGCAGGGAGGTCCACCATGTTCTGTGTTCACCTCCCTGCATCCCCTGGTTCCCAGATCCACAATTCTGGCTGCTTGAGTTCCTTTCCGGAGTGATAAGAAATTTGATTTTCATAGTTCTCCCAGCCTCGAACCTCTGCAGGCCCAGACTGCAGCCACCTGGGGAGGGTTGTGTACCGTCAGGCCAGGGCAGATGGTGTCCCTCCCTCTCACCCGGCCCGGTTGAGCACAGAGGCCAAGGCTTGCCTCCGACCCGAGGGACTGTGCCCAAAACAGATGAGGCTGATGGGCCATTGCAGGCCTGCCCACCCAACCCGCCCTCTGCCGCCCACACTCCACTGTCACCACCTTGAGCAGGTCTGCCTACCTGCTCACCCCAGGAGCAGCAAGGCTAGCCTTGCAGTCACGTGGCACTTTCCTTATGTGTCCGTCTTTACCCTTCACCCGGCAGCCTGCACTGCAAAAGTCAGCGTCACAAACCTGTCTGCTCCCCCCTCTTCCCACCTTGGCCTAGAGACAAACCACTAGACGCTGCCGTGGCCAGCCCTCACCCACCTCTCCAGCCCCACCTCCCGCCATCCTCTCCCCTTCACGCTTTTATTCCAAACGATGCCCCTCCCTGAGCACGCCAGCCTGGGCCAAGCCCTTCCTCCCATCTTCCTGATGCACTGAGCTTGGGCCTCCCACCACCAGGGCACCCGTTGCAGAGTGAACCCTCCCTGCCAACACATCCCTTTACTAACCCGCTGTGTCCTGCGTGAGCCTGGGTGCTCTCAGAGCCACCACTGGGCCTCCCCAGTGACTTGTCATCACAGTCCTTAGACACCATACAGGTTGTACCTGGCCTTGTGAGTGGCTCGGACTTCAGCAGAGTGGGGGCTCACGTGAACTCATGGCAGGCGTGCTCCGCGTGGAGGCCCAGGCCAGGCCCCACGGGGTGGTGTGGCTGCCGGCCGAGGAGTTGGGGCAGGGAACCATCAGAAGCGTCGGGATTCTTTAGGAGGGGCCTGGAATCCTCTCTCCTCTCTGCACCTTCCCAGTTGTGTGGCTGAGGCAAGTTGCTCAACCTCTCTGTGCCTCAGTGTCCTCATCTCAAGTAGACACTCTGGAGAAATCTTTGCCGGGACTAACAGGCTTGTGTGTGTGATGGGCACTTTGTGGGGACTGAGAAATCACAAATTCCTCACTGTGGGGGCTCCGGTGTGCACATGATGCTCTAAGACGTCTGGGACCTGCCTGAAGGAAAGGAAAGGAGGTGTCGTGAGAGGCAGGGACGCTTTCCACGGCCCTTCAGGAGAGCTCCTGAGGAAGAGCAGGGAAAGTTGCAAGGAGTCCAGACACGTCTGCTGTGTGCGGTTGGTGGGAGAAGGCGTTTTCGAAGGCCAGGCCCACAGGCTGGGTTCCCAGCGCACAGGGACTGCAACGGAGGGGCTGGGGGCTGACGCAGTGCTTCCTCCCCATACAGGTGCTCTCTCTGCCCCACCAGCGGCTGGTCTGCTACTGCCGGCTCTTCCAGGTTCCAGACCCAAACAAGCCCCAGAAGCTCGGGCTGCACCAGCGAGAAATCTTCCTGTTTAATGACCTCCTGGTGGTATGTGGTTCCCCAGAGCGTGTCGTGGCTGGGACCGTGGCTTGGGGCGGCCTTGAACTGCAGCTCCGGTCTCCCATCTGGCCTTGTGTGCCTGTGCTTGGGGAAAGGCACCTACGTGCGTGGGGTGGAGGTGAAGGGGATGGGGTCAGCCCCACGGTTTTGGGTTACAAGAGGCAGAATCTAACTCACAGCACAGCTGACGAAAACGGGGCTTCATCAGCTTATGTAAAAGCCTGGAGGGGGGTGTGGGTCTTCAGCCCCAACTATTTATAGAAGCTTACACAGCGTCAGCGGGACTCCTTTATTAGGCTCTCTGTCTCTCAGCTGCGTGGGCTCCCTTCTCAGGAGCTCTGTTCACAAAGAGAAAGTCAGTCTCGGCAGTTGCAGGCTTAATCCTGCCCCCTCCCTGCATCCCCGGCCACCAGGGGGATTTTCTTGGGAAGAGTCCGGGCAGAGGTCTCACTGGTTCCCGTGCCCATGCCTGAGCTGCTCACAGGGGCCAGGCAGGTGCAGTGCTGTCTCATTGGCTAAACCTGGGTCACTGCTCACCCCCAGGAGTGCTGGGTGGCAGAGAGGGGGTTCCCCAAAGGGAAACTGCGGAGCTCTTGCCCAAAAAAAGGTGGCATGGATGCTGGCCACCGGGGATAAAGATGCCCCTGGAGACAACGGGGGGAAACTGTCACTTGGGTCTTTGTCTCTCCTGCATGCCCCGGGCTTTCTTGCTAGAGGCCCTTGTCCCTGACCCCTACCTGCCTGAGGACCAGCCACTTCTCTCTGACTGCTGAGGTTGGAATCTGGACCTGTGGGTTTCAAGTCTTTGTCAAGGGTCCCTGACCTCAAGCAAGTGACTTCAAATTCCTGAGCCTCCGTTTCCTCCTCCAAAATCTCTCAGGCAGTCACAGAGCTCAGGTGGAGTCCTGGGTGTCCGAGCCTGGCCTGGCGCCTTTGGGGTCATGTGCAGTGCGGCGCCTGCCACCTCTCTGCTGAGGGGCTTCGTCGCCAGCCAGGACGACAGCTGGGATTCACAGGAGCGGAAGCCAGCATCCATGTCAGGATGTGCCTGGACACACAGGCCTGCCCTGCCCCAGAGGCCTCCCGACCTCTGCACTGCCGAGAGGGTTTTGACGTTAGTCTCAGTCAGAATCCCGAGGGCCCAGAGTTGCCCCTGAGCGGTGCAGGCGATACAACTCAGCCTCTGTCTCTGGCGGCCCTCAGGTGACCAAGATCTTCCAGAAAAAGAAGAACTCGGTGATGTACAGCTTCCGACAGTCCTTCTCCCTGTATGACATGCAGGCTCAGCTCTTCGAGAACCAGTGTAAGTCCGTGCTGGGGGCCTGCCGCGGCCCAGCCGCGAGTGTGTGTGCTGGAACACTCGTCCACACGTGGCCGTGTGCCACGTGGCGGAAACGGTGTCACAACTCCCACCTTGTAGTCACGAAGTGCTGTGCTCCCCAAGGATCTCCCCCTGGGGATCTCCCCCAGCTCTCCCACGTGTGTTCCATATTCCTGCTTCACCAGCAGAGAGAAGGTTGCAGGCCAGGGGTCTGACGAGCAACAGTACCTGGGGAGAATTTGATAACATTGTACATGGTGGTGATTGCCTTTGCTTTTGCCCCTACGTCTTCTTACCGTGTGGATAAGGTTTTTTTTAATTCAGGGCGGAGTGGATTTATGCCAATAAAATTTTGCCTGGAAGACACCAAGTAAATGGCACAGGTGATGTGCAAACACAGGCAAACAAACAGGTGCAGGCAAGGCCTGGGGGGCTGTAGGACAGGAGCCCGGTCCTGAGCAGAGAGCCCGGGTGCAAATGCGTCAGGACCTAGCGGTCCCTGGGCCGCATTCCCTTTGTCTGTAAAGTGGGGTGATAGCACCTACCTCAGGGACTTAGGTGAGTCCATACATGAAGTGCTTAGAGCAGGATTTATTCTTAGGTGTTATTGGAGTCTTCTCTGGGTATGAGTGGGCCATGGGGCCTGAGGACTTGGGGGAGGAGCTGACACCCCCACTGACTTTTCTCTGTTGACCTGGTCTTTCTCTGATACCCAAGCCCTTCCCTTTACCTTTCTCCCTCTTTGTCCCGTCCCTGTTGGAGGTCCCTGAGCTGTAGGCTGAGCCAGGCCTCCTGAGATGGGGGGTGAGGGGGAGGTCCTGTTGCCCTGCCCATTTTGCACTGGCCCCAGGGGAGGACCGTTCCAGTCGAGCGTCATGATATCTCCAGCAGCAGGGAAGCCCTCATCCTCTCAGACAGGTTGCCAAGCTACCGTCTGATCCGCTTTCAATCTGCAGGTTGAAAAAGAACCAGGGACCTGTGCCTGGGCCATCCCTGCCTTGCCTTGGTTTCTACCAGGGTGGAAGGTGGCCTCAGGGAGCATGGTGCCACCCCACATCGTCCTGACCGGCAGGCCCTCTCTCCGAAGGGGTGGCGGTGGTTGTGATGCTCCCAGCAGTGGGCCCGACCAGACTGAATCCGCAGGCAGAGGCTGTGCCCTCCTCGTTTTTACATTCCCAGGGCTCAGCCCTCATCCCTGAACCCAAGGTCCTGGCATAAGCCCAAGACTCGACACTGACATTTCTATGGGACATGCCTTCATAGCAGGGATCTCAAAGTGGTAGCCGTGGGTCAGTCGCAGCCCAGTTATGTGTTTGGTTTACACATTTTAAAAAATTTGTTGAGCTGATACTTAATATCTAAAATTACTAAAATTGGGGGCACCTGGGTGGCTCAGTCCGTTAAGTGTCCAACTTCATCTCAGGTCATAATCTCACAGTTCCTGAGTTTGAGCCCTGCATCGGGCTCTGTGGTGATGGCTCAGAGCCTGGAACCTGCTTTGGATGTCTCCCTCTCTCTCTCTTTGCCCCCTCCCCCCTCACACTCTGCCTCTCTCTCTCTCTCTCTCTCTCTCAAAAATAAACATTAAGGGGCGCCTGGGTGGCGCAGTCGGTTAAGCGTCCGACTTCAGCCAGGTCACGATCTCGCGGTCCGTGAGTTCGAGCCCCGCGTCGGGCTCTGGGCTGATGGCTCGGAGCCTGGAGCCTGTTTCCGATTCTGTGTCTCCCTCTCTCTCTGCCCCTCCCCCGTTCATGCTCTGTCTCTCTCTGTCCCAAAAATAAATAAACGTTGAAAAAAAAATTAAAAAAAAATAAACATTAAAAAAAATTTAATTAAAAAACAAAATAACTAAAATTTTAGATATTTTTGAGTTTTCTTGAAAACCGAGAAGGTTTTTGCTAGGCCCACATTCCCACGTCATGTGGCTGTCATGGGCTGCACGCCCCTCCCCCCCCACACTCACTCTGTTGCTCAGTCTCATGTGGTTTACTTCCTACATTTATGGGAACACACTAGGCATTTGAGTTCCCAGCCTTGACTTAGGTCTGAGCAAATGTGGGATTGGTGTTTGGACCAAGAACCTCCAAACATCCAGTAGCTGATGCTTGATTCCCGCTGAGGAGAGAGGCGCTACCAGGGGACCAAAGCCACAGAGACTCTGTGAGCTTGGAGGTGGCACCAGGCAGGTCACAGGCCAGAAAGACCGAGCACTCAGCATAGAGTGCATTGGGTATGGGGCGCCCATGAAGCACCCAAGGGAACTGAGGGTCTGGAGGCCACTTGTGAGAGAACAGAGCTCAGTGTGCACTCAGAATTTCTCAGGGAGACCAGATAAGACTCCCCCCAGCACAGGACACTGACTGTGACTCCCGGACTCCACCCCTGGCCATTCTCGAGCTTCAGGCAATGACCAAGGACCTTGACTTGAAGGGTCTAGGCTCCATGACCTTCAGGTTGAGGAAGGATGGGGGCCCTGACCTCTGTTCAGATTGGCCAAATCTGCCCCAGACTTCTGCATAGAACAACACAGACCCAAGTCAGGAGATGGGGATTTCCTGGCAGTCTCTCTGGTCTGCCCTGTGGATGCCTTTCCTCCCTGGTTAGACGTGTCTGCTGAGAGCCTGGACCCTTAGACTTAGCATTTCCTTGACCAGCAGAGAGAGTGCAGAGAACACCCAGGGATCCATGGGTTCTTCTCCTCCCCTTCTGCTTTGTAGACTACCCCAATGGCATCCGGCTCACATCTGCTGTCCCCGGAGCAGACATCAAAGTGTTAATAAACTTTAACGCTCCCAATCCTCAAGACCGGAAGAAGTTCACCGACTACCTGCGGGAGTCCATCATGGAAGTGCAGGAGATGGAGAAGCACAGGATAGAGTGTAAGTCCCAGGCCCCCTGGAGAGGAAGAGCCAGCAGCCCCGGCATCTCATGGGACTTGCTGGACGTGGCCGTTGGCTCCCATCTGGTGCCAGGGACTCTGGGGGCCCACAAAAGTGAGGTGCCTTGGTCTCACCTGGCCTTCCCACAGCCCTGTGACAGGGCAGCCCCCATACCCGGGCCAGAGGAGGTGGCGTGGGGAGGGCAGCAGAGGCCTCCGCGTGAGAGTGAGGGCTTCCGCGGCCCAGGCCCATCCTGCCTGTGGGACCACATGGCATGCCCTGAGAGAGCGTGGTTCCCCCGTCGCCCCACGAGACGAGATTTCCCGGAGATCCGGAGCTGATCTCGTTGCCCCTTGGTGTGCTTATTCTTCTTTCGTCTTCCACGTCAGGGAAGTCACCACCAAGCCCATCCTGTGGGTTTCATCAGACCTGATTATCATCTTTTCTCTCCTGGCTCCAAGCCTCACTCCTTGGAGACACACAACTACCCCCACCTTTGGGCCCCACCCACAGCAAGGTCGGGTTACCCCTTGCTCATCCGCAGACCCAGGCCAGCCAGTCTCCTTGCCAGCCCTCAAGCCTGCAAAGTGACGGTCTTTCCTGCAGACCCCAAGGCCCGTGCCTCTCCAGCCTCCCTTTCAGAGTTTCCTCCTAGCTCCCTTTTGTCAAAGGCAGCGTTCACACCTTCTCTTTCTTTCCCAAGACAACCGTGGGCCCTGACTTTTCCTCAGGCCAAACAGATGGCAGCTGGGCGCGATGCCAAGCCTACACAGAGGGCCCAGGGCCTCCCCCTCAAGGCTTTGTTTTCTCACTGGTCCCTCGCCCCCTCTGTTTCAGCGGAGCTCGAGAAGCAGAAAGGCGTCGTGCGGCCCAGCATGTCCCAGTGCTCCAGCCTCAAAAAGGAGTCCAGCAAGGGACGCTGAGCCGAGCCTGCCTGGATGACAGCTACGCCAGCGGTGAGGGCCTCAGGCGCAGCGCCCTCAGCAGCTCCTTGCGGGACCTCTCCGACGCGGGTAAGAGCGGGCCAGGACCCCCTTCCTAGCCCAGCGCACGCAGGACTCAGACCGGGCAGCTGGGGCACGCGTTGCGTGCCAGGAAAGGAAGGACCGCAGTGGCGGCTGGTGGCGGCAGGGCTGGGACGGAGTGCCGTTGGGTTTCCCGTGACTGTCCCCAGACCGTAGTAGCATCTGACCACACAGAGAGGGTGTCCCAAAAAGGCCAGAGGAAACAGGATCCGGTTGTCAAGGCAGAACAGCCAGGAGGTTACCCCTATTCTCCCTTTCTTCTTCTAGGGGTTTTATTTATTCTTTTACTTATTTTCCAGAAACTGCTCTCACACAGAGTGAGCCAGGCCCCACTGATGGATGTGTCCCTTATCCTCTGTGCTGCCGTGTCCCTGTGTTTTATGCTGATGAATGAAATGGAGTGAAGCCCTTGAAACTGTGTTTGGAGAACCCCCTCTCCCACTGTCCCTGGTCTCATTTCCCTCACGGAGGTCTCCCTTCCTGGGAAACCTGGGCCCCCATCCGGCCCAGAGGCAGTGGCCGCAGCTGCCCCCTGGATGTCGGGGCGGTGGGGAGAGGGGGGGAGCCCTGGCACAACCGTGGTTTTTGTTACTGTTTCTTTCTTTCTGTGTGTGTTTATTTGCTGCCGGCCTCTTAACCCCTAAGCAAGCAGCACCCCTAGAGCCTCCCAGATTTCCCAGGGGAGAAGGTGTGTCTAGAGCGTCAGGGAGCTTTTGGGGGCAGCTCGCCCGGCCGGGTCCCCTGGGCCAGCCGCCCGTGAGTGTTGTTTAGCCTGCTTTGCCTGCAGTGCTGTCAGAGAAGCTGTGGAGGGACAGCCCCTGAAGCCCCCCAGTCACGTCTCAACAGGCAGCTTCTCCTGGGAGGAGGCTCCAGCTACAATGGAGCAGAGGTTACAGGACGTTGTCCCACAGAGGGCACGCGGCTCCAGGTGTCCCGGCTCTAGGAGCCTGATTGCAGGCCCTGGGTTGTCGGAAAAGACCCTCTCGGGCCAAGATCAGCCGCCTCCTCTCCAGGGACCCGGCAGCCCCCTCCCCTTCTCGGGGCCTCACCCACCCCACCCTGCCTCGGACATTACCTCGTGGCCAGCCCTGGGCCCTGCTACTAAAAGAGCCTGATCATGACTCCATCCCACACCTGCCCCACCGGCCGCACTGCCTCCCTCCAGCTTACTCATTTCCCAGAAATTTTTTTCTTTTTTTTCTTTTATTGAGTTGGAATTTTTTTGTTCTTATTTTGTCCTGTCATTTTTTTTTTCATAGTAAAAATCAGAAATCCATTGCCAGCATGAGGGTTTACCCAGGGTTTCTCAACCCCAGCACCATTGACGTTTTGTGCCAGATAATTCCGTGCTGTTGGAGGGTGCTGTCCTGTGCACTGCAGGATATTTACCAGCATCCCGGGCCTCTACTTACGAGATGCCAAGAGTATCCCCACCCCCCAGTCATAACAGACAATAATGTCTCCAGAAATTTCCAGGGGTCCTCTGGGGGGCAAAAATCACCCCTGGTTGGCAAAGTGCCACGGGTTGAGAACCACTGGTTTTCCCTATGGCTTGTTAAACCCAGCTAAACATAATTGGACAGCTCTGGGCCTCTGCAGGCTGGTAGCTGGGACCTCTGTTTGGGTTTGTGCAGTGGCGTTAGGCCTGGCCTCTCTGTTCCCTGATGCAGCACCTGGAGGACGGATGGGTCCCGTCCAGTCCCTCAGGTAACAGTGGCTCTGTTGAAACCGACGCTCCCAGCGTGGCCAGCCACACCTAGGACTCCAGCTCCTGGGGGTCAGATAGAGCTGCACCCCCAGGCCTGTGTGAGGGACAGAGTGCTGAGGTTCAGCTGCTTTCCTTCTATCATCGCCATTGCCATTGTCATTTGGACATTCTGAACTAAGAAAAACTCTAGGGATTGAGTCTTCCCAGGAGACCATGTGAAGAATCCCCTGGGAAGGCAGTCCCATGTCCCCAGGAAGCCTGGAGGGTGTGTTTGAGTCCTGGCAGCTGCCAAGGCCCCAGACTGGGAGCCCTCCACGTGCAGTCTCCAGAGGGAGACCGGCCAATGTCGGCAGCCATCCAGGAAGATGCTGGGCTCAGCACCCAAAGACGTGCCCCGGCCTGGGTCGGAGTGAAGCTCTCCAGAGGCAATGTCACTCTCCCCACCGTGGCCCTCACTAAGAGGGCTGCTGGAGAAGAGGCAAGGCCTCGGGGATACTCTCTCCCTTCAGGAAAGCTAGCGCTCAGTTGTTGGCACGTCACTGCTCTGGGGGCGTCTGCCCTGGACCTGCAATCACACGTCATTCCGGGTGACGACACACTTCAGACGTGGATCCCCCCACCCCCCACCACCAATTCTCTCCACACGGTCTTCCTTCGTCTGGGATCCATGCTCATTTCAGTGGCACCAGAGCCCTGTCGGCCTGCGATCAAGGGCCTGCGTGGACCGGGGACACAGGTGTGACTGCGGCCTTAACCCCTGGCCCAGATCAGTCAAGTCATGATCGACACTATCCCTAAGCCCCCAGGGTCCTCCTGCCCCTCCCAGCGAAGCTGCCCAACATCAGTCTCCAGAGAGAGGATGTCTCCCAGAGGCCATGGGACCTGCCTGCACTTGTCATTGCTCCGGGGCCTAGCCAGAGACCTGCCATGTTCTGCCCCAGGGAACCCGGGAAGCCCTCTCAGGGGAGATTTGGTGGCTCCTGGTGGCCAGTGTCCAAAGCAGCACCTGCTCAGCCTCCAGCATTATTAAGGACCACAGGGTAGGACCCTGGGTTGAGAGCTCTTGCTGCATTCTGTGCCGATACCAAGAAGCAGGAGAAGGCTGTGAAGAGCCATGCTGGGAACTCCTTCCAGACGTGGTTACTGGTCCTGGCCACGGTTGGCCTGGCAGGGCCTGATCAGGTTCTGGGAGAGGCACTGGGTGGGGCAGGGCTCACTTGTGGCTGGTGCAGGACCCCTCCCCCCCCCAAGAGAGAGGGAGTGTAGCAGGAGATAGAGTGCAGGTGAGGGATAGTGTGGGTGCATGTGCGAGAGCTACTTTCCCAGCATGCTTCATCTCCATTAGCACATGATGTGCACCTGTGTGCACACACCCGGACACAGGTCTATAGCGAGCAGGTGTCTGTGGGGTGTGCCCATGACTAGGGGCTCTGGGACTTGACTGCAGACAGCAGTGAGGTAGGGATACCTCACATCTCATGCTTATTTGGGAAGTTGAAAAGATGGATTCTGAGAAACTTAGCATCACTCAAAGACATCCAAGTTAAAACTGTCCTAAGTCTTGGCGCACTTGGGGGCAGGAGGAGGAGGGTTTTGTTGTACTTCAGGTCAGATACCACACAGAGCCCCCAAACCTAGCTCCAGGCCTGGCCTAAGTCCCCTTGAGAGAAGCACATCAGTCGGAAGACATTGCTGGGCACTGGTGGGGCGGGCTGGCCTTACTGTGTCCCTGGTTTTCAGTTAGAGGAGCCCTCTAGGCTTCGAGGGGCCAGAGAGCTGATTTTAAAACTGCAGAGACAGCAGAGATCTGACTTCAGCATTTCTGCATGGTGCCACAAGATCCCGAGTATCTGATGCTCACGTCTACCCTACTCAGAGGAAGGCGCGTACCCATTTCACAGATGCAGAAACTGTGCTAAAGAATCAAAGGAGTGCCAGGTGGGGTTACCTCTTCAGCCAAAAAGCCTCGTTCTGCTCTATGTCCCTGGACCACTGTGTTGGGACAAAAAGCAGGAAGGGAAGATGGCCAGCCTCTCTTCTCATACGAGCTGAAAGATGAGGATATGTGACGACCCTCATCTTTCTTCCAGCTGGGAATAAGGGCCAGGTCCTACGTGGTTCTCCCTGGTCCTCAGCAACTGGTGGAAAACACTCTTGCCCTAATCTTCTGTGTGGCCCTGTCCTGAGCGAGCTCTGAAGCCCTCTCACACATGCCAGAGTCAAGCAAAGTTCCCAGCTGGGACTCAGGTTTGGGGGTTGGCAGGCCAAGCAAAGGGACCGAATGTCCCCCGAGTCCACTGTTGTATGCCCAAGATCAAGGCTCCATCCCAGTACACTCAGATGCCACGGTGAGGCCTGAAGGACCCACAGACCCACTCTCTACCCCACACAGGGCCAGCTTCTTGGCCACAGAGAGGCACGTAGCAACCTTTCCACCTTTCAGGCTCCTGGGCTCACTCAGCCTGCATTCCGCTCAGAAGGCAGCATGGCCAAGCTTCCCAGCCCCAGAGATGGACAGGCAGACCTGGGTGTGAGTCCCGCTCGCTCACTGTGGAATTGGACAGTCGGTCCATGAGCCTCAGCCTCCACCTCCTCCTCCTCCTTGGCACAAAGGGACACCTGTACTGCATTGCTGCGGGGCCTGACCAAGAACAAATGTGTTCGGCTCGTGGCCAGGGCTGAACAGGTGGAAGCCTCCAGAACATCAAGTGGGCGGCCCCTTCTCTGTCCCCTCTTCCTATCTGCTTTCCTGAGGGCTGGACAGAGACCGGACCCCGAAGCTTGGGCACCCACCATTCTTGCCAGCCTCAGTGTCCTGCAGGAATCCATGGAGAGGGCCTCCAAAAGGACCCTGGAGGCCAGGCTGAGCCTTTGGGCTCCAGAACCAAGAAGACACAGCCTTCCTGTAACACAGCCAACATATATTGAGTGCCTACTATATGCCATGTGCCGGGGGGTAGTAGAAAGCCATCGGCAGGCAGCGCTCACAGCTGAGGGAGCACTTGTGGCATCCGGAAGGGCGGTACCCGCAGAAGGGAAGCAGGACTCTGGGCTCTCCCAGCAGACCCTGCCCCTGCCTCCTGCCCCTGGCCAGGGCACTGCACAAACCAAACAGTTGGCTCCAGAAGCACCAGCACATTTGAGCTCCCCAGAAGGAAAAGACAGGACACCACGTTTAGTTTCCTCCTAACCATCAACCCCACCTTGCCTGCAAGGGGGGAGATGTATATGTATGTGTGAATATGCATATACACATGTATATGAAATCCACGCAGTCAGGGCCGCACAGGACCACATCTTGTTTGTTTTGAGCCATTGGAGAAGCTGCCCCTGTCCCATCCCCTGTTGGCAGGTGGCTGGAGCACAGGGCATCTGGCCCCCGCTGTGCATGCGCCCAGCCCTCCAGGGGGCATCCCCCCCACCCCCCACCCCCCCACCAACAGACTGCCAGTCCAGGAGAAGGGGTGTCAAGTTGGGGCTGGTCGAAAAGGAATTTTTTTCTTTGAACTCCCCCTCCCTTTTTTTTTCTTTTTTTTTTCTTTTGAAACTCATTACTGCCCTCCCACGGGCTTCCCTACGGAGCCAGTCCTCCGACCCTCCCCCCCCGCCTGCGGCAGTGGTGACCCAGGGCCAGGCAGGCGGCGGCCCGGCCTCGTGTCCGTGTCTAACCTCTGGTATTGCATGTTCTGGGCAGGGAGGCGAGGGGGTCGCTGCAGTGTGGGATCACTCGGGAGCAATGTGGAAGTAAGTAGGAAGCGCCTACGTCCAGCTGGCTGTCGTGTGTTGCCTCCCCGATCCTTGGTTTATATCTGTAGTCTTTTTTTTTGTTTTTTTTTTTTTTTTCCGTTTTGCTCTTCCTTCCCCCTACTGCACAGAGGCGCAGACATGCCCCGTCCCCCATGCCTGCCTCAGCCCCAGTGCATGCCAGCTTCCCCCCTCCTAGAATCGCCCATGCCTCTCACCGCTTGTTTGGGCTGGACCCATGGGAGGTGGGGGTGGTTCTGGATTCCGTGTTTTAGTTCCTGCTTTACCCCGTCCCCTGTGGCCCCCCAAGCATGGTTAACATCCCGGCTTCCTGGCACTCCCCCACCCCCACCCCGGGGCCCCCGCCTGCCCACACTGCTCCTGGGCGGGAAGCACCACCCGCCAGGCATCTGTGCACCCTCCAACCGCACTGTCGGGGGCGGGAGGGTGGGTTTTGCCCATCTCTTGACTTCCATGCTCCGCCATCCCCATCGCTTCCTTCCTGGAGTTCCGATTGCTGTGTGTCTGCAGTCAGGACATCATGGAATTGCTTAGCTAGCTCGGGGGAGGAAAGCCATGAGAGGAAGAAAAAATTCCGTGTGGATTTCATGAGATTTCATTCATCTGCCAACCATTTCTATATTACTGTTCACATCGTAACCTCAGCTTGCAGACCTTTTTCTTTCCTTCTTTTTCCTTGTTTGGTTTGCAGTAGGTAGCTGCAGTGAAATGCCTAGGCAGCCCCCCCACCCCTCCAACAAGGACAAGGTTCCCCGAGCCCCCCGCCCGGTCCCTACCACCAGCTTCCCAGAAAGCTCGGGGCCCACACAGGCAGAGCAGATGGCGCAGTTTCAGCAGGAACGGGGTTCTTCATGCACGTCAGCCCAGCCTACTCCTCGCAGCACATGGCGCTCACAGGCTCCCCCGGGCCGGTTGTTCTGACCCGAAAGCTCAGGCTGCCTTCCATATCAGGACGAGAGCAGAAGTCACACTTGTGCTGCTGCTGCTGCTGCTGCTGCTGCTTTGACCAGACAGGAGCATCCCTCATCCCCTACCCCATCCCCACTCCTCTCAGTGGAAGGCCACCCTGGGTCCCTGTGGCCCCCAGTCACATGAGCGGAGGTGGCACTGACCCAGCCTCACCCAGCCCCGCCCTCTGCAGCCAGAGAGTTAACTAAGGCTTAGCAGTCAGTGGGTGAACTTTTTACATCAAAAAAAAAAAAATCATTCTGACATAAGTGCTGTAAGGTCTTTTAATTTTGATTTCTATGAATTTCCTTTTTAGGGGTCCATCATTAGCAGTCCTCACATGCACTGGAGAGCTACATCAACACGAGAGTGTCCATCTCGCCCACACCAGACTATGCCTAACTCATCCTCCCTCCTGGGCTCCTTATTTGGGAGTAAGAGAGGGAAGCCCCCTCCCCAGGCCCACCCGCCCTCAGCCCCTCCCCAGCCACCCCCCCACCCACTGGGCCTGCCCCACGTGCAGCACTCTGGGGCCAGCCACCACCAGGGGCCTGCTGAGGGCCCACCGCAGGCCCAGGTGCATGGGCACCATGCCCAGTACTGCCACGTGCAGCAGAACCCGCCCCCCTACCACCACCACCACCACTACCACCCCCCCCAGCACATCCAGCATGCACACCAGTACCACCAAGGCCCCCACGGGGGGCACCAACCCTACGGGGCCCACGTGCACAGCCACCCACCGCTGCCCTCGACCCATGACGGCCACCCGGGCCACACGGGCCACGGCCACGCAGCACACCACCACGGGCAGCCCCCCGCCCCGCCGCCCCCCACCAGCAGCAAGGCCAAACCCAGCAGCATAAGCACAATTGTGTAGACAGTCTGGGCAGGGCCCCAGACTGCCCCGGAACACCTGCACACCACACAGAGCCATGCCCGGGGGTGGCCGGCCTCAGACCAGACCCAGGGCACCTCTGTTTCCACCTCTCCCCTTTGCTCCCCACGGCCTGGATGGAGCCCTCTGAGCCCATGGGGCTTGTGTTGCAGGAAACAAAGTTCATGATCTCACTTAGCATTGGTGTCCTGGGTTCCATCTACTTGGACCCAAGGGGTGGGCCTCGGCCACCATCAGCCTTGAAAACGGTGCCACCGGCCATGTAGATGTTGAGCTGTCCCCCACCCCAAAGCAGCCCTCAGCTCTGCTCCCCAACTGTACACACATATGAAAACCCAGCCTAGGAAAAGAAGAAATGAGACACTAAAACCAGAGACAGAACAAAACAAAACAAAAACAAAAACAAACCAAACTTGCTGCATTTATTGCTCTTTTATTGACAATGGGCAAAAAATTAAGTAGACCTGATATGGTTGATGAAAATACGTAAGTAAACTTTATATAATATAAATATATAAATATAAATATAAATATAAATATAAATATATATATATATATATATATACTGTATAGGTAGTATTTGTGTGTGAAAGGAAATGTCTCAGTCCACAAAATTAGCAATATAGACTTTCCAAGGAGCTCCACTTACCCTCTAGGAAGACAGTATCTTACATGAATGTGAGAGAGTAAACCAAAAACGTAAACGCTAGGAACAAATTCAGATACTTCCATATTTTCATAAAAAAAAGAGGAGAAGTCCCTCCAGGGACTGGCTAAAATCTTTACGCAATCATTACTAACTGTGCCAAGTAACATAGCATCTAACTGTTTAAAAAGTCCAATATTGCTTTGTATAAATCGTTATTTTATTAACAGAAAACTATCATAAGTAATCAGTATTATAAACTGCCCTGTTATTTCAGGTAAGCAAATAGATACAAATGCAGGAAACTCTACAATAGCAACTCAGGACAACTGGTTAGGAACTGGTTGTCTGAGGATATTGGTTCCACAGATTCTTAGACACTTTAATGGCTGCGATAACTGTGAATTTCCATGATCCGTATTTCTTTTATATGCATAGGATTTAATGCACACTCATTCAGAGTCCTCTCAGGGGGGCACCCATCCACGGCAGAAGTGTTCATCTCAAACATGAGGGCGGCCAGCTCCCATACTCGCCTCCCCAACACCATAACTAACTCATCCTGTCTCCAACTGCCACAGGCACCACCTCCACCCCCACCCCCACCCCACCCCAGTGAGTTTCCACCAGGAACCGCTCCAAACCCGAAGGCTGATTCTAGCATGTAGCAACCCAGGGCGGTGTGTGTGTTTCCCATTTTGTTTTCTGAGTGGTAGCCACGATCATCGTGATCCCATGTGGCCATGTGCTAGCACAACCCCTGTGTCCTCACCGTGGCCCCTCTGACCCCCACCCCCGGCGTACGAGTGCCGGCCCTTGCCAGCGAAGCCCCCGCTGCCTTCTCATGGTCCAGTTAGCTGCCAGGGCATCACATGACTCTCGGCTGTGCTCTTGTCGCTTCTGTGTTGTGGTGACACCATCCGCTCCCCTGAGGCCGGGTGCCGCATGCGTCCGGTTCTGTGACTGAGTCACCCACAGGCAGTACTTCGTAGTTTCAGCCTTTCAAGCCACTGCAGCCGCCAGTGCTGTGCTCCTAAGCCGTGGGACCGGAGGACTGCCCCGCGGCCCCTGCCCCGGTGGAAAGCCCTTTCAGAAAGGGCGAAGCTAGTGCTGGACTCCGCGGGCCACAGGCTCTACACGCCTGTGGGCGGCATGGTGCGCCCTGGCCAGACGGCAGGACGACCGAGCGGAGCCCACCTGGCGGGCCGGCCGGGGGCCCCGCCCGTTTCCCTCCCCACCCGCCCCTTTGTCATATCATCGAGGCCACCATACCAGCAAATCTGCAAACTGAGCACTTTGTTAATCTCCACAGAGAGCAAATACAGCAATCTAGAGTTTAGCCTTTTTTTTTTTTTGGAAGAAGTGTGACTTTAACCTGCTCACCTTTATCTTCCCATCGTGTCGTGTTTCTCTCCCGGGCACCTGCTCGGAAGGAGGGACGTGTACAAAGCACGGGTGCATCTGATCTAGTCCAGGCCAGGCTGGTGGGAGGCTCCCCGCTTCCACCGGCTCCTAGATTCCTTGGTTTTCCTGCAGAACCAGGCTCCCCAAGGCATTCTCTGTCTTGCGGTTTAAAGGTTGTTGTTCTGACCAGGAGAAGTCGAATTGTACTGCATGCCATCTGGCGTCAGTCGTGTGAGGCCACACTCTATGTGTTGTGTATTTGCAAACTATATCAATGTTACTGTTGACAAATAGTTGAAGTAAAGTGATAACATATTAAATATGTCGGCCTTTCTTCACCCTCTGTACCGATACTAGAGTCTACTTGTAAACTCGAGGTTGTTCCAGAAAAGATGCAGGCTGTTTAGCACAAGGTCGCCCTTTCTGAAGGGGTGACCACCGATGAAAAAGGGTGGACAGCAAAGCCGATGGGGTCGGGTTGGGGGGTGCTGTCTCCATCGCCGTCCTTCGTGCACCATGGGCCACTCAGAACACTTACTTCCAAAACTGCCGTCCGTGTGTCCTGAAGCATGGTCTGGTGGCCACACGGCCGGATCTAGCGAAAGGGGGCTTCTCGAACCAATTCCCTTTCTCCCCATGTGTCCAACTTTGTATAGTGTGTTGGGCTCAGGTCAGCGAGGCTTCATCATTCTTTGATTTACACGCTTACCGTGGGAAGCGTCTCCAGGGAGTGTTTCCAAGGAGGCTGGAGCCACGCTGCCCGGAATTTCGTTTGGGAAGCAAAAACTGCCGACAGATTGCTTTCCCGTGCCCCACCCCCACCCCCTGGGTGGCGCTCTCATGGGACTGTTCTTTCTAGACCCCAGCCTGCCACAGGGTCAGCACTGTGGGGGCCTGCCATCCACCCCCCCACCCCGGGGATAGGCAGCAGGATGCCGAGCAGGACGTTTGTGTCCTCCTTCCCCACCATCAGGACACACTTGGGACCTTTCTCTCAAGTCGTGCAAATTGTTTCAGTGAAACGGTCATTTCCGACATGAGCAGGAGTAGAGGAAGCGGCAGGTAGCACCACAAGAATCTTTTCTGGACAACAATTAAATCATGTGTTTGTATTTTTTTTTTAAGTTTACGAATGAATTGTACAACAATGTAAAAATAAAGTTCATCCTAATATGATGTGCACATCTTGCTTAAAAATGTCTTTAGTCACCCAGTGTAGAGCGATGTTTCCATTATGCACTGCATGCAGAAGAAGCCTCTTGTTTGTCTTTAAAATGAGCTGAAAAGACAGCAGATAGGTAAACATGACCCTAGGTGTTGACTCAGCACTCCCTGCAAAGCTGGGTCTCTACGGGTAAGCATGCATCTTACGGTTTTGTTGTAAAATTCCATCACTCTTCCTGCCTGAAAACTGAGGAATTTTGTAAAGTATCTCCAATAACAACAATAATCCTGGAAACAGATTTCGAGATGGATCAGTGCCAAGTGGGGGGTGGTGGAAAGGGACAGGTGGGAGGGGGGGCGTGTGCCTCTTTCTTACCCACAAAGGGGCACACGTTAGCCTAACCGCGGTTGCATCGAGGTCCCGCACAGGACCCGTCTCCTCTTGGGAACTGTCGTCCCATGTCGTACTCATGTCAGTGAGAAATCCAGAAATGTTTCTGTGGTCATCTGGAATGTACACACAGCATTTTGTTTTGATGAGAGTATAAGTTACACCTTGTGCAGCAGTTAGCACATATGCCATTCTATTTTGTAGAACTGTTTTCTGCATTTGAGTTATGTTCGTATTTAACACTATAATGGTATGTTGAGAGTCATTTAAGGCCTTAACTGTGTAACAAGTGATGTATGTACAGCCATCCTGGAGACTCTGTTTGGTGCAGTAAGCAATCAGCTAATTAATCAGAGGTACTCTTCTGGAACCGAGAAAAACAGGGGTGACTGGTTAGAGCAAATTACAAACTTAGTGTTTCCTAGTGCTGCCAGTGAGATGTTAGATGTCGGGTGGGAAGCATCCTCAGAGGAGAGTGGGAAGAGGCAGCAGGAATGAGGTTGGTCTTTCTGGTTTGTACCTCAAATGTCTGTGGTGGTCCTTTTGAATGGCCCATTGTAAGAAGGACTTGTTAGTAGAACTTGGGGAAAGAGAATGAAAAAGAAAGTTGCCATCATCATAAGAGGTGTGAACAAGTGTTCCACAGGTTCACAGGAAGAAGAAGGCACATTCGTGTGCTAATGGATTTCCTGCGAAAGGGGGTACAGGTTTCATTTAGATAAGGGAGCCCGTGAAAAATGACCCTGTAACTTGACTGCAGCCCTTTCATTTTGGAGTCAAATCCCCTCTTGTATTCGACTTTCCATCCTTTGAATAAACCAGGTCTTTTGGGTTTCTATGGGGTAGGTTTCTAGTAACTGTCAGATCAGGTTTAGGAGGGACATGTTTGCATGCTTAGAGATTTATGAATTAACCCAGCCTCAAGTGAAGGATGAATAAACCACTAGCCTCTTTGTCTATTGGTAGGTAAATCCATCCCATCTTCCAGTCGTTTAAATCATATACCCATGGGGTTATTATTCCCGCAGAATAACAAGCAAGAAGATTGTCCATACCTGTGCTACTGTGACAAAGTTTACCTCGAGTTGTCTAGCTTAGGCAAACAACAAATTTTTAAAGACAATCAAAACTAGGATTTACCATCCCTAACGATGCGTTCTTGAAACATAGTTTGTCTCTGTAAAAACCCTCATTTCCAGAGATGGCCAAATCGAGACTAATTCGCTCATAGGACAAGTCCAGCTTTAACAAGCTTGGCCCAATTGTTTCCATAAGTTCAGCAAGAATAGCGATGGATCATAAGGATCTTTTCAAGTCTGCTCTACTGGAACCTTTTATCTGGAATCTCCAGACTGAACTTTTTGTAGCCTCTCCAGGCCAGAAGCCAAGCCAGTTACTTCTGTCAGACAGGCCTGCAATATCTGTGGAATTGGGTGAATTCCTCTTCACGAGGTCCCCAAGATATCCTGAGGTTCCTGCACCTGCCAGGAAGTGACATTCTTGACTCACCTGGGGAGGCTACTGGGAACTCTGGAAGCAAGGTATCGGGTCAACATTTCCAAGGGGCTGTATGGCTCCATGTTTCCCAAAGTCAACCTTGGTCCCTTGGAGCTACATGCTCACACCTCTGAGTCTGTGCATGGCTCTCAAATAGGACGTCCCAGTCAAAGCCTTGGTAAAAATAACCAGTATTTCCAATGGTGTCCCATTCCAAAGACTTACGCAAATGAGTACGATTGTCACGAGAGAAAGGATACTCACTGGGAGCGTGTGAATGTCAGAGGGTTTAGGTAGAGAGAAAAGATAAACGCTTCCACTCACAAAGGAATGCTTGATGACATTTCCGTAGATCATAGCTATCTTAAGAGGAAGTTTCCTTCACCAGAAAGAGCAAACATCGGAGAACCAGCAGTCTCTGACAAGAGTCCCAAAACTCTGATCTTCCTCAGTTCGTTCAGTCCCATGTTCCCAACTCTTGTTCAGTTTGATTGCAGCTTTTTAATTCTGAATTCTGGACATTCTTACCCGTTTTCATGTTCATCTTAAAGACATCAAATACCCGTGTTTGTCCACAGAGCCCTTTTTCCGAATCAAGAGGTCCTTAAGGATGCAGCTGACGAGGAAACTCAGTTATTTCTGTGACACATAACACTTCAATAATCAGACTATCAAGTGAGGACCTTATGCCAAAACACTGAACACTTTAGGAATCGCGTGTAGAGTGGGGGTAGTTGCAACATTTACCCGCGCAGTACAGCCCAAGGTTTACCATCATTTGATAGAGCTTTTCTGAGTAACTTAACATACCAAATGAAAAGGGCTACCTGGTCAGAAAGACTTCATTTACAATTGAAATCTTGGGAAAGTCTGCTAAAACCTTAGAAGGTTATGAAGCCTGTCCCAAATAGGATTGCAGGTCATTACAAACCTTACAACTTTATTTATTCAACCAAGGTTGAAGGTGGCAATGAGAGATCCTACAGGCAAACGTGTAGCATCATAGAGCTGTTAGCAAAGCCTAGCTCCTTTACCAAGGACACGTTTTCACTTGAGGTCATCAAAGACCTGATCTTTAGAAAGCTTTAGAAAGCTTTAGAAAGCTTTGGTTCTCCTGGCAGACAACTGAGAAAAAGAACCTTGTTTCCAAAGCAGACAAACCTTATGTTTAGGAATGAATGCTTGAGCACTCGGTCCTATTTGGAAAAAAAAAAAAAAAAACAAAACAAACAAACACCTAGATGTCCAATGAACTTCATCTCCTTTGTCATGCAGACTTGAAAGAAAACTTTAAAGTTTCAGGTTACTGAGGGCCTGGGTGGCTCAGTGGGTTGAGCATCAGACTTCGGCTCAGGGCATGACCTCCCAGTCCCTGAGTTCGAGCCTCACGTCAGGCTCTGTGCTGACAGCTCAGAGCCCGGAGCCTGCTTCGGATTCTGTGTCTCCCTCTCTCTCTAGCCCTCCCCCATTTGCTCTCTTTCAAAAATGCATAAATGTTAAAAAAAAAAAAAACAACAGCAACAACAAAACCTTAAAGTTTCATGTTACCAAAGACTTTGAAAGCTATCTTAACCTGTGACAACTTTGAACCAGGCACAACTAACCATTATTTTAAGTCATCTTTGTGCTAACAAATTGCAACCGAGATAAAATGAGCTTCTCTGACCTTTGGTAAACCTTGGTAGAAAAAACGTTTTCTATTTAATGCTGATAAGTCTAAAGACAGGTCTGCCAAACTTAGGTGAGTTTCAACACTGAATTGTTTCACCTGCATCCACTTAAAAAAAGAAAATCCGTTTGTTCCCCTGGGATGCCAGTGGGGGCGGGGGGGATCTGGGGTGGGTGGTCCCAGGGGTGCTCTAGGCTCCTTGACCTGGAGGGTAGGAGAAGGAGCCGGCAGTGCCCGAGGCACTGAGGATGGGATAGGAACCAGGTACTCAGGCCACACCCAAGGTGGTGCAGAAACAAGAGGAGGGGGAGGGGAAGGCAGAAGAGGTGAGGTGCCAGCAGAAGGCAGACAAGGACAGTTTCCTGGTTCCAACCTCATCAGCTCTGTCAGAGGCACAGATGCCATGTTTTCTGTTCCCCCCAAAGTGGAAGTGGGCGATCTGGGTCAGGCCAGAGAAGAGGGGAAAACAAATGGAGTTTTAGGAGCTGCTCGGGAATATTCCTTCAAGTCCCCGTCCCAAGGAAGACTAAGCACACGTGGCTCTAATCATAGCTGTGAAGCCGGGAAATAAATGAGGGAGAAGCCCTCACATCTAGTAGGAGGAGGAACAGAGAGAAAGAGTCCGCATCCCCTTTGTCAGGGATGGCCTGTGTTTCCTCCCTTAATCTGGGTTCTCTTAGGAGGAAGGAGGCCTGTTGAGACAATTATCATCCGATATATCAGGAGGGAGTTTCCTGACCTGGTTCCTGAGCACGTTCCTCAAGGGGCCCCAGGGTCCGGGTAGCCATGAAGGCCTGGAGGTGGGTACCTCTGTCCGTTTACTAAGGCCACACAGTGTTACAGGATCAGTCCTTTCTGCATTTTGCAAGCCCAGTTGTTGCCAGTGGGTTACAAAGGCATCCCAAGGGAGAATCTTTGGAGACTGAGGAGAAGCCCCCATGCTCCTCCCGGAGAGAAAAGTCGAAAGAAAAGAGAGAGGCTCCGTTGCCGCTGACCATGCCCCTGACTCCTGGGTGGCACCCCATGCACACAGTATGTCAGAGCTTCCTGGTGTCAACGTGCCCCGAGGCGTCCCTCGAATAAAATCTCCATGACCGCCAACTGGCCGACTAAGGACTCCTGAAGGAGGGATGCTAGCGTCCCCCCACTTCCCGGTTGCATTCTAGACTGCAGACAGGTGACTGGCGAATGGACTGAAATACCTTGCCCCGAAGACCGTGCCTGAAAAGGGCCCTGATGGTCATGTCCTGATTCCCTGGTCTTTGAAGAGCATGCCACAGAGGCCAGGCTCCAGGTTCTTGAAGAACCTGCCGTTTGTAACCCATGGAAAACACTAGAAAAGTTTCACAAGGGGGAATCAATTGCCCAGTTTTGTAATTTCAGTAGTAGTTAGTAGAGGACATTGACAGAAAGCAGCACAGGTGGAAATCCATCATGGTCCAAGTGACAGTCCCACCCATAGAGTCTTCACAAGCAACTCCCCTAGGGAATGGTCCCCAGTTGGGTTTTAATTCACTCAGGTACTGGTTCCTGCCATCTCCCAGTGAAGCTATTGTGGCCAGAGGTGGCTACTCCAGAGTTGTGGAGGGGATCGCATTAGACCCCTGATGAGGAAACCTCATTTGGGAGTCTTAGGCTTCGTGGCTTAGGTGGCTGTCCCGTGCCCTACGCAGACAACGTTGTCTAAGGACAGGAGTGAAGACAGGACATCAAGTTTCTGGATCTCATTACCATCCCGGCCAGGGTACCAACTTGCAGCCAAAGGGCAGGCGCTCTCCTCCCCACAGAGTGGCCGGGGCTACAGGGTAGCAGCCTGCTCAATCGACAGGAGAGTGTTCCAGTAAGACCACACTCCCCAAAAAGCACCTGAAATGAGAGTAAAGGAGGAAAAGAGAAAAGTAGAAGCTTGCAGGATGATTGCCAGCTTCTATCTTAGGGGACTTGAGATAAAGGAAGCAGACTTCCTCAAGGGAAGGATCCTCGAGGATCCTCGAGGTTGGGATCATGTACAGCTAAGGTTCTCTTTTGTCCCCCACCAAAATGTCATCCTCGGGGCAGCCGAGCTCCCACAGGGAGGCCACTCTGCCTGTTTCAAGGACTTGTCAACGGGCTGTAGGCAGTAAGGGGATTTATTTTCCACTGGCCTTACTTTCCACACATCACCATGGCAAGCACTTAAACCCCTTTCCTTTCTTCTTGGGTAGCCAGGACTGTCTGGGGTTATCAAACATATTCCAACCAGGGGGGCAGGAGGGGTGCAGTACTGGCCTGTATTTTGCCCTCAGCCTACCTTATGCTCCCTCATCACAGGGCACACCATCGTGGTAAGGCCCTCCCGTTTTGCCGACTCCCACAGCCACAGTCCTTCCCCAAACCAGGAGGTACAACAGGTCAGTGGCAGGACAAAAGACTGCCAGCAAGCCCGCTATACCTGCCAAACTCTTCAAAGAGAAACCGAGGCCCGAAGGGCACCAGGAGACAGAGCACAAGGAAAAAATGCCAGACAGTCTCCCAGCCAGCCTAGAGTCCAGGATCCCCAAAGGGAGCCCAGCCCCCTAGCGGAGCCCTGGAGCCTTCTCCTCCAGCTCCAGTTCAGCGCCCCCCCCCACTGGAGCTCGAGCACATCATCCAGCAGCAACACCCCCAGCACTAAGCTGAGCCCCAGAGGGAACCGATGGGGCCCAGCCTCTGTCATGGGGAACAAGGTCCACTGGCAGTAGTGAATACTGGGAGCCATGGACAATGACCCCAGGATCCCGATTTGGCAACACGAGCCAAAAGGGACCGGTATGAAGGTTATTCAGATTCTTAGTAACAGCGTTTTGCTATGTGACACCTAAAAAAGGGAATAAAATCATACCCCTTTGACCTTAATAAATATCATCAAATAACACCATTTGAAACCTACACTGAAGGAAGACAGGAAGCTGCACCGAAGGAAGCAGCTGAGCCACAGTCCATGTCTTTATTTTGTTCTTTCACTTTACCTGGGTTTTATTGTATTTGATTATTCTTTTTATCTGTTTATATTGCTTTAATCCATGCCCATTGTAGTTTACAAAGTGAAAAGACAAGTACGTTTGTATACAATATACGGACACAGTGTCGCACAGTGGGGCCCAGGGGCGGGGCGGAGGAGACAACTTTCCCTGGGAACAGAAGTTCTAATGCCAGGAATGGACCTGGGTAGAAGGCTGGGTAGCCAGCCATGCCAGCCTCTGCTTAGGTCGATTCCTATTTCCTGGGTTTCCCCTCTCCCCCGAACTCCTAAAAAAGAGCCCCAGAGATAACACCAAGGATGGGATCCTGTCCCATTGGGCGAGTGCCCATGTCAAGAGAAGAAATATACACTCCTGAACACATAGCACGTGGGAAGGGATACCGTTTCAAAAAACTTAAATGAATATTTACTTAGAGAGGGACAGTGCGAGTGGGAGAGGGACAGAGGGAGAATCCCAAGTCTGCTCTGTGCTATCAGCTCGGAGACCAACGCGGGGCTCCAGCTCACAAAACTGTGAGATGGTGACCTGAGCAAGACCAAGAGTGGGACGCTTGAGCCACTGAGGCAACTCAGGAGCCCCGTCCCTGCGTTTTAAGTGCAGGGAAAGATGCTGAGCTCTAGGAAGCCCAGGGACATGGCACAGGAGATTGGCCAGGGCGATGGGTGGGACCAGATCCAGAACAGCTTCACAGGCTGGAGGAGTGTCGGTGGGATAGTGACCTGCTGGATTTGGAGTTGTAGGAAGCACAAGGTGGAGGGCCACACCATCATGGTGAGGCCCTTCCTTTTTGCTGACTCCATGAGCCACAGCCCTTCCCCAATCCAAGTTCCAGCCATCTGAGGCAGGGGGGTCTTCTGGGAGGCACCAGGACAAATACCGAGTGGGGAATGCAACTGTGTTCTAGTATTTGCGACCCTCAAATGAGAAAACCTTTGGAGGAAATTGATGAGCGTCCACCCAAGCAAGAGAGCAGAGTTCAAAGCCATTATGAAGGACCGATGGGAAAATATAGGGCAGGAGGAAGGACTCAGTCCTTATGTGGAGCCAGGCCATGACACCGAGGACCCTCCAGCTGCCTCAGGTAATGACAGAGCAGAAGGAAAAATGTCCAGGCAGTCTCCCACCGAGCCTAGAGCCCAGCCCTCTCCTGGAGCCTCATTCCGGCCTTCTGCAGCTCCAGCATATTCTCAAAGCGGAGCCTTTTGACTTCTGTAGGAACCAGCATCATGAGAACCATTAGCAGGGCCAGGTGTGACCCATTCACCACAGACTCAGACACGCACAGCACGTCCCTAGAGCCAGAAAACCACTGTGTAGAAACTGCATACAGATTGAAAAAAAAGATTTTTCAAAACAATAAAATAAAACCCAAATGAGAGAGCCACGGCTCCATGCCTCCATTTTATTTTGTTTTGTTTTGTTTCATTTTCGAAGTTTAAAGCAACTTCAATAAATACTTGTTTTGAAAGAGAGGGACAGTGTGAGTGCTGGAGGGGCAGAGAGAGAACCCAAGCAGCCTCTGTGCTATCAGCTCAGAGCCGATATGGGGCTCCAACTCACAAAACTGTGAGATCACGACCTGAGCAAAACCACGTGTGGGATGCCGAGGGACTGAGGCCCACCCAGGTTCCCCGTCCCTGCATTTTAAGTGCAGCGAAAGATGCTGAGCTCCAGGAAGCCCCGGGGCAGGTGCAGGACACTGGCCAGGAATCGGACCCAAACCCACGCGGGTGTGTGTGATGCAACGTGGGTGCACCGTGTGGACACGGTGGCCTGGACAAGCAGATACGGTCCCGTGGACAACGGGAATGTGCACACCCCTCAGAGTTCTCTGCGGTGGATTCCCATCAAGAGGGTATCTCGTGTCCGCGGCCTACAAGAGGAGAGGCCACCCTAGCTGCGGGTCTGTCCTTCTGTCCCCAGCGGGGTGAAGCTTTAGAGACTGGGCTGCTTTTCCTGAGACATCTCTCTCCTCCCCTGCTCTTGTGTTTTTTGTATGGGGAGGAGGGAGGCCGTTATTCCAAATCTTGTAATGAAGTCGATGCCGCAGAAAGGTGTATCACAGATACTCTGTTTGCATCTTCGCCACACAGAATTGGGGCCGCGCATGTCCCGGTCGGAGGAGTGTGGAGTGATGTAGTCCTAGGGAATTCACCAGAACAACTAAATAGAAAAATCACCTAAGGGACTTGTCGTGGGAGTATTGCAGGGCAGAAATGCAGACTGTGGAGGCGCCTGGGTGGCTCAGTCGGTGAGTGGCTGACTTCAGCTCAGGTCACGATCTTGCAGTTCCTGGGTCTGAGTTCCTCATCGGGCCCTGCGCTGATGGCTCAGAGCCCGGAGCCTGCTTCAGATACTGTGTCTCCCTCTCTCTCTGCCCCGCCCCAGCTCTCACTCTGTCTCTGTCTCTCTCAAAAATAAAGAAATGTTATAACAAATATTTTTTTTTACAGAAATGTAGAGATTGTGGGGCGCCTGGGTGGCTCAGTTGTTTAAGTGTCCCAATTTAGCTCAGGTCGTGACCTTGCAGTTTGTGGGTTCGAGCCCCGCGTCGGGCTCTGTGCTGCCAGCTCGGACCCTGGAGCCTGCTTTGGATTCTGTCTCTCCCCCTCTCTCTGTCCCTCCCATGCTCATGCTCTGTCTCTCTCTGTCTCTCAAAAATAAATAAACATTAAAAAATTAAAAAAAAAAGAAAGCAATTAGAGATTGTACCCTACCTTCCTACACTAACATTGCCCCACTTTTTCAGAAGGGTCAAGGGGAACATTTAGGTCCTGTGGCCTGTGTTGCTTATGACCAAGAGTTCACAACAGGGTAACAAAGTCCCGAGAACCAGCCTGTGTGGGAGTGGAAATGGCATGGGGGTTGGCCCCCAAAGTAGCTTAGGGGTCCCGAACGTTGCAGCTGAGTCTCCACTGTAATGCAGGAGTCTAGCTTTTCCATGTCCCGCATGGGGAGGGATCCCCCCCACCACCACAGGAACCTGGAGGGTTTTCACACCAAAGGAAGCTGTGCACATACAGGACAGAGGTGGGGGAGGCAGGCAGGGGTGGGCGTTTGGAGCAGCATCCCTTAGTTCCAGGACCACGCCCACTCGTGCATTTTGCTCTGCATCCCCAAACTTGAATGTCCGCTAGCTCCGGGCCTGGGAAGCAGTCTGCTGGGAGCATGGGATGCTCCACCAATGAGACTTTCTCCTGTGAGCTCAGGGCCCCTGGCTGCCTCTGGTCTCCTTAGTCCAAGCGGGTTCTCGGGGACAGTCTTCATGTTCTAAAGAGTGGGGACCAACGTGACGACTTCCGCGACTCAAGACACCTTTGGCTGCAGGTGCACAGTGGGCTCTGGGTGGGGAGCCTCAGAGACAGTCATCGCGTCCCTCAGCGATTTGACACCCCTGGTGGGTTCTCACCTGCTTCCTGAATTATGAAATTACTTCATGCAGCTTGTGTGATGAACAGTCTCACGTAAAACATGAACTCAGGGTAGAGAGTGGTCAGTGCCGAGAGAGGACATTAAAGGAGATGTGGCAGACGTATCCATGTGGCTCCTGGTGGCATTATCCACTACTCGGAGTAACCAGACACCGGACTTTGAACTGCCCGTGTGGCCGCGCGAGACCCTAGGGTTCCCGGCATCCTCTGCGGCAGGGCCGGTTGAGTGACCAGACTCTCCCCCCTGGATGGGACGGGAAGCGATTTGTCCTTCTGGGATGTCTCCTAGCAGAGAACCAGGCCCTTTGTGCTTCTCTCCCTGTCCTGCTGCTGGGAACGCAAACTCCCACCCTGGCCCCAGGGCGGCTCCTCTGGGATGACAGGGCTTTGGGGAGAGGAGCTTCCTGGGCCCGCGCTGCCAGGCCAGCCCTGGACCATCTGCCTGTAGACCGAGCCGGAGAGAGATGCAAACTCATGCGGGGCACCTCCGTGACAGCAGCTGAACCTTGTCGTAACCAGGACAGCACTCTTGGGGCAGACTTTTCCGTGTGCTTCCTTTGGGCCAGGCTGCTTCCAGAACCACAGCCCTCCGAAATTCTCAGCCCTTCCTTCCGTGGGGTGAACAGCCAAGCTCGGCTCTAGCCCTCCCCTCTCCAGGGGTTTCCCTGGAAATGCAAGAGGCTCCATGCTCCCAACGTAAGGAGTCCACCTCGTATCTTCAGGGACTTCATCCTCTTCCCTCCCACACCGTGCATTCCCACCCTCTGCCAGAGAGGTAGCTGGCTTTGAAATAGGCTGTGCTGACTCTCGCCCCTCTAATAGCTGCAGATTCTAATTAAATAACTCTGGGAACAGGCCGTCTCGCGCACAGTGTAACTTGATTATTGCTCGAAAGATGAGTTTGGAGCTGACAAGTTCCCTGCAAAGCTGACAAGCTTAAAAGCTGAATTTGACAAACTGACCAAACAGCAAGCACGGTAGGAAGGTGGAGCCTGGGACTTGGGGACGACTGGGCCTGAGCTCTCAGTCTGGGTAGACAGATACCAAGGACTTCGCAGGTGCCTGGTCTGCTCAGGGTCATTTCCTATATGCCCTCTGCTCTTACGGAACCTGCCATTTTATGGGGGGGAAGGACTTCTAATAACATTAACTTTGCTGAAGATGTCATGACAACGTATACAGTCCCTTTGTTTGTTACTCTTAATTGTCTGCAAAGGGTCTGGTAGTGCTGCTTTAAAATAAAGTGTATCTAGAGAAAATCTGAGGTTCAGTAAGGCCTACAGATCAGGAGACGATGCCTTTGAGAAGAGTTTGTTACTCACAGTTCCCAGGAGGAAGGGGCACGCCACACCGTGCAGGGCCACGTGAAGAAACCCCAGGAGGAGGGACAATTGTGACAGGCGCCTTACTTGTGGTTTCTGCAGGAGGGAACAAGCAAGGCAGGTGACACACTTAGGATTGGCTAGTGTGGATAATTTCAGGACCCTGGGGCCTGGGTGGGGGCTGTCCCGAATGATCTGGTACCTGGCCCGGAGGTGATTACCCCAGGTAGACAGAGGCCCGGAGTCGGAGAGTCTGACAGCCTGAAAGGAAGTGGGGGGGTGTGGGCTCTGCGTTGGTCGTTTCTATTTGGCGAGTGGGCCCCTAGAAGGAGGATTCTTCCTGGGGGCGGGAGGGGGTGGTGACAAACCAGAGAGGTCAAGTCAAAGTGAGTCAGCACGCGACCTGTCAGGCAGACAGACGCATGCACACCGGCCTTATCTTACGTGTCACCTTCTCCCAGGAACCATCCCTGCCTACCCAACCCCCAGTCACAGCGTCCCCCACCCCTAGTCTCCCTTGCCATTACCAACTTCATCCCTTCGGGGCATTCAGGGCTCCACCCCTGCTCGAGCACCCAGGCACAGCTCCCCCATCCGGAGGAAGAGTCCTCATGCACAAGGGCACCAGGTCCTATGCAATCTCTTCTCCCATGATTGTTCCCCCACGCCCCAGCTGTGGCTGGCCCCCAGCCTCTTCCAGCCCCACCCTGGCACTTCTGAGCCTCCTGACTCCTGCCTTTCCTCTGCCGCGCATGCCCCTTCTAACACAGTGTGCTCACTGTCTACCCTCCACAGTGTCTTTGCCTCAGGAGCAGGGCACAGAGGTATCTGGGGGTTGTTGTTTGTTTGTTTGTTTTGCCTCATTCATTGCTGCCTCTACACCTAGGTCGGTGCCAGGCACACGTAGGGGGTCAATAAAGGGTGAATAAACAGCCCTCAGCACTACCCAGGACATTCTGGTTTGTGGTCTACAACATTCACTCACCTGGGGCACATTCACTGAGGCCCTTGCATGCTGGGCTGGTTCCAGACACCAGGGCACAGCGGTGGCTCAAGCCAGCAAGGGTCTCCATTCTCATGTAGCCAAAGGTCTAGTGGGAGAGACAGAAAAAAAAAAAAGAAGGGACGTGTACGTGAAGTCAGGTGGCGGCGTACAGAGTGGAGAAAAATAAAATCAGGAAGGATGATGGACGCAGTTCTTAAAGGTGTTTTGGGAGCAAGTGATGCACTGGGCAGAGTTCCAGGTTGCGAGAAGAATAAGTGCAAAGGCCCTGAGGCCGCAGCAGGATGCCCGTGTCTTAATTATTAGTGTGGAATCTTAGCTTTGCCTCGAGTCTGTATTTTGTGCATTCGGTACTCCTTGGTTTCACCTTTCTAGCTAATTAACCCGAGTCTGCGTTATCAATCTGTTGAACTCAGCCAACCCCCAGGGGGCAGGTACAAGTACGTGTGGGGATACTGAGGACACCCTGGGGGATGTTGCTAGGAATGATGAGCAGTGTCCCGGAGCAGAGGACAGAGCAGGGCTCCCATGCAGCCGGCTCAGGCTAGGTGCGGCAGCGAGAGGGCCATAAGGACAGGTGTGTGGCAGTTATCACACTACAGCCCTCCCACTCAGGGTGCCTCGCGTTTCCACCCAGGCCTGGGCTGGCTGCTCCTCCTTGCTCTCTGTTGGATGGGCACCCATTTGTTCATTCGTTCATTCATTCATTCATTCACTTACTGATTCATCAGGTATTCCCACTGCTTCCCTGTGGCCAGATGATGGCTCATCCTGGGAGACCCTCCTCCTCGAAGCCCTTCTTGATTCCCACCGCCTTCCACAGCCCCCTCTGGCCTCACCGAGACCCCCTCCGGTGCAGGGCTATGATCTCCCTGGTTCCTCTCCAGTCTGTGAGCTCTCTAAGGGCTCTGGGCCAGATGCAGAAACGGGCTGAGAAAAATGTGATGATAGATAGAATACTGAATAGACACAGGCCACCTGTGGGTCAAGCCCACCTCCTCCCTCTCTCTAGGACCAGAAGGGCTCCATCATTAATAGGAGCCGAGGGACCTTCTCTTACTCCCATGCTCATTTACACCATTAACAGTCTGGATTTTTTTTTCCAATTTTAATGTATTTTAAACTTTGAGGACATGTCAGGATGGTACCTCTCGGTAATGAGAAACTAATTATCACTTCAAGGGTGGGAATCCATCTGTTGTGTCTGAGCCAAGACAGGACAGTGTGGAAGCTCAGGATGCTGAGGAGATGGCTAGGGGGCCGGGCCTCGGGGCAGGAGACAGATGGAGACGTGGAGACAGGGCTGCCAGGACGTGGGTGGAGCCGGGAGGAGGGGGGAATCTGGGGGCTTCCACACATGGGGGCGAGTGCGCCCAGCGTCACCTTCTGTCCCACCCCGCTGCTCCTGCCTTAGCATGCGAGCCCTGTCGCCCCCATTGCATCCCACCCCTGGGCTTTTGCACAAGCTGGGTCCTCAGCACCTAGCAAAGCCCCTCCCCCTTCAGGACTCTGCTCTTCCGACCCTGTCTGCCCACTGCCCACCCCCCACCCTGACACACTCACCCCATCTATACTCAAATCACCTGATTGTAACTGCCTGATGACCAGTCTCCTGGGGACATGGTCTGCTTTTTGAGGGGCAGCTTTATAGACTGGCAGACTGAGGTTCTAACCCCTATTAGTGTGCATGACCTCGGGCAAACCCCTTGTCTCACTGCAAGTAGGCCTGGCCACAGCCACCTCACAGGATGCTGTGCTATACATGAGCACATGTGCCATACATGAGCTATACATGCCAGAACTGGAGCACTGGGCTGGGCGTCTGCTGCTGTGTGCCCTCGGTGTTGACCTTGGGACCACAGACACCCGCTGGCTGGGGTCTGCAAATGCCTGATGGAGGGCCGTATGAGGGACTGTTAGGGTGGATCTTGGGAAGTCAGAAGCCGTGGCATACCTTGGGGACACTTCCCAGAGCCCTTGCTCCCAACTCCTGGCCCACCTCCTCCCTTTCTCAGCTGCCTCTGCAGGGCCGGCCTTGAGGGCTACCTTCTCAGCCCATTGAGACCCCTGGCCAGGGACTGGGGCAGGCTGACATGGCTGTGGCTCATGCCCAGATGAGGAAGTGAAGCTCCATGAGGCAGCAGGGAGGACAGCAAACTCAGATGACTCCAGGGGCCGAGTCTGGAGAGGCAGGGGGAGCTTAGGGAGCAGTGGGGACTGTGGAGGTCTGGGGACACAAGCTCTGTCCACAGGATGGCTCCAGCTCAGCCCCAGAAGAGAGCAGCCCAGAGGGAATGTCCCCCCAGCGTCTGGATCTTCTTTTTCTGTTTATATTATTTTTTTTGACTTTATATGCAAGTTAGTTAGCATATAGTGCAACAGTATAGATTCCTTAATGCCCCTTACACATTTAGCCCATCCCCCCTCCCACAACCCCTCCAGTAACCCTCTGTTTGTTCTCTAGGTGTAAGAGTCTCTTATGTTTTGTCTCTCTCCCTGTGTTTATATTAATTTTGCTTCCCTTCCCTCTGTTTTGTATCTGAAAGTCCTCATAGGAGTGAAGTTATAGGAATTTGTCTTTCTCTGACTGACTAACTTCACTTAGCATGATACCTTCTAGTTCCATCCACGTAGTTGCAAATGACAAGATTTCATTCTTTTTGATTGCCGAGTAATACTCCATTGTATGTATATACCACATCTTTATCCATTCATCCAGAGATGGACATTTGGGCTCTTTCCATACTTTGGCTAATGGCGACAGTGCTGCTGTAAACATTGGCGTGCATGTGTCCCTTCAGAACAGCATACCTGTATCCCTCGGATAAATATCTAGTAGTGCAATGGCTGGGTCGTAGGGTAGTTCTATTTTTAATTTTTTGAGGAACCTCCATACTGTTTTCCAGAGTGGCTGCAGCAACTTGCATTGCCACCAACAATGCAAAAGAGATCCTCTTTCTCCGCATCCTCGCCAACATCTGTTGTTGCCTGAGTTGTTAAGGTTAGCCATTCTGACAGGTAAGAGGTGTTCTCTCATTGTGGTTTTGATTTGTATTCCCCTGATGATGAGTGACGTTGAGCATTTTATCATGTTCCGGTTGGCCATCTGGATGTCTTCTTTGGAGAAGTGTCTATTCATCTCTTTTGCCCATTTCTTCACTGGATTGTTTGATTTTTGGGTGTTGAGTTGGATAAGTTCTTTATAGCTTTTGGATACTAACCCTTTATCTGATATGTCATTTGCAAATATCTTCTCCCATTCTGTTGGTTGCCTTTAAGTCTTGCCGATTGTTTCCTTCGCTGTGCAGAATTTTCCTTTTGATGAGGCCCCAGTAGTTAATTTTTGCTTTTTGTTTCCTTGCCTCCAGAGACGTGCTGAGTACGAAGTTGCTGTGGCCAAGATCAAAGAGATTTTTGCCTGCTTGCTCCTGGAGGATTTTGATGACTTCCTGTCTTATGTTTAGGTCTTTCATCCATTTTGAGTTTAGTTTTGTGTATGGTGTAAGAATGTGGGCCAGGTTAATTTTTCTGCATGTTGCTGTCCAGTTTTCACAGCACCAATTGCTGAAGGGACCGTCTTTATTCCATTGGGTATTCTTTCCTGCTTTGTCAAAGATTAGTTGGCCATACATTTGTGGCTCCATTTCTGGGTTCTCTATTGTGTTCCATTGATCTGAGGGTTTGTTTTTGTGCCAGTACCTACTGTCTTGATGATTACAGCTTTGTAATAAAGTTTGAAGTCTGGGATTGTGATGCCTCCCGCTTTGGTTTTCTTTCTCAAGATTGCTTTGGCTCTTCGGGGTCTTTTGTGGTTCCATACAAATTTTAAGATTCTTTGTTCTAGCTCTAGGAAGAATGCTGGTGTTATTTTGATAGGGATTGCATTGACTATGTAGATTGCTTTGGATAGCATTGACATTTTAGCAATATTTGTTCTTCCTATCCAGGACCATGGAATATTTTTCCATTTCTTTGTGTCTTCTTCAAATTCTTTCATAAGCTTTCTATAGTTTTCAGTGTATAGATTTTTCACCTCCTTAGTTAGATTTATCCCTAGGTGTTTCATGGTTTTTGGTGCAGTTGTAAACGGGATCGATTCCTTGATTTCTCTTTCTGTTGCTTCATTGTTGGTGTATAGGAATGCAACTGATTTCTGTGCATTCATTTTATATCCTGTGACTTTGCTGAACTCATGGGTCAGTTCTAGCAGTTTTTTGATGGAATCTTTTGGGTTTTCCATATAGAGTATCATGTCACCTGCAAAGAGTGAAAGTTTGACCTCCTCCTGGCTGATTTGGATACATTTTATTTCATTGTGTGGTCTGATTGCTGAGACTAAGACTCTCAATACTATGTTGAATAACAATGGTGAGAGTGCACATCCCTGCTGTGTTCCTGACCTTAGGGGGAAAGCTCTCAGTTTTTCCCCATTGAGGATGATATTAGCATTGGGTCTTTCATATATGGCTTTTATGATCTCAAGGTATGATCCTTCTATCCCTACTCTCTTGACGGTTTTTATCAAGAAAGGATGCTGTCAAACGCTTTCTCTGCATCTATTGAGAGGATCATGTGGTTCTTGTCCTTTCTTTTATTGAGGTGATGAATCCTATCTATTGTTTGCAGATATTGAACCAGCCCTGCATCCCAGGTATAAATCCGACTTGGTCATGGCGAATAATTTTTTTAATGTATTGTTGGGTCCTGTTGGCTAATACCTTGTTGAGGACTTTTGCATCCATGTTCAGCAGGGAAATTGGTCTATAGTTCTCCTTTTTAGTGGGGTCTCTGTCTGGTTTTGGAATCCAGGTAATGCTGGCCTCATAGAAAGGGTTTGGAAGTTTTCCTTCCACTCCTCTATTTTTTTGGAACAGCTTCAAGAGAATAAGTGTTAACTCTTCCTTAAATGTTTGGTAGAATTCTTCTGGAAAGCCACCTGGCCCTGGACTCTTGTTTTGGGGGAGATTTTTGATTACTATTTAGATTTCTTTACTGGTTGTGGGTCTGTTCAAATTTTCTATTTCTTCCTGTTTCAGATTTGGTATTTATATGTTTCTGGGAATTTGTCCGTTTCTTCAAGAGTGCCCATTTTATTGGCATATAATTGTTCATAATAATCTCTTCTTGTTTTTATTTCTGCTGTGTTGGTTGTGATCTCTCCTGTTTCATTCCTGATTTTATTTATTTGGGTCATTTCCTTTTTCTTTTTGGTCAAACTGACTAGTGGTTTATCAATTGTGTTAATGCTTTCAAAGAACCAGCTTCTGGTTTCATTGATCTGTTCTACTGGGTTTTTGTTTTGTTCTGTTTTGTTTTTTGGTTTCGATAGCATTGATTTCTGCTCTAATCTTTATTATTTCCTGTCTTCTGCTGGTGTTTGGTTTTCCTCGCTGTCCTTTTTCCAGCTCTTTAAGGTGTAAGGTTAGGTTGTGTATCTGAGATCTTTCCTCCTTCTGTCAGAAGGCCTGGATTGCTATATCCTTCCGTCTTATGACCGCCTTTGCTGTGTCCCAGAGGTTTTGGGCTGTGGTGTTATTTTCATTGGCTTCTATGTACTTTTAAATTTCCTCTTCAACTTCTTGGTTAGCCCAATCATTCTTTAGTAGGATGTTCTTTAGTCTCCAAGTATTTGTTATCTTTCCACATTTTTTTCTTGTGGTTGATTTTGAGTTTCCCAGCATTGTGGTCTGAAACTATCCATGTTATGATCTCGATATTTTTGTGTTTATTGAGGATTTATTTGTGTCCCAGTACATGATCTATTCTGGAGCAAATTCTGAGCACACTGGAGAAGAATGTATATTCCGTTGCTTTAGGATTAAATTTTTTTAACGTTTCTTTATTTTTGAGACAGAGAGAGACAGAGCATGAATGGGGGAGGATTAGAGAGAAAGAGAGACACAGAATCTGAAGCAGGCTCCAGGCTCTGAGCTGTCAGCACAGATCCCGACGTGGGGCTTGAACTCATGGACGAGATCATGACCTGAGCCGAAGTTGGACGCATAACTGACTGAGCCACCCAGGCACGCCGTGTTGCTTTAGGATTTAATTTTCTGAATATATCTGTTAAGTCCATCTGGTCCAGTGTGTCATTCAAAGCCATTGTTTACTTCTTGATTTTCTGTTTAGATGATCTGTCCATTGTTGTAAGTGGGATGTTGAAGTCCCCTACTATGATGGTATTATTATCAATGAGTTTCTTTCTGTTTGTGATAAATTGACTTATATATTTGGGTCCTCCTACATTTGGAGCATAAATCTTTACAAGTGTTAGGTCTTCTTGGTGGATAGACCCTTCATTATGATATAATGCTCTTCTTCATCTCTTGTTACAGTCTTTATTTTAAAGTCTAGATGGTCTGATATAAGTATGGCTACTCTGGCTTTCTTTTGTCAGCCATAAGCATGATAGATGGTACTCCATCCCCTTACTGTCAATCTGAAGATATCTTTAGTTCTAAAGTGGATCTCTTGTAAACAGCATATACATGGATCTTGTCTCCTTATCCATTCTGTTACCCTATGTCTTTTGGTTGGAGCATTTAGTCCATTGACATTTAGAGTGAGTACTGAAAGATATAAATTTATTGCCATTATGTTTCTTGTGGAGTTGGAGTTTCTGGTAGTGTTCTCTTGTCCTTTCTTTTTTTTTTAATTTTTTTTCAACGTTTTTTATTTATTTTTGGGACAGAGAGAGACAGAGCATGAACGGGGGAGGGGCAGAGAGAGAGGGAGACACAGAATCGGAAACAGGCTCCAGGCTCTGAGCCATCAGCCCAGAGCCCGACGCGGGGCTCGAACTCACGGACCGCGAGATCGTGACCTGGCTGAAGTCGGACGCGTAACCGACTGCGCCTCCCAGGCGCCCCTCTCTTGTCCTTTCTAGTCTTTGTTTCTTTTGGTCTCTCTCTCTCTCTTTTCATCCTTTCTCCCCTCAGAGAGTCCCCCTTAAACTTCCTTGCAGGACTGGTTTAGTGGTCACAAACTCCTTTAATTTTTGTTTGTCTAAGAAACGTTTAATCTCTCCTTCTATTTTGAATGACAGCCTTGCTGGATAAAGAATTTTTGGCTGCATATTTTTCCAATTCAGCACACTGAATATATTCTGCCACTCCTTTCTGACCTGCCAAGTTTCTGGTGATAGGTTTGCTGAAAACCTGACCTGTCTTCCCTTGTAGGTTAAGGACTTGTTTCCCTTGCTGCTTTCATGATTCTTTCCTCGCCTGAGTATTTTGTGAATTTGACTATGAGATGCCTTGTTGATGGTCAGTTTTTGTTGAATCTAATGGGAGTCCTCTGTACCTTCTGGATTTTGATGTCTGTGTCTTTCTCCAGATTAGGACACTTCTGTGATTTGCTCACTTAAACCTTCTACCCCTCTCTCTCTTTCTTCATCTCCTGAGACCCCTATGATTCTGATGTTGTTCCTTTTTAATGAGTCACTGATTTCTCTAATTCTTAAATCGTGCTCTTTTGCCTTGGTCTCCCTCTATTTTTCTGCTTCATTATTCTCCATAAGTTTGTCCTCTGTATCCCTGAATTACTTCTCTGCCTCATCCATCCTTGCCACCATGGCATCCTTTCAAGATTGCAGCTCAGTATAGCATTTTTTATTTCATCCTCACTAGATTTAACTTCTGTTATCTGTGCAGAAAGGGGTTCTAATCTATTTTCGACTCCATGTAGGATTCTTATTATCGTGCTTCTAAATTCTGATTCAGACATCTTGATTGGGTCTGTGTTGGTTAAAGTCCCTGGCTGTCGTTTCTTCCTGCTCTTTCTTTTGGGGTGAATAACTTCATCTTGTCATTTTCAAGGAAGAAGAAGAATTAATCATGTAAAAAATATAAAATTAAAAATTAAACACACACACACAAAAATCAAATAAATGATGCTAGATCCTAGGTGTGTTTTGTTCTGGTTCTTGAAATGAGATTGATAGATTGGAGGGAAAAAAAGGGGGGGGGGAAGGAAAACATTTGAAAATTTGAAAAAGATGAATATAGAATGAAAAATGAATATAGAATAAAATGAAATGATGGAAGTAAAATAGAATTTGAAAACTTACAAAAAAGTAAAAAGTATAGTAGAAAGAAAAATTAAAGAAAAATATTTTTAATAAAAATTGAAAATAAAAATAATTTTTTTCTCTTCCTGTAGTCAAGAAAAAGAAAAGAAACAAAAAAAGAAAAAGAAAATGGAATAGATGGACCAGCCAACAGCCTGAAATATGGTTGAAATTACATCCTTTTTCCCTAGAAGTCAAACTATGAAGCACTTTATAGTCCATAAACTAAGCAAGCAGAGAGACTTGTGGTGTTCCTGAAGAGCGAGGTTGGCCCAGTTGGGCGGGGCTTAGTGTAACGGCTCCATTCTCCACTAGATGGCACTGCTTAGCTTACTGGGGTGGATTGTTGTGGCGCTTGTAGGTATGTATGCTCATGCGCGGGAGGGGTGAAAATGGTGACTCCTGGCTACCCAGTCTCTAGTATGGGAACTCTGCTCTCCCCAACCAGCAGTCACACACCTGTCCTTTGTCTCCAGCTTCCATTCACTGCCTGCTTTTACACTGTCCGTGACCAAGCCGTCAGGTTGCCAGGTGGCACCTCCCTCCTGAGTTTTATCTCAGATGCAGCGGTGTTTCCCGACCCCTCACTTCTGAGGGTCTGTGGCTTTGACCCGCTGAGACTTTCCGCGGGAGAGTCTCACTGAGCAATGGCCAGGTGCCAACCGCACGCAGGAACGTTCACAGGACCGTGCTGCTGCTGATGCACAGAGACTGCGACCAGGTGACAGCCCACCCCAGAAAAAGTTCACGCAATCATATAGCGGCAGCATTTCAGGGATTATGCAAAATCATGACACAATTCTGGCGCCAGGCTTCACCCTTGACAACCTTGTTCCAGCACCAGCGAATATGGTTGTTCTCCGGGGTCTGCTGGTACCTGTGCCTCTGTGGGGGCTGCACCGCCTTTACCAGATGTCCTCCCAGCAGGGGAACCACCTCTCCCCTGTGGCTCGAAGACCTACTGGACTTCACTCTGCTCCTGGGGATTTGCCCTTCCCACCAGAGCACTGCCAGGTATTGAGCTGCGGACTTCCAGGCTCTGCGTTCCACCTGTTTATAGCATCTTAATGGAATTTAAGCCCTCTCCTTTCTCCTTTCTCACTGTGGCTGTTTCCATTTTTTCACTTTCTCTCCAAATGCTCTTGGGGGGGAGTGCTTTTCCCATACCTCACCCCCCCGCCCACGTCTCCATCCTCTCTCTACATGCAAAAACAGCTCCCTGCCCTCCGCGGCTTCTCTCTCCCCCAGTTCGCCTCTCCATGTCGTGTACCTGCTGAGTTCTGTGGTTCAGGTTGTGCATGTTGTTGTGTTAATACTCAAATCAGTTTTCTAGGTGTGCAGGATGGTTTCGAGTTGATCTGGCTGTATTTCGTGGATGCAAGATGCAAAAACAACTTGCACGCTCTCCCTCCATGTTGGCTCTTCCCCAGCTAGATCTTCTCATGTCAGATCACACAGCCACCACTAAAATTGCCACACCTGGGTTTCCATCTGAACTCTCCCAATGTTGAATGTGAAAATTAATTCTTTCAAAGTCTGGATTTGGCCCCTGAGGCCTAGTTCCTGGCCCTTGGTTAAAGTCGCTTGACTAGAGATGGGCTGAGTGCCAGGAGCCCCGAGACAGGGTCCAGATTCAGGATATGCACAGCCCCTGTGCCCCCACCTGGTGGCCTCCTTGTGGACATGCATGGGCACCCCTTCACCACCACCACCACCCCAAAATCAGCCTCCTGGGCAGGGTGCAGTGGCCTGCAGGCCGCTAGGTCTCTGCCTCACTGGCAGAGCCACCTCACTGCCTGGAGCTGGCTTCGGATTCCATGTCTCCCTCTCTCTCTGGCCATTCCCTCGCTCACGCTCTGTGTGTCTCTCTCTCTCTCTCTCAAAACTAAATAAAAAACGTTAATTAGAATTTTTTTTAAAAAAAGTAGTTGCTGATTTCAGCACCATGGGGACAGGAGGACTTGGCGACTCACCTGGAGACAGAGCCAGGATTCAAACCCAGCCTGGCACGCTGGAGACATCCCTGTCCTTCCTCACTTTTATGACTGCCTGTTTGTTGGGCAGGGATGGCTCCCGGGGCTGATAGCTGGTACCTCTCCGAGGGACACTGGCATTTGTCATGATGGCTCCTGGGGAAGTAGAGAGTGTGGGCCTGGGCATCAGGTCTGCATCAGACCCCAGCTCTGCCCCTACCTGCTGTGTGACCTGGAAACTGCCCTGACCTCTCTGTGCCCGGCTTTCCCAACCTGACTCGTAGGGTTGCTGTGCTTGGCATGCAGTCGGCTCTCCATCGAAGGACAGAAGCCAGTGCTTCCAAAGGGACCTTCTCTTACAAGCTGAAAGGTGACACACGTGGGCCATGTGTCACCCAGACCTGCTCCTTGACAGGCGAGGCTAGCGTGACCCAACAGGTCCTCCTGCCCACACACCCCTCCCACCTGAGGCCTTTCCCTTGTCACTGACAGTGATGAAGAGCAGGTCACAGTGCCCCAGGAAGTCTGAACTGAGTTTGTGTGACCTGGGCGAATCCCCCGTCTCCCATGACTGGGTTTCCTGGTCGTTTGAATAAGGGACAGAGCGCCACTCACTCGGGTCTTAGCTGCAAGGCTCCCAGGGGCACGATTTACTAATTGCCCCACTGCTTGGGGGCCGGGAGGTATGGATTCCAGGGCACATGAGCCTCTGACCAAGGACTTTAGGGGACTCCAGGGGACTCATGCCCAGCCAGCCTCCTAGAACAGGGTTAGCGATCCAAGGCCAAGTGAAACTTGTTGGGAAAACAGCCCTGCCCACTGCTGAAAATGCAACTGTGACACATGGCGGGTCCCAGGTGCCTGAACCCCCGTCACCCAGAAAGCAGAGCTGGAGAGTGCGGACTACCTATGGCTAAGGTTTGTTTTGCACCAGAACAGCAGAGCCGAGGAGTTGTGGCAGACACAAAGGCGGAGTAAAATGCTTTATGGAGAAAGCATTCTGACACTGCCCTGGAAGACAGGGATCATGACAGCAATGATAGCGTGTCTGGGAGCACACTCAGCCCCAACCAGCTTCCGAGCTAACCCGGTGTTACCTCGATTAATCCCCCCCACCCCACCCTAAGAGGGAGGGCTTTCAAGAGTCCCAGTTTACAGATAAGAAAACTGAGGCTCATTTTCCTTTTGATGACTAAGTGATGGAGCCAGCTTTGAATGCCGGTGTTCCTATTTCAAAGCCATGTCTTGCCACCTGGTTTGGAGAAGGGGCGGGTCCAGGCGGCTGGGACACTCCATCTTTCACACATACATCCACCCTCCGGGGCCTGCTGTCCCAGAGGCAGCTGGACGAATCCACTTGATCGATTTCCTCTAAATCCACTCAATCCCTGGCGGCAGCTCTCCTGGCAGTCTGACACTTTCCTGGCTAAGGTTTTCTGGGTGAATCCTCGGCGCCGGCCCACCTGCCCTGCTTGGTCAGACAGGCCCCTCCCAGCCTAGTGATTCTAAACCCTCAGCTCAACGTTTTACAGAACTGCATGAAAAGAGGCCTGCTGGCCTGTGTGTGAGGGGGAGTTTATTGGGGTGGCCTCTTAACACTAAAGTCAACGCAGGAAGGGAACAGAATTGATGTGCATAATGGGACTCAACTTGAAGCTCAGAAGCTGTGGCTCCAGAAGAAATCAAAGCTGAGGCTGAGGGCTACAAGAGAGCAGGATTGGGGCTTGACTAGTGAGTCCTCAATGTGCCATTTAATTTAAAAAAAAATCAGCCCCCTGGATGATACCAGCTTGCCCTTTAAGGCCAGAATCGGCTGACCTGGCAACCCGGGCACCTGTCCATCCCAGGATGTGATTTCCTGGAACAGAGGGCCTTCATTAGGGCTGCTGCCCTCTCAGACACAGGCTGGACCGTGAGGGCCTCCCCCGCGGTGCACCTGCCTACCTGGGCACCCCCGGACCGTGTGGTCCCTGCAAGAGCAGGGCATTCTTCACACTCGGCTCAGAGGGTCCCAGGGCATAATGGATGGATGACACATTTATGGGGTCACATGTGTGCCCCTCTGCATGGGTGAGCATGGCACAGAGTAGAGCCCTCCTCCCTCCCCTCCCCATGTCCTCTCCCTTCCCATCCTCTGCACCCCCCTGGTGGAGCGCTGGAGTGAGCAGGAGTTCTGAGCCCCCCTTGGGTTTGTTTAGCCAATAAGCAAACTTCCTGAAGTCCTGAAGTCATACATAGCACGGTGGATGGGGAAAGGCAGAGGCTCTGGGGTCACACCCTACCCCACACCTCACAGCAAGCCCCCACTCACTTCCAGCCTCTGCTGTCTTTTCTGGAGAGTGGGACACAGTCAGCCCCACCCTCAAGCTGGGGGCATCCCGTGTACATGACAACACCAGGCACCGAGTCATTTAAGGCCCCCTGGGGCCTCCGGCTGGAAGCCAGGCTGAGGGCAGGTGGGACCGGTGGGGGCCACAGGGTCGCGGATGTGACACAGTAGCTGTCTAAAGGACCAGGCTGAGGGTGTGCGTTCTAATATCCAGAAACAGGTAGCTGTCACTACCAAATGCACGAGTTAAGGTCATGTTTGCTCTCTCTTGTCAATTATAATCATCTGTTTGAATAGAGGCCACCAGAGTTTTATTAGTGACATTATTGGCTGTCACAGACTGGCTCTACTCTGTTCCTAAATTGCCTGTACAAAACTGCAATTACCCCTCTGCTCCCGCACTCACTCTCATGCTCAGCGTCTCCTAGGAGCTCCCCATAGCCTAAGGCCTGCCCCACTCCAGGCCTAAACTGGAAAATGAGGGCCTGCCCACCTTTCCCACCTGTGCAGTGTTCCCACGGCAATGAACCAGCAGTAATCCCGAGCACCCAAGCTGTCCCCACACCTCTGCACCTCTGTGCCATTCTTTCTGCTCTCCATCCCCTGTGCTTTGAGCCCTCAGCTCCCTTATCCACTTGTCCTTTAGAGCTGGATGGTGTCAGATGCTCACATAGTAGCCTTTGTCCAGCCCGCCCTGCCTTCTTCCTGTGGATGCTCCACTTGGAGGAATCAGGGTCGGTCCAAGCCAGTCACGGCAACCACTTCTCCTGCAGCTGGTGACTGGCTGGGGAAGGGGCTCGGGACCCAGTTCTGGCCAATGAGGTATTAGAGGAAGTCTCTGGGGGCTTCTGTGAGAGATTCTCCTTCCTGAGAAGAGGTGGGCAAGGTTCAAGAAGGTGCCCCCTTGCTTCCAACTTGAGTGCTAACTGTGCAGATGTGACGGCCAGAGTGGAGGCAGCCACACTGCAGCCGTGAACCAGTGACACCAATATTCTGTTAACGGTAGAACAGAGAGGCAGGAGGCACCTGGGTCACTGATGACATTGTGAGCCACCAGACCACCTCTGGACCTCCCATCTCTCACATCGCCCTTAAACATTCAATGTTAGATGCCTTCGTAGTTTAAGCCACTCTTGGTAGGGTTTTCTGTCACTTCAGCCAAACACATCCAACTGATACAGCCTTCTAGTGTCGGTTAAAATTTCTCTGTTCTTAACAAGTTCCCCAACAGACTTGGATCTCTGCCCCTGTCCCTGTACTCTACACCCATGAGCTACAGTGCTCTGTCTGTCTGGTTGGCCCATTCATGTTTGGTCTGTGAACACCTCTGGGACAAGCCTCTGCCTTTTCCTCTCTGGCCAACCTGAGCCTGCACGCAGTGGGCCTTTGGGTCACCTCAAGGACCTCACCACACCCTCTCCTCCCCCATCATGGCCAGAGCCTCCAGCCATCATGAAGCCTTCCAGTTCACTTTGGCCCAAGCACTGCTTCCGGACCCCAAGGTCTTCGACAGCCTCTTCAGTGTAAAGCGTGAGGTCTTTTCTAAATAGAGCTTTCCAGCTGTCAGCTCTTGACTCGTGTGTCCCTTCAAGTGCTAAGCTGTTGATTTCTTGTCAGCTCGGCCTCTCCTGTGGCAGGCACGGGAGGCCACAGTTCACAGAAAGGAGTGCACGAGTGAGACATGGAAAGTGCAGTGATGGATACATCCCATTCCAAACCGAGTGAGACTCTTGCATGTTCTGGAAAAGACCTCGGGTGTGCAAGTCGGGCGTCAGGTTCCCCAAGGCTCCAAGGAAAGAGATGTCCCCAGGCATGGTGGAAAGGTGAAGGCTCTTGGCCTCCCTTGTAGCAGCTCCCAATGCCAGTTGTGAATGGGGGACTGCCCTGTGGTCACATGAGCAGGACTCTGCCAAGGAAAGCAAGGGAAAGAGAGGGATTCTAGTCCTCGGGGAACTGGGAAGGTGTGTTAGTGCTGGGGAAAGGAGGTCCCTGCCTGCCTTCAGTGCACATTGCTTTTTTGAGTCTTGTAACAGGCACATGACAGTTACCAAGTCTCAGGCACCCATAGACTCCCAGGCGTGGGGCTGGGTGCCCTGACACATGGACAGGCCATACCATGAGGCTTCTCAGGCTGCACACAGCAGAATCCGGGTGTGCAATCCGGGCTCCACACTTCCAAGCTATAGCTCTGTCACCTCCTTTCTCTGAGCCTCCACCACGTCCTCTAAAATGGGGTCATCCATTGCTACCTTAATAAGGTCGGTCCTATGAGGATTAATTTGGGTAATGTGACTGGCTCAGCCTATGGCAGGCCGCCAACATATACGGTTTGAATCCATTTGGATCTCCAGGTTAGACTGTGGAGTTTTGCACTGTTATCTCAAAGTACCACTTGAACCTAGCCTAAATCCATACTGTCACAATTCCAGAATGCTCCATTTAGACAACTTCAAGGAGCAATTGGAGTTGTTGTTGTTGTAGTTGTTGTTGTTTTTTGATAACCACTGAGTGACAGAAAAACCAAAGCGGCCTAAACAAGCAATCAAACGAGGCAGGAGAGAATGATTTACGTACCTAAGAAGGCTAAGGGCAATTTTAGGCAAGGCCGTACCTGGGTGCTTGATGACATCAGTAGCAATCATCTTTCCCAACCTCTTGGCCTTGCTTACTTTCCTCTGTGCTGGTGTCACTCTCAGCTGGGCTTTTCTGTTAGGAAAGCAAGATGGCCCCCAACAGTCACCTTCAGCCTCCCAACAGAAAAAGAACCCCTCATTCCCTATGATTCCAGCCCTAAGGTCTGGACCCACTGGGACCTGACTGGCACATACCCAGTGCTGAGCCAATCATTGTGGCCAGGGAGGATGGCCAGATTGAGGTCGTGTGACCACCCTCCCTAAGGAAACTCCTGAGCCGTTCAACCTGATTTCCAGGGTGGGAGTGAACCTGAGAGAACAGAGGTTAGTGTCCAGTTGCTGCCCTCCTCTGTGCTTAATATCCTGGGTTGCACCTGCTCTTATCTTCTTCCCGCCACCCCACTGCCTTCGTGGCAGCACTTCTTCCCTTCCCCCACTGCTTTCTTCCGTACCATTTCACCCGTACCAAAAAGGAACACGACTTCCTGTTTGAATTCAGGATCCGGGGCCCGAGCCCAGCTTCAAGATTTGTTTTTTTGCGTGCTGGTATAATTGTTTATTCAGTCAACCAGTGTCCACTGAGTACCTACTATGTGCTCCCATGAGTTTTCAGGCTCTAATTATTCTGGGTTTCTGGGGGCAAATCCCAGGAGCCTTCCAAGGAAATTAGTTTTGTCGAGCAAGCATCTAGAGGCTAGCTTCCAGTCCCTCGGTGCCACCCACTGTGTGGCACTGAGGGAAGTCTTTCCCCTCTCTGGACTTGTGCTTTCTTATCTGCAAAATGAGGCACTGGGAAAGTTGAAATCCTGGAGCCCTCTCAGCTCTGACATCCTGTGTGGCTGGGTCTTGGAACAAGCCTCTCCAGCTGAGTCAGCCTGTAAGCAACATGGACAGTGACCACAACACCCCCTCTACTGCCACAGGCAGCATCGTGGTTGCTGTCCCTGTGGGTGCGCTGAACTGAGTCCACAACCATGCAGTTCTGTGTCTGAACCTTCCACTTCTTGGCTAATGAGAACACCCAGGGTAGAGGAAACACCATGGCTTTCTGTGCCTGTGTGGACCCCAAGGCTCTAAATTCCTGTAAGGTGGCCTAATGCTGCTGCTACAGAAATTCTCTTTTGAGGTGTTTGTGAATCCTAAGCCCTCCCCCCACTGAAAATCAAGTCTGGAACTCTGAAAAGGAAGCATAGGGAGGGAGGCCACAAGGAGGAGAGGAGAGGATTCTATAGAGGTTGCTATATGTCCATGGAGCCCATCCTTCCTCTGCCTCCCTGTTCCTCCCTTCTTCTTCTGTCACCCACTCCCCTTTCTCTGTTATAGCCGAAATTGGTCATAGCCCCGTGGAAGAAGAAAGATGCCTGATGTGTCACTAGGGAGGCGAGGGATCCTTTTGAGGCATGCCCAGTGGGAGGACTTTCTTTTTCTTCCGGTTGAGTCTAGTTTCTCTTCACTCTTTGAACACTTGGAGACATGAATTAATTCCCCTGGTCACTGGTCACTCATTTATCAGCTCACTCGGCTGCTCACCACATCCATGTGTTCCCATCTTTATTTAGCTCAGCCTTTTTTTTTCAAGCAAGAAGGGAGATTTCTTTGGAGAACATAGAGAGCCCAAGGACAAGCAGAGAATAGAGTAGCTGGCCCTCTCCAAAGATGGGAGCCAGCAACTGTTTAAGACATGAGAAGCCAAGCCTGCTGTATCTTTTCGCCATTCTAGGGTCACACATTCACTCACCTCTGCTCCTCTTTGTACATCACTAGACCCTTCCATCTTTTAAATCTCTTGGATTCTCTCCATTTCCACTGCCATGACCCTAGTGTAAAGTACTATTCTTTTTTTGTGCCTGGGAAACTGAGGCAGCCTCCTGAATTTTCTCCTGAATCCCACCCTTGCCCATTTCCAATCTGTGTCTCTCACTACAGCCAGAGGGATTTTTAGAAATGAACAGTTTATTCAACAGATTTCACTGATCCTAGGAAAGACGTCAAAATCATAAGCAAGGTGTGGAACTGGATTACCACTCCCCCATATTCGGTGCCCTGTATCGAAGTGCCCTGCTCGGTTGGAGGATTATACAGCACGGCCCATGTTGTCCTCAGGCACGGCAGAGGGGCTGGTGAACAGTGAAAACAGATGTGAGCACACGCGTTAAGAACCAGTGAGTAATTTACCACTTTTCTTTTCCTTTTTCCACGACAATGGCAATATTCCAGATAGAGACAGACTGCTCTGTCAACCTGAGTCCAGAGGGGAGAGGAGACGAAGGAGAGTCACATGTGCATATAGTCTGAGACATAAATAAACTTTATTGTAGGCCACTGAGATTTAGAGAATTGTGTGTTATGCAGCGTAACCCATCCTAACCTAACAGATACGCATAATCCATGAACTCTTGCCCATCGCCCCATTGCTTTGCTGAGGCACCACTGGCCTTTCGGTCCTTACTCAAGTTGCTTCCTCCCACCTTACAACATTTGTCTGTGACTCTCTCTATCCTGGGAAAGTTCTTCACTCCCACTGTTGGGCAGTTGACAGTTACTCACCAATGAGGTCTTGGCTTCGCTGTGAAGTACTCAGGAAAGGATTGCCTGGTCTCTGTTCAGAATACCTAGAATTTAACTTCTTTGTCATTAGAGCTCTTTCACTACACTCTAAGTTTGAGGAAAACGGAGCCCAGGGATTTAGATCATGCTTCTTTGAGGCCCTACTCCACCCCCCACCAATGTGCCCAGGCCCATGCTGAGGGGCTGGAGGTAACGGGGGTACATCAGCCCTGTGCCCTGCTCCCACAACCTGCCCCATGACAGGGGAGATAGGTGTGCAAGCAGCAGCATTTGAACCCATTATGATCGTTCTAGCAGGAAATTAGTGTCAAGAGGCCAGCGAGAAGGCAAGGAGACTGCCTGGAAGAGGGGGAGTCAGAGATGGCTTTGAGGAGGACTTGGAGGCGTCCAGGTGGGGGGAGCTTCCTGGGAGAGTGGGCGATGGGGGGATCTGATGGAGGGATTGTAGAGCAAGAAGTGGTGCCCAGAGTTTCCAGGACTTGAAAGAGGATGAACCCAGGAGAAGTTGGAACCAGAAGTAAATATCTGGCGTCTGTGTGTATTCCTGGGAACACAAGTGAGCATTCCTGTTGGAGTGCCATTGCAAGCTCATGGTGTTTGATTCTTCTGGTCGAGGGATGGTGATAAAGATGACAGTGGGTTCCAAGCCCTTTCACACCGTGGATATCAGTGGCAGACTCTGATCCAAGGGTGTGGTGGGTGTGTGTGGGCAGCTGTGTTCCCGGACACAACAGCGGGAGAGACATCTTTGTCTCGACTCTGTTCATTGGACAGGTCTGGATGCCTTCAATTCCTGACTTTGTCTTCTAAGAAAACCCACCACGGTTCTTTCTAGTGAATCAAGGCTTCCTGTGTACACAGCCCAGTAGTCATTTAAAACGTGTATCAGGTGAACAAAATGAAAGAGAGACGAATCGCCGAAGCATCACGTCCCTGGGTATGATGTCTCTCCACATGATCTTGTTATTAAAAGAATCCGCAGGGACCAGGATGAAACCAGATGCTCCATGATTAGGGGCTGTGGTCACTCAGTAGGCCCCTGCTGTGGGGAAATGAGGTGTTTCCTGGGGTTTGAGGGCCCTGATGGGACATGACAGAAAAGCTTCTCAGCCTCCCAGAAGGTTGGAGGGTGGGCAGTGATGCTGAAAAAGTCACCCCCCTCTGTGGCCCTTGAGTTTCTCGCTGTTGGAATAGGGAGGGAGGTACCATTCCCCGACTGCCAACGTCACTGGCTGTGTGGCTTAGGCAGTAGGTTGACAGTTCTTGGAGAAGCCAATTGATTCCAAGGAATTGTGGCTGTTTGATGGTATTATTTTCATGCCGGTTGTGAGGTGGACACTGCTGGGCTCCCCATATTGGAGGGGACAGACACCCACAGAAACCGGACCAGACCCAGCACACAAGCTCTCCTCGGAAAAGCTGACCTCTATGTGCTGGTTGTCTAGAGGAAGGGACGTCAGTGCTTACTGAGGGGGTGGGGGGTGGGAGGTAGATGGAATAGCACAACCAAGGAGGAGTCTTGTGAGCTGGGACCATAAGGGGAGGAAGAGGGGACAGGCGGGGGCAGGGGGAGCAGGTAGGGAGGGGAGCAGAGGAGCAAAGGCCTGCAGGCCCAGGCAGGCCTAGGCGGTGGTGCAAGGAATGCCATCCTCCTGCCTCAGAGAGGTGGTTGAATCTGGCACAACGGGGCTGCTTCCAGGGCTCTCTGGGCTAGAGGGTGATGCTGAGCTCCTGCCTGGCCCTCTGCCAGTCTTGCCATTTTCAGGTCCAGCAGAGCTCACCCGCAGAGCGTAGACATGAGCCTGCCCACCCGACGGATGGGAGCACGGGCTCTGGTCAGATGATGGGGGGGCAGGGGCTCCCCCGTGGCGGACTGGAGGCCACAGGCGTGAGCAGTGTAGATGCTGAGGCTGCACACTGCCAGGGTCCGGCTAGGGTCAGTTCCAAAGCCAGTCGGCTCCTCCCTAGGGCCCCTGCCTCTCAGACTAGCTAATGCCTGCTGGTGAGGCTTCAGAACCTTCGAGGCCACAGCTGGAGGGACTCTCTCCGGGTCAGCACGTAGGTATCACTTAGTGTGCCCTCTCAGACTGGCATCCCTGGCAGCCTGCAGGGCCCAGCTGCGGAGCCCAACGCTGTGTGTCTGTGCTCCATGTGAAACAGTGCTGCAATCCATGAGTAGTGTCCGCAGTGGGTGAGGAAGGGGAGACCTGGGTTATGCACGCCAGCCATTTGCCACTGCTGGTACACCCCCTTATTTTGCATATGGAGAAACTGAGGCCCAGAGGGAAGAATGCCCTCGTCCAATTTCCTGTCCTTTCACTTCCCGGTCTGGCCTCTCGACGGGACTCTTGGTACCCCCCCATGACACCACGTGAAAACAGTGAACTATGTGTGTGACAAGGAAATCATACTGGATGTGTCTGGACCCACACCATGTTTCTCTTCTTGTTTTTCTCCTTTGCCTCTGTTCTGTTTTAATACTTCATGTGTTTTGTGCATTATGAAGGATGGTGGGACAATGAACATCCGTGGGCCCGCAGCTCAACTCCAGAACTAGAACATTCCCAGTCACTTCCATCTTCTCCTTGCCTGGAAGTCACCCCTCTCTGCAATTTGGTGTTTGTTTGTTTGCCATTCTCTTGCTCACAGGCTGACTGAATAAGCCTAAACATTAGATTGCTTCTTTGTTCTGAAGCTCTAAAAACTTGCTCTCTGTATGTAGATCTCTAAAATTTGCATTTTTGTTCCCAACATTTCCCTCTCTCTCAGCTTGAGCTGTGCTGCTGTGTAGCTGGAGTTTGCTGTCACCAATGTGGAAAGAAATTGTGTGACTGTGCTACAATTTATTTTTGCATTGCTCTGTCAATGAGTATCTGGGTCATTTCCTTTCTTCCCCTCCTCTTGCTAACAGTGTTGCGACGAACTCTTCTTGGGTGTGCCTTGTGTGACTCCTGGGAGTGGATTTGCAGGGTTCTAAGGTATGGGACTGGTCAACCTAACAAGAAAAGGCCAAAGTGGTTTTCAGTGTGGCCAGACCAGGTTTCACACTCAACTGTGGGTGCCAGCTGATCTACATCCTCTCAGACCCTCAGTGCTGTCAGATGTCACATGTCTTCCTCATTGTGAGCCTGATGGATGTGAAATCTCTCACAGACACCTTACCTTGCACTTCCCTGCATCCTCGTGACATCGGGCGGCTTTTCCCGTGTTCATCTGTGCACTCCGTTTCCTCCTCTACGACATGCCTGCTGTGGTCTTTTTGCTCATTGCCTCTCTTCTTCCTGTGGATTTCTAGGACTTCTTTATGTATTCTGCGTACTGATCCTTTGCTAGTTGTACATATGCCAGAGGCCTTCTGCTTTTAGTGATTTGTCTTTTCACCCGTCATTTGGTGAAAGGAAATTTAATTTTACTGCAGTCAAACCTATCGATTTTTTTTATGCTTACTGAGCTTTTAACACCTTGTTAAATAAATTGTTCCCTGGAGGAGGGGAAGATGGCGGCGTAGGAGGACGCTGGACTCATCGTGCGTCCTGCTGATCACTTAGATTCCACCTACACCTGCCTAAATAACCCAGAAAACCGCCAGAGGATTAGCAGAATGGAGTCACCGGACCCAAGTGCAGACGAGAGGCCCACGGAAGAGGGTAGGAAGGGCGGCGAGGCGGTGCGCGCTCCACGGACTGGCTGGAGGGAGCCGGGGAGGAGGGGCGGCTCGCCAGCCAAGCAGAGCCCCCGAGTCCGGCTTGCAAAAGCGGAGGGGCCTGACGGACTGTGTTCCGACAGCAAGCGCGACTTAGCGTCTGGGAGGTCATAAGTTAACAGCTCTGCTCGGAAAGCAGGAAGGCTGGAGGACAAAGGGAGGGTGAGCTGCGGAGCCCCCGGATGACAGAGCTCAGTTTGGCGGGGAACAAAGGCGCTCGCCAGCGCCATCTCCCCCGCCCATCCCCCAGCCAAAATCCCAAAGGGAACCGGTTCCGGCCAGGGAAATTGCTCGCTCCGCACAAACACCCAACTCTGTGCTTCTGCAGAGCCAAACCTCCGGCAGCGGATCTGACTCCCTCCGGCTGCCACAGGGCCCCTCCTGAAGTGGATCACCTAAGGAGAAGCGAGCTAAGCCTGCCCCCCCTGCCGCCGTGCACCTTGCCTTCCCACCCCAGCTAATACGCCAGATCCCCAGCATCACAAGCCTGGCAGTGTGCAAGTAGCCCAGACGGGCCACGCCACCCCACAGTGAATCCCGCCCCTAGGAGAGGGGAAGAGAAGGCACACACCAGTCTGACTGTGGCCCCAGCGGTGGGCTGGGGGCAGACATCAGGACTGACTGCGGCCCCGCCCACCAACTCCAGTTATACACCACAGCACAGGGGAAGTGCCCTGCAGGTCCTCACCACACCAGGGACTATCCAAAATGACCAAGCGGAAGAATTCCCCTCAGAAGAATCTCCAGGAAATAACAACAGCTAATGAGCTGATCAAAAAGGATTTAAATAATATAACAGAAAGTGAATTTAGAATAATAGTCATAAAATTAATCGCTGGGCTGGAAAACAGCATACAGGACAGCAGAGAATCTCTTGCTACAGAGATCAAGGGACTAAGGAACAGTCACGAGGAGCTGAAAAACGCTTTAAATGAAATGCAAAACAAAATGCAAACCACCACGGCTCGGATGGAAGAGGCAGAGGAGAGAATAGGTGAACTAGAAGATAAAGTTATGGAAAAAGAGGAAGCTGAGAAAAAGAGAGATAAAAAAATCCAGGAGTATGAGGAGAAAATTAGAGAACTAAGTGATACACTAAAAAGAAATAATATACGCATAATTGGTATCCCAGAGGAGGAAGAGAGAGGGAAAGGTGCTGAAGGGGTACTTGAAGAAATAATAGCTGAGAACTTCCCTGAACTGGGGAAGGAAAAAGGCATTGAAATCCAAGAGGCACAGAGAACTCCCTTCAGACGTAACTTGAATCGATCTTCTGCACGACATATCATAGTGACACTGGCAAAATACAAGGATAAAGAGAAAATTCTGAAAGCACCAAGGGGTAAACGTGCCCTCACATATAAAGGGAGACCTATAAGACTCGTGACTGATCTCTCTTTTGAAACTTGGCAGGCCAGAAAGAATTGGCACGAGATTTTCAGGGTGCTAGACAGCAAAAATATGCAGCCGAGAATCCTTTATCCAGCAAGTCTGTCATTTAGAATAGAAGGAGAGATAAAGGTCTTCCCAAACAAACAAAAACTGAAGGAATTTGTCACCACTAAACCAGCCCTACAAGAGATCCTAAGGGGGACCCTGTGAGACAAAGTACCAGAGACATCACTACAAGCATAAAACATACAGACATCACAATGACTCTAAACCCGTATCTTTCTATAATAACACTGAATGTAAATGGATTAAATGCGCCAACCAAAAGACATAGGGTATCAGAATGGATAAAAAAACAAGACCCATCTATTTGCTGTCTACAAGAGACTCATTTTAGACCTGAGGACACCTTTAGATTCAGAGTGAGGGGATGGAGAACTATTTATCATGCTACTGGAAGCCAAAAGAAAGCTGGAGTAGCCATACTTATATCAGACAAACTAGACTTTAAATTAAAGGCTGTAACAAGAGATGAAGAAGGACATTATATAATAGTTACAGGGTCTATCCATCAGGAAGAGCTAACAATTATAAATGTCTGTGCGCCGAATACGGGAGCCCCCAAATATATAAAACAATTACTCATAAACAGAAGCAACCTTATTGATAAGAATGTGGTAATTGCTGGGGACTTTAACACCCCACTTACAGAAATGGATAGATCATCTAGACACACGGTCAATAAAGAAACAAGGGCCCTGAATGAGACATTGGATCAGATGGACTTGACAGATATATTTAGAACTCTGCATCCCAAAGCAACAGAATATACTTTCTTCTCGAGTGCACATGGAACATTCTCCAAGATAGATCATATACTGGGTCACAAAACAGCCCTTCATAAGTTTACAAGAATTGAAATTATACCATGCATACTTTCAGACCACAATGCTATGAAGCTTGAAATCAACCACAGGAAAAAGTCTGGAAAACCTCCAAAAGCATGGAGGTTAAAGAACACCCTACTAACGAATGAGTGGGTCAACCAGGCAATTAGAGAAGAAATCAAAAAATATATGGAAACAAACGAAAATGAAAATACAACAATCCAAACGCTTTGGGACGCAGCGAAGGCAGTCCTGAGAGGAAAATACATTGCAATCCAGGCCTATCTCAAGAAACAAGAAAAATCCCAAATACAAAATCTAACAGCACACCTAAAGGAACTAGAAGCAGAACAGCAAAGGCAGCCTAAACCCAGCAGAAGAAGAGAAATAATAAAGCTCAGAGCAGAAATAAACAATATAGAATCTAAAAAAACTGTAGAGCAGATCAACGAAACCAAGAGTTGGTTTTTTGAAAAAATAAACAAAATTGACAAACCTCTAGCCAGGCTTCTCAAAAAGAAAAGAGAGATGACCCAAATAGATAAAATCATGAATGAAAATGGAATGATTACAACCAATCCCTCAGAGATACAAACAATTATCAGGGAATACTATGAAAAATTATATGCCAACAAATTGGACAACCTGGAAGAAATGGACAAATTCCTGAACACCCACACTCTTCCAAAACTCAATCAGGAGGAAATAGAAAGCTTGAACAGACCCATAACCAGCGAAGAAATTGAATCGGTTATCAAAAATCTCCCAACAAATAAGAGTCCAGGACCAGATGGCTTCCCAGGGGAGTTCTACCAGATGTTTAAAGCAGAGATAATACCTATCCTTCTCAAGCTATTCCAAGAAATAGAAAGGGAAGGAAAACTTCCAGACTCATTCTATGAAGCCAGTATTACTTTGATTCCTAAACCAGACAGAGACCCAGTAAAAAAAAGAGAACTACAGGCCAATATCCCTGATGAATATGGATGCAAAAATTCTCAATAAGATACTAGCAAATCGAATTCAACGGCATATAAAAAGAATTATTCACCATGATCAAGTGGGATTCATTCCTGGGATGCAGGGCTGGTTCAACATTCGCAAATCAATCAACGTGATACATCACATTAACAAAAAAAAAGAGAAGAACCATATGATCCTGTCAATCGATGCAGAAAAGGCCTTTGACAAAATCCAGCACCCTTTCTTAATAAAAACCCTTGAGAAAGTCGGGATAGAAGGAACATACTTAAAGATCATAAAAGCCATTTATGAAAAGCCCACAGCTAACATCATCCTCAACGGGGAAAAACTGAGAGCTTTTTCCCTGAGATCAGGAACACGACAGGGATGCCCACTCTCACCGCTGTTGTTTAACATAGTGCTGGAAGTTCTAGCATCAGCAATCAGACAACAAAAGGAAATCAAAGGCATCAAAATTGGCAAAGATGAAGTCAAGCTTTCGCTTTTTGCAGATGACATGATATTATACATGGAAAATCCGATAGACTCCACCAAAAGTCTGCTAGAACTGACACATGAATTCAGCAAAGTTGCAGGATACAAAATCAATGTACAGAAATCAGTTGCATTCTTATACACTAACAATGAAGCCACAGAAAGACAAATAAAGAAACTGATCCCATTCACAATTGCACCAAGAAGCATAAAATACCTAGGAATAAATCTAACCAAAGATGTAAAGGATCTGTATGCTGAAAACTATAGAAAGCTTATGAAGGTAATTGAAGAAGATTTAAAGAAATGGAAAGACATTCCCTGCTCATGGATTGGAAAAATAAATATTGTCAAAATGTCAATACTACCCAAAGCTATCTACACATTCAATGCAATCCCAATCAAAATTGCACCAGCATTCTTCTCAAAATTAGAACAAGCAATCCTAAAATTCATATGGAACCACAAAAGGCCCCGAATAGCCAAAGGAATTTTGAAGAAGAAGACCAAAGCAGGAGGCATCACAATCCCAGACTTTAGCCTCTACTACAAAGCTGTCATCATCAAGACAGCATGGTATTGGCACAAAAACAGACAGACCAATGGAATAGAATAGAAACCCCAGAACTAGACCCACAAACGTATGGCCAACTCATCTTTGACAAAGCAGGAAAGAACATCCAATGGAAAAAAGACAGCCTCTTTAACAAATGGTGCTAGGAGAACTGGACAGCAACATGCAGAAGGTTGAAACTAGACCACTTTCTCACACTATTTACAAAAATAAACTCAAAATGGATAAAGTACCTAAATGTGAGACAGGAAACCATTAAAACCTTAGAGGAGAATGCAGGAAAAGACCTCTCTGACCTCAGCCGTAGCAATCTCTTACTCGACACATCCCCAAAGGCAAGGGAATTAAAAGCAAAAGTGAATTACTGGGACCTTATGAAGATAAAAAGCTTCTGCACAGCAAAGGAAACAACCAACAAAACTAAAAGGCAACCAACGGAATGGGAAAAGATATTTGCAAGTGACATATCGGACAAAGGGCTAGTATCTAAAATCTATAAAGAGCTCACCAAACTCCACACACGAAAAACAAATAACCCAGTGAAGAAATGGGCAGAAAACATGAATAGACACTTCTCTAAAGAAGACATCCAGATGGCCAACAGGCACATGAAAAGATGTTCAGCGTCGCTCCTTATCAGGGAAATACAAATCAAAACCACACTCAGGTATCACCTCACGCCAGTCAGAGTGGCCAAAATGAACAAATCAGGAGACTATAGATGCTGGAGAGGATGTGGAGAAACGGGAACCCTCTTGCACTGTTGGTGGGAATGCAAATTGGTGCAGCCGCTCTGGAAAGCAGTGTGGAGGTTCCTCAGAAAATTAAAAATAGACCTACCCTATGACCCAGCAATAGCACTGCTAGGAATTTATCCAAGGGATACAGGAGTACTGATGCATAGGGGCACTTGTACCCCAATGTTCATAGCAGCACTCTCAACAATAGCCAAATTATGGAAAGAGCCTAAATGTCCATCAACTGATGAATGGATAAAGAAATTGTGGTATATATACACAATGGAGTACTATGTGGCAATGAGAAAAAATGAAATATGGCCTTTTGTAGCAACGTGGATGGAACTGGAGAGTGTAATGCTAAGTGAAATAAGCCATACAGAGAAAGACAGATACCACATGGTTTCACTCTTATGTGGATCCTGAGAAACTTAACAGGAACCCATGGGGGAGGGGAAGGAAAAAAAAAAAAGAGGTTAGAGTGGGAGAGAGCCAAAGCATAAGAGACTCTTAAAAACTGAGAACAAACTGAGGGTTGATGGGGGGTGGGAGGGAGGGGAGGTTGGGTGATGGGTATTGAGGAGGGCACCTTTTGGGATGAGCACTGGGTGTTGTATGGAAACCAATTTGTCAATAAATTTCATATATATAAAAATAAATAAATAAATAAATAAATTGTTCCCAACGCCAAGTTTGGAAAGATATTCCCCCAGAATATCCCCCTCTTCAACTTCTCTCTTTCAAATATAGATTTTTAATGTGTCTGGAATTGGTTCCGATATCTCAGCACCGTTTACTAACTGGGCTGCCTTTCTCCAGTCACATGTCTAGAAGCCTTTTTAAAACTCCTAAGTATTGAGCTCTTCAGATCTCTGATCATTTCTAGCACACCTGCAGTCATTCATGCTGCTATCCGCGTGTTCTCCTCTCTCCCTCTTTTTACCATTGCGATCCCTGGTACGTGCAGGTGCCCCAGGAGGCCCTGTGTAGCCATCTATGGATTCTTTTTTCTATGTTTCTTTCTTTATCATTTTTTGAGAAGGAGAGAGAGAGAGTGGGGAAGGGGCAGAGACAGAGAAAATCCTAAGCAGGCTCCATGCTGTCGGTGCAGAGCCCAATGTGGGGCTCGGTCCCCTGACTGTGAGATCGTGACCTGGGCTGAGAGCAAGAGTCAGACGCTTAACCGATGGAGTCACCCAGGCGCCCCATCCATGGATGTTTTTGTGAGGATGAGGAAACAGGAGCACAGAGGAGGGTTGAGTTTGTAACGGCCACACAACGACCGTGTTGGGTGACCCCAACGTGGAGTCTGTCTCTGATTCTCTGAAGGCAGGTTCTGTGTTCCTTCCTCTTGGTCTGGCTGTGCACAGTAGGGCTGGTGGGTTGGGACCCAGGACCCTGGGGCTGTCAGTGAAGGGTTCAGATATCACAGCCTGCCTTTCCGTTTCCATCCCATGGGCTCCCCTGAGCTGGTGTGAAAGCCATTTGGGCACATTGTTCCTGGGGGCCTGAAAACCTCCTGCCACCTCTGCTTCTCACCCCTGCCTCATCCCTCCTGCTGTCCTTTTGATGATGAAGCAGCTGAGGTTTAACTCCTGCCTCTCACTCCCCACCGGCTCCTTGCCCGGTAAGGGGAGGGAGAGCCCTGGGAGCAGTACCCCAGCACCCTCAAACTGGAACAGAGTCGAATCCTTGCCGGGAAGGCTCCACCCTTGCTCTGAGTGATGCAGAGTCATGGCCTCTGATGATGTGGATGACAACTCACTTCTGCAGCATTTGTGATGTGCCGGGGCCTGGTCTGAGCATTCCGTGGGGTCCTCGCCACCCTGTGAGGAGACACTGTTTTTACACTCATCTTATAGATGCAGAAGCGGAGGCTCAGAGCCCTTATGAGGCTTGCCTGGGGTCACTCAGCAGGTCAGTGATGGAGTGAGCTACGATTTGATCCCAGACGGTCTGGCTCTAGACTCCACGCTCTTTACCACGAGACTGCATGGTCCCTTTGAACCCCGACCAGGCCCTAGCTCTCCCTCCTGGTGACTGGTCCAGGACCCGGGGATGGGTCTGCCATGGGGCCCCTCACGGAGTGCAGAAGAGCTTTGTCCCTGAACCCTGGATCCATGGTGGGTCTGGGCCTGCCCTGGGCCTCCTTGGCCCTGGAGGGTGCCCTCCCCAGCTTCCAAGGCTGAGCCAGGCCAGCCGGTGTTGCTCCTGTTTGCGGCCGGGGAGTCCCAGCTCCAGTTAGAGACTTCTCTCTTTTGTAGGCTCTAGAAACTCTGAGAAGGGCCCTAAATGGTGGGCCCTCAATTAAGGGGTTCCAGAAGGCAGGAGCCCCAGGGACGCCTTGCTTTGTGAAGCCTCTTGTGTTCCAGGGAACTGCTCTCTGTGGCCACCTCAAGATGAGGTGTTTTTGACAAACATGTGTCACCCGCGTGACACTTGTAAGCAGTTATGCCATGGCCATAAATCTGGGCTTGTGCTGCTGAGTGTGATACCGGCTCCTACATGTGGCTGAAGCACTGCCAACAGTGTCTCTGATGGTTTGTCTGGCAGTGGGGGGTGCCAGGGTGCTTTAGGACACATCGGCTCCCCGTCAGCGGCTGTGTGCTATGAAGGTCCCAACGCCGACATCTTTCTCAGCACCCCACCCTCCCTTCCTAACCTTTGCTGGCTCCCGCTGGATGTCTCACAATGTGGACACTTTTGCACCCAGTCATGCTAATTGCTCTGAAAAGAAATAAAGCGGGAGGAGTGTGCAGGGAGTGACACAGGCCATTTGGTAAGAATGATCTGTGATCTCCAGTTTGTTTAACAAAGCCTACTGGGTCAGAGCCTGAAGGAAATGGGGGGAGCCGTGCGGGTATCCGGGAAGAGCATGCTAGTCAGGAGAGCTGCACATGCAAAGGCCCGGAGGTCAGGTTGGGTCTTAGGGGTTGGAGGCAGGTGTGTCTGGAGTGCAGTGAGAGGCGCAAAGCTGGGAGCAGGGTGGGAGTAGGGAGCATCGTGTGGGATGGTGAGGCATTTGGGTTTCACCTGGAGTGTCATGGAAAGCGGCTGGAAGGCCCTGGGTAGGTCCAGGAAACCGTAGAGGAGGCCCGATGGCTTAGGCGCAGCCACTACCGGGCCAACTATACCTTGGTCGTAACTGACTGTACTGACCATACTGACTGTACTGACTGTAGATCCTAGCTGTAGAGCAGAGCCCAGGTAACAGCAAACATGAGGGCCAGGTGAAGGTCCCGAGGCCAGCCAGTCCATCTGTCTGCAGCCAGGCCCCTGCCTATAAATCCTGCAGCTTGTGCATCCTGCCCAGAATGCTGGGATGCCTGGATCAGTTAGTTTCTGCTGCAGATTAACCACCCCGAAATGTAGCAGCTTGCACCAACTGTTGACTTAGCTGAGCAGCTAGCTGGTCGGGCAGGTCTTCTGGGCTCCCTCAAGCATGTGTGGTCAATGGCAGGGATCGGTTCATTGCTGGCTGGCTGTTGGCCGGGGTGACTAGGGGTGGTGGTGAGTAGGCTACATGTGTCCCATTCTTCCAGGAGGCCGTCTGGGCTTCTGCACATGGTGGTGTCAGGGTCCCGAGAGGGTGGGCACGCAAGGCCACGAGGCTCTTTGAGGCCTATGCCTGAAATTGGCACGGCATCATTTCCACCACATTCTGTTGGCCAGAGCAAGTCACGGAGCCAGTGCAGATTCAAAGTGGGGGGATCTAGGGCGCCTGGGTGGCGCAGTCGGTTAAGCGTCCGACTTCAGCCAGGTCACGATCTCGCGCTCCGCGAGTTCGAGCCCCGCATCAGGCTCTGGGCTGATGGCTCAGAGCCTGGAGCCTGCTTCCAATTCTGTGTTTCCCTCTCTCTCTGCCCCTCCCCCATTCATGCTCTGTCTCTCTCTGTCCCAAAAATAAATAAACGTTGAAAAAAAATTAAAAAAAAAACCAAAAACAAAGTGGGGGGATCTAGACCCCACCCCTGATGGGAAGAGCTGCCCCATCATAGTGCAAAGGGTACGGAGACAGGGGGGTGGAGGAACAGAGCTGCTTAGGGGTCAACCACAGTGTCCTGTGTTCTTGAGAGAGGAGCAAGGCAGGAGCCAGGGCCCCAGAATAGTCAGCCATGGCTGTGTCTCTGTCACCCTGAAGAAACCAGACCCCCAACAATCCAGGACTAGGCAGAGGAAGCTCGGACCATTTGTTACTTTGTCACCAAATGCCACCTAGCCAGTCGTGATAGACTCAACAGTCCCCATGGAGGTGTCTTTCTCTGGGATGCTTACACCCAAGGACTGCAGAGATCATGTGGAACATCACACACATTTGGCACCACCTCTTCCAGAAAGCCCTCCAGGCTTCTTCTGGGCTCTCCCAGGCTCACCCCCCACCCCCATCACAGAAGACAGTGTACTTGTGTCCCTTATTGGTGCACGTGTGTGTCAGCCTCCTGAGTCAGAAAGGCCAAGGCCTGAGGACGGGGCTGTGTCTCACTCACCCCGAATCCCTACTCCTAGCTGGGAGTGTGCACTGAGGATGAGGCTGGCAAGGTATGGGTATACTGGGGACCTGCATTCAGTGCTGACTCACAGTTGATGTCTGCAAGGGAAGGGGAGGGTCACTGTACCTGGTAGCAGGCCCCAGATGAGCTTGGCCTGGAGCTGGGACGGGGGGGTGCTGGGAATGGATGCTGGATGCAGGCGGCAGCCAGAGCTCAGCGGAGCAAGGGCAGAGACCACAGTCCTCTTGCAGACAGAAATGGGTCTCAAGCTCTGGGCGCCAGCACCAAAGCAGGAAGGCAGCCCACAGGAGAGCATGCAGAGAAGCCACTCCGGGTGTTCAAGGCCAGCACTGGGCAGATGGAAAGGCAGGCAGGGCCTGCCAATCCTGAGGAAAAAAGAAACATCAGCCACGTTTGGCTATGGTCAGCTTTCGTTTACTGGAGTTTCCCTTCCCTGAGATCCACTGTACCCAAAATCACTATTATTAGCATTAAAAAAGAGAAACAAGCCAACTAGGATGTAGCAACCCCGAATGCACTGTGGTTTCGGTGCCATCACAGAGCAGGAGAAAAATCTTCATCACCTTCTCATCCATACCAGAGACAAGGGAGGGAAGAATGGAGGCTGGGGGGGGGGCGGTCTTCACGAGGCCTCCAGGAGTGCCTTCCTGGGACTCATAATGAGTTAAGCCAGCCAGGCCTGCTCGTGTGCCAGCTCATCCTGCCCGCGTGGTGTCAGCACCATTGCCCCGGGCTGGGCCGGGCAGTCTCCCTTGGGGAGAGAGCTTCAAGCTTTTGCAGTTTGTAGTGGTCTGTTGTATTTAGAAACCCGAGCATCCCAGAGTCATAAATTACCTTGAACTAGTTTGCTAACCCTTGTGACTCGGTACAGCGCCTTCTCAGAAGCGGCCAGTTATGTCACTGACTGAGTGAGGCATGGCCCAGTCCCCTCAGTGAGGCAGTGTGTGCCAGGCCTGGCGTGGATGGTAGCCACCCAGGACCACGGGGACAATGCAGGGAGGTGCTGCAGGTCTGGGCATGGCATTTCTGTGGAAATGCACTCCAGAAGGGAGAAGGGTCTGTGAGTCCATGAAGTGGGATTCTCACTCCCAGCACATGGTCGTGAGATCTGTACCACATGGAAGAGGCAGAGCGCACCGTGTAGTTCAGCATCTCCTGTTACATCCCTGCTAGAGGACCAGCTCCTGCTTGCACCTTTCCAGGGATGGGGGCTCATCACTGCCTGAGACATTTCACACTGACAGGAAGTTAGCTTCCTGCAAATTCCAGCTCCATCATCTGGGTACATGTTCTGAATCCATGCTTGCAACAGCCTGGACAGAGTGGGAGGCCGTTGCAAGGCTGCTGGCCAGCTAGGATGGCTCTCCCAGCCTTTCATCCATTGCCATAGCCCTCTGGTCACAGAAGGTGCTAAAGGGCCCATCTGGTTAGACATTCCAAGTGTTATCCCTGCACTGCAAGTTCATTGGCCACAGCAATGTTGACATCAAGAGAAACACGTGTCATTTTCTTATCTCTAAAAAGAGCTCCAACCCCCTCCCCGTTTTTGTATTCAGAAAGCAGAGGGGTGACCCACACTTTCTGGGGTCATGGGGAGGAGATTCAGGTGTGAAGGGAGCATCTGCTTGTAATGTGGGATCCAGTTCTAGGATCCCCTGGCGTTCCTTGAAATTTGCTGGAGAAACAAAACCCATTTGATGTTCAAACCCAGGCTTCCAACAGAATGGGACAGCTGAAACACCCCAACAATGGACAAAGCACATGAAACAGGTTTTGAAGGCCGCAGCCTTTCTGGCAGCCTGAGCCTCCCTGAGCAGCAGGGAAAACGGGTTTTGCCGGGAGACGCCCATTTGCGATGGCGCGCGCGCTACTTTTCCCCCGGGCGAGACAGGTGCAAACTCAGATGTATTCATTTTCCACAAACGAAACGACTCGGTTTTGACCATGTTGCAGACCTAGGACTTGGCTCTCTTGTTCCCGGGGGGCGTGTGTCTTGTTTTCATTCCAAAGGAGCCTGTGGAGGCTCCCAACTTTGAACCTTCTAATGATAATGATTTACTGGTTTCAGGGGGTTCGGGGTGGGGGTGGCGGGGGGAGGTGGGACAAGAAGAGTGATGCAGAGTGTGGAGTCTGAAGGAATGATTAGCTGCATGGAGGGCCCGGGGCCAGTGCTGATGCTGTAGTTAAGGCACAAGGACTTTCCGCAGCACCAAAGCATCACCTTTTGCTTCTCATCGACCCCTTGAAACGAACTCAGTCATGTTCACTGATAGGAATCAGTGCCACGTAATGAGTGTTCGCCATGGGTCGGGGCCTCACCGCACCTGTGCAACCAACCCCACCCTTTCAAGAGGGTTATGGTGCGCCCCACGGCTTTCAAATGCAGATCTGAGACTTCCCACCCAAAGCCTTTCCAGGTCCTGTCCTTGGTGCCTGTGGAAGGTACAGACTTCCAAGCCCTGTCCTTGACGTGTCTGACTCAGTAGGGTCGGGGGGCGGGGCCCGAGACTCTGAATTTTGCCCCCTTCCCGCGTGATCCCAGCAGGCAGCCTGGACACCTAGCCTCTGTCCAAGCAGGCTGGTGTCCAGTATTGGGCTGTGCCCAGCTCACCAGTGTGAGCTCAGAAACACCGAACAAGCAGTTCCCGTAGGTCCCCCCACCCCCCACCCCTGGCAGAAGAATCCTAAAACCCTGACTGGCATTTTCCAAAGGTCCCAGCAAGCTTCTCGGGACCCTGAGCAGCCAGCCAGTGAAACCTGAGGACTGCTTGTTTGGGGAGCGTGGGGACTGCTTCTGGAGAAGGTGGGCTTGGTTACAAGTGTTGTCTTAATTGGCACAAGGACGTGGAAGTGAAAGCAATGAGTCCAAATTAATCCGTTTTCCTGTGAACATCTCCCACCACTCCGTGCCAAGGCGAGGCAGCCTTTGTAATTAACTGACTGGGCCTTTTCTCCCCCCAAACCCAAAATGGGAGCGTGCAATTTGTTTTGTGTGCGAGGTGGTATGAAAATTGCCAAAGTTGGCAGATGAGGCTGGGATGTTGGTGGAGCTGGGTAAACAGGGCTGAGCTGTCTGTCACCTCCAGGTCGGAATGGGGAGCTGGCTCCAAAGCAGGGACGGGGGCTGGGGCCACGGAGGTGCTGTGCTGAGGGCTGAGCAGGTGGCCTTGGGAGGAGAGCAGAAACTTCTTAGCACTGTGGATGGGAGTAGAGGCACTACAGTTCTGAAATCAAACCCTTCTCCTCGTCCTACCCTGTGTCACCATGGACAAGACACTTAACTCTCCAAGCGCCAGAGTCCACGTGGGTTCAGCGGTCTTTACTGAGTGCCTGCCGTATGTAGTGAACCCAAGTTCATCTGCCTGATGCGCATAAAGACCATCACTGAGACATGGAGTATAAAGCAAAGCAAGAGTTTATTCCAGAGGCAGGAGGGCGAGCCTCATATCCACCTCCCTAGAGGAGGAGAGTCAGGGGTACTTAGCGGCAAAGGAAAAAGGTCTGGGTACAAAGTTGCGGCTGCTAACCCTTTGGTTACCCTTTTCAGTCCCCAGGGTCTTTTGATCCATCCTCATTCTTGTGGGTATTGGGACCACAACCGGCCACGGCCGTTACTTCCTGCTGAGGTGGGGTGAAGACTGGGGTTACACAAGTGGAAACTTTGGGGTGGAAAGGAATGTTCTGCATTACCGGGATTTTTGTACTTTGGTCAATAGTTCCTGTACCATGTTGCGTCTAGGGTTTTAGGGGTACTAGAGAACAACAGGTAGCATGTTGTACTCATGGCTTGATTCCCTTGGACCAGTTCCCCCGAGTCGGAGGTTCAGGTCTGGCAGAGGCTCACTGGTCTGAGCCAGGTCCCTTTCGACCTCCTCCCTGCTGACAGGGTGTAGGGAACCTATGGATTCTTGTCATTCAAGTGTGAATCCACGGCTCAACTCCCTGTAGTTTCGGAGGAGTGGGGGATCAACAGCACCACACAGGGTCTGACCTGTCCAGTGAGGCTGGAGCTGGTCCTCTGGGCTCCCGCTCTTCAGGTCTTTAGTGACATCTTTAGTGACACCTTTTGATGTCACTAAGGGATTCAGGCAGCGTGAAGACACATCTGTGAGGTACATCAGCCTGCCGGAAGCAAATTCAGGCCCTGGATGTACCTGATACTATCCAAATCGCTGGTGGGAGCCCCGCCAGCAACTCCTAGGTCATGAAAAGAACATAGAAAGTCTTCCATATAACATTCCACAGGGGCTTAAACCAAGCCCTCTTCTAGGGACCACTCTTTCCCAAAGCAGGGCAGATGGCACGGGTTGTTCCCAAGTGAAGTGGGTTTCTTGGCAGAGCTTTGCCAAAGTTCATTTTTTTCCCTTTTCCCACTCTCTCAGTGTCTCCAGGAAGTGTGTGATTTCCACTGAATGCCCAAGGCCTTGGACGCTGTGGTTGTCACTCCATTGTCACTCTGAATTATTAGCGGCAGTCCAAACCTAGAAATGATCTCGCTTAAAAGCATTTTGACAACTCCTGAGGCCTTCTCTGAACAGCAGGGAGGAACCTCAACCCTGTTGATAAAGGTGTCTACAGATACAAGCAAACCCCGAGAATTACCCATTGTTCTTTGCATTCCGGGAAAGGCTGCCTGCCGGTCTTCCCCAGGTTTGGGGCCTCTCAGTTGTATACCCTTGAGAACTTGTGGGCACCCAGTCTTAGGATTGTTTGTAGCACAAGCGTTGCCTTTTGTAGCATTTCGCTGAAAATCGGAGCCCGCAGTATACTTCTGGATCCACTGGAGAGTGGCATCTTTCCCATAAAGGGTGCTTCGAAGAATGTGGCTAATTATTTCTTTCATCAGATGCTCTAGGGTAAGGATTCATTCTATTTCCAGCCGGTGTCAATGCCAGCACGGTGTCCAAACCCCCACTCCTTACTTAACTCCTCTTTGGTCATCCAAGGGACGTTGGGGTTGATATGTAGTGAAGTCTATCTTTGGCACTAAAGCTCTTCCAGAGGGTCTTGGAGTCTTCGACGGGCTGCCAGCATGGTTCCCTTGGGCAGTCGGTCCACTTTGTGGCGTCCTCCGCAGCGGACGACAGCTGATGGGTCACCACTGCACCCAGCTCTTCCTTGTCTTTGACCCATGACACTGTCCCCATCCGTGAACACGTCCACGTCTGGATGCTCCGATGGCAGCTTGTCCAGTCGGGAAGGCTGTGATCAGCTTGTTCAGCTATCCGTGTGTCTCTGGTGATCTTTCTGAGTGGCCCTTAGATCACCGGGCCACTTTTCTCTCACGTGTACCTCGGGTGGTCTGGCTTCGGTTTGCGGGGCTTCAGGGAAAAGCAGTTTTCGTTCTCAGTGCTTCCAGTCAACACAGTGGGAGAAAACTGGAAACCTTAGTTTGGAGAGTCAGGGTCAGACATTCAAGGAAACCAGAAGAATTCAGGACCCAGCCCAGGTGTATAGACAACCAACGAACACTCAAAGATGGTTCATCGGAACTATGATCTTACATTTTCACAGGTGTGTTACTGGAAAAATCTCCCTCTCTGAAACCACCCTCATTTCCACCAAAGATAGCCAAATTAGGACACATTTGTTTGTAAAATTGTCCAGTTGAAGCTGGGCCTGTTTACACAAGTGCCATCACCATGGTGATTGGTCATATAGGTGTTTGTTTTTTTCAATCTTCTTCGCTGGAACTTTTCATAAGGAATGTCAGATTGAACTTTTAACAGCCTTGTCAGGCTAAAGAAGCCAAGCCAAATACTGGCCATCAGCCTTTGCCTGCCATACCTATAGATTTGGGTGGCTCCCTCTCTTCTCGAGATCCCCCAAATACCCTGAGGTTCCTGCACCTGCCAGGAAGTGACAACCTTCCTTATTCACCTGGTAGGGCTGCTGGGAACTTTGTAAGCAAGGTACCAGGCAAGTTTTCCAAGGGGCTTCATTGGCTCGGCAAAGCCAACCTTAATTAGTTCCTTAAAGCTCTCTGATTGTAGCTGAGTCTAGGCATATCTCCCTCAACTATGAAAAGCCTTGGCAACATGACCAATTTTTCCAGTGGCGTCCTGTTGCAAGGAGAACAGATTCGTATTGAACTTCTGCAAATAAATACACTGCTGTGAAAATACAAGAATACTCCCTGAGAGTTTTGAATTCTGGTGGTACCAGGTAGGGAGAAAGGGATAAATGTTTCCTATCTGTTTATGAAGAAATTATTTACCAAACGTCTACCAAATGTCATAGGCAGACTTAAATTCAGAAGAGCAAACATTAGAGGACCAGCAGTGTTTACACAAGTGTCTGTTTGAAAGCAGTTTCCCCATTAGTTCTGGGAATTCTTACTAAGCTTAGCTTTATGATCCTGAAGGGATCAGAGAGCTGTATTTGTCAATGCAGTGCAGCTGGCAAGGAGATTCTGTGACACACGATACTTCAGTAGTTAGTATTACAAGCGATGACATTATACCAGGACATATCAAAACCTTAGGAATCTTATAAAATCTCTAGGACACTTAGAGCAATCACCCATACAACAAAGCCTAAGAAGGTTCCTCATCACTTATTTGATGATGCCTCCCATGTCATTTGACACACCAGGGAATAAGCCTAATTCGTCAAAAAGACTTCCATTCACAAGCTGGGTTTTTGGAAGTTGGTGAAATACCAGCAGGTTTCAAAACAGGTGCCTAAATAGGATTACAGATCATTACAAAACAAGATACTTATTTAGCCAGGATGGCAAGAAGAGATTCTCAAGGTAAATGCAGACAGCAAGGTAAATGGAGCTGTGAGCAAACCTTAGCCCTCTTAACACTGAGCAGATTCAACTTTCTTAAGTAAGCAAAGACCTAACAAAGACAAGACATAGAAACTTTGTTTTTCTAGGCAGATTAAAGATAAAGAAAAACCTCTGTTGATAATTTAGACCCATCATCTAAGAAGCCTCTGTCACATTAACAGTGAGAAAACCCAAATTCCAGCCTTATAGCGCTATACTTTGGATATTAAAACTCATTCGTTGCAACAAGATGAATTTTTAAAAAGATATGCGGTCCCTTCTTTCTTCCTTCATGTCACCTCCCACGTTGATACATACTTATTTGGACAAGGACATCCAGGACGCTGCATGGGTCTGAGTTCTTGTGACGGGTGTTGGGATGTGCTGACCAGAATCTCCGGCAGGAACCAAGGTCTCCCAGCCATAGCAATGCTGCCTACAGCCTTCGATGCTCAGACATCATCAGGGATCGCCTTGACTGTAGACAGCGGCCTTGCCAAGGAATTGCCCACTGCCCAGGTGGTCACATCCAAAGACGCTTACGAAGAGCCAGCCCCTTTCACCTAAGTTTGGATGCTTCCAAAGGGCAGTCCAACTTTCGGGACTGCTCAGAGAGTCGACTAAGGCTTCTGTTGAAGTGTCACTGCTCAACTTCTGCCTGACATCTTTCTCTGCCTCCCCCTTCTCTTCCCCGGGGGTCGATCCCTGCCCTCATAAACTTGTTTCTTACATGCGAAACTCCAGAATCTTGGTCCCGACCATGCATAACATTTCTTTCGAAAGATTCCCTTCTCGCAAACCTTCTGCAATTTTCCCTTTTGCATTCCTTCAGATTTTGTCCTACGTTTTCCCCTCTTTATTTATTTTTTTTTAATTTTGTTTGAGAGAGAGAGAGCACAAGCCTGAGAGGGGGATAGAGAGAGACACACAGAGAGAGAATCTCAAGCAGGCTCCACTTGGAGCCTGACACGGGGCTCAATCCCACAACTCTGGGATTATGACTTGCGCAGAGGTCAGGAGTGGGATGCTCAACAGACTGAGCCACCCAGGTACCCCAAGTTTTCCCTCTTTGAATAACCGGTCACACTTTCATTCAATACAGAATTTTTTCCCTTATTTTTTCAAGTAGCCTTAATTACATTTATTAAAATTATTTACATCTGTCTGTCTGTCCTTCACTTGCCCATAAAGCTTCAGAAGCCATTGGACAGGGCTCTAACGTTGTTTTCTTTTCCATCACATTTTGTGACAGTCACAACGCCAACAGCTGGTTTGACTTACAGTAAACACAAGCAGAGTGAAACTACCATATTTAATGTTGGCAATTCTAAAGACTTATGTCCATTTTAACTAAACAAACAACGTTACATTAGCTTTCATACCAAATATTTTCCAAGATCACTTGAACTTGAAAGACACCTGGGGTTAGTTTCTATCTTTCTGATTTTTAGAATGCCCATTTCTTTTTTTTTCTTTTAAATTTTTTAATGTTTATTTACTTTTGAGAGAGAGAGAGAGAGAGACAGAGAGAGACAGAGCGTGAATGGGGGAGGATTACAGAGAGAGGGAGACACAGAATCTCAAGCAGGCTCCAGGCTCTGAGCCCTCAGCACAGAGCCCTACGTGGGGCACGAACCCACAGACCACAAGATCATGACCTGAGCTGAAGTCAGACGCTTAACCGACCAAGCTACCCAGGCGCCCCTAGAACACCCAGTTCTTACAAGCACTTGCCTTCAAACCAGCTAAGTAGAGCACTTTTACAAATTAATTTTCACAAACACCACCCAGAGGTAGAGAAACTATCTCACATTTACAACATACATAGACACACATACCATTACACAAACAGGGTGCAAGCAAAACCTTAAAGGCCCAGTTTCCTAATATCTCCCTTTTACAAAACACAGCTAAATACAAGATGGTCTTACCATTTATGGATCCCTTCATCGGTTGTCTTTCTCAGGAGTCTGATGAATATTGTGGTGGAGCAGAGTTGCCAAAAAAAAAAAAAAAAAAAGATGGCCTCGTTTGGGAGACTCCAGCCCATAGGGCTGGATGTGCAGATAGATTGTCCTTGCCCAGTGTCCAACGAGGACATGGCTTGTTGTATTCAAAGATGCCCAAAGCAGTCAAAGCAGCTGACAGACCAATTGAAGCCCAGGTTACCTCCGTGAATTTTCCCCTCCCCACCCCACCCCCTGCCCCGCTTCAGCTGTGTCCAGTCTGCGGTGTGGCCCATCCGTTGTGGACGGAGGCTCTCAGAAGAGGTCCATAGATGTTCAGCCTGATTCTGGAGACGCTACTGGTCCTCTCTTTCCACAGACAAGAGAAAGGTCTCTTTTGTCACTGAGAAAATAACTAATCTGGCTGGATATTTTAGAAAACTCCTCTGGTGACTGTCTGGAAGGTGGCCCAGAGATATTTAGGGTGCATCAAAGCAATGCCAGCCTGATAGAATTAGTTAGGATGTGTCCTTTCTTCTGAATTTTTTGGAAGAGTTTGAGAAGATTGGTGTCAATTCTTCCAATGTTTGGTAGAATTCACCAGTGAGGCTGTCAGATCCGGGGCTTATTTTTGTCAAGTGGTCTTTGATTACAGCCTCAATCTCCTCCCTAGTTATGTACGAATCTCTTCCGATTTTCTCTTTCTTTGTGATTTAGTCTTGGTAGGTTTTCTAGGTCTAGAAATTTGTCCATTGTATCTGGATTCTCCAATTAGTTGGAATACACTTGTTGATAGCACTCTAACCCTTTCTACGTCTGTAAGGAGTCAGTGGCAATGCAGTCATTGAGTCTTCTCTGCCTCCACCGGCAATCTGGCTAGCAGTTTGGTGTTTTCAAAGGACCAGCTCTTGAGTCCATTGATTTTCTCTTTCGTTTTTCTAGCATCTGTTCCATTTATCTCTGCTCTAATCTTTATTATTTCCTTCCCTTTGCTACCTTTGGCTTTTTCTAGTTTCTTAAGTTGCACGTCTATGGTGTTGATTTAAGATCTGTCTTGATGTTTACTGTGAGCGTTTACAGCTATAAATTTCCCCCTCACCACTGCTTTGTTGTTTTCCAGGAGTTTTGATGTGTATTGTTTCATTTCCCTTCACCTCTACGTATTTTCGCATCCCACTGTGATTTCTTCTTCGACACATTGGTTCTTTGAGAGTGTGTTTTCAGTTTTCACAGCTTTTTAAATTTTCTACTCTTCCTTCTGTTACCGATTTCTGACTTCATCTTCTTGTGGTTGGAAAAGATACTTTGTATGATATCTATCTTGTAAAATCTACGGAGACTTAACTCGTGACCTAATGCAAAGACTGTCACAGAGAAGGTCCTGCGTGCCGTTATTGTTGGGTGGGGTCCCGTGCCCATCTGTTAGATCTGGTTGGGTTATCGTGTTCTTCAAATCCTCTGTGTCCTTACTTACCTTCTGTCTGGTTGTTCTGTCCATTATTGACAGTGGGATATTGAAGGCTACAACGATTATTATAGAACTATTTTTCCGTTCAGTTCTGTCGATAATGGCCTCTCATTATGTGTGTAAATGTTTATCATTTTTTCTTCTTGCTGTGCTGAACCTCTTAATTCATATAAAATGTCCTTCTTTGTCTCTTGTAACATTTTCTGATTTAACGTCTGTTTTGTCTGGTATTATTACAGCCACTCCACCCTTTCTTTTGGTTATTATTTGCATGGATTATCTTTTTCCTTCCTTTCATGTTCAACTTTTTTGTGTCTTTGGATCTGAGTCCCTTGTAGGTAACAGATAGTTGGATCCTATGTTTTTATCCATTTCACTAATCTGTTTAATCTGCTTACATTTAAAGTCATTACTGATAAGGAAGGAATTCCTTCTGTGGTTTGCTCTTTGTTTTCTATATGCCTTAATTGCTTTCTGTCTCAAATTTTCTGCATGACTATCTTCTTTTGCATTTAGTTGATTTTTTTTGTAGTGAAACATTTTAATTCCCTTCTCATTTCCTTTTGTGTATGTTCTGTGGCGTGTGTGTGTGTGTGTGTGGTTGTGTGTGGTTACCATGGGATTGCTTTTAATATCCTAAAGTTACATCATTGTAATGTCAATTTATACCAGCTTAACCTCAATAACACATGAAAACTCAGCTACTTTACAGCCCTGACTCCACCTTCTTTCAGTTGTTAATGTCACAAAATTACATCTTTATGCATCTTGTGTCCAAAAGCATAGATGAATAATTAGATTTTTAAATATATCAGTCTCTTAACATAGAGAACAAAAAGTAGAGCTACAGACCAAAGTCATAACAGTACTAGCGTTCATAATTGTCTGTCTATTTACTTTTACCAGAGACTATTTCTTCAGAAGGCTTCGAGTTACTTGTTCAGTGCCCTTTCATTTCAACCTGAAGGGCCCCCTTCACTGCAGGGCCGGTCTAATCATCAGGGCAAGGCTTTCAGCTTTGGTTGATCTGGGAATGTCTTCATTTCTTCCTCATTTTTGAAGGACAGTTTTCCCAAATGTAGGATTCTTGGTTGACAGCTTTTTTCCTTCAATGCTTTAAACACATCAACCCATGCCTTCTAGCCTTCAAGGTTTCTGATGAGAAATCTCCTCACAACCTTATCAGTGAAAATATGATGAAAAGCAATCTTCCTCTGAGCTTTATAGATGTTAATAATGAGCCTTATCATGTTTTACACAACACAACATTTCCTTATACGTTGTAGCACCATTTTGAGACCAGGAACTGAGTATTTTAAGTGTAGACATTACGAGGGCTATACAAGCCGAAATTACAGTTTTGTAAACTTGAAGTGAAAAGGCCACTGAACCATCTTATAGATTTTGATTTCTAACAAAGTAAATATAAATCTTGAAAAGCCCACACAAACAAACAAAAAGCCCATTGGGGTTTTTTTTTTTATTGAGTAAAGGGGTTTTGGGAATAAAAAGTGAGGAAACCACTGTGGCCTCAGACATCCCCAGCCATGATTGCATAATTGGCCCATTTCTTGCTGTGCCCTCACAAAGCCCCATTGTGAAGTCATGGCAAGACCTGTCTATATAAGACCCTGGCTCGGCTGGGTGTTTGGTCATTACAGCCCAGGAAGCTTTGGTGACCTGTCGGCCTTTGACCCTAGCTAGTTTGTTTTCGACTACTCTTTTTTTCATTTTATTTATTTTTTTATTTTCATTTTTCTTTTTTCTCTACTCCTTTTCTCTCCCAATTTTTTTTGCCTTTTTCTGTTTTTACTTTTTTCTTTTTTTCTCCTTTTTTAGTTTTTCTTTTTCTCAATTTTTCTTCGTTTCCTCCCTTCATTTTCTTTGTGTGTGTGTGTGTGTGTGTGCGCACGTGTGTGTGTTTTTCATTTGTTTCTTTTGTGTTAGCGATTTAGTACAGTTAGTATAGTTCATATTGTTAGTATAGTTCATATTGTTAATATAGTTCATATTGTTAGTGTAGTTCATATTGTTAGTATAGTTCATAAGCATAGTATTCTTAGTATTGGCAAATTTTGTAGGTTGGTATTGTTGGTTAGCATAGTCGGTGCAGTTAGCATTATTTAGCGTTAGTATGGTTAGTAGGTCACCATGCTTCAGGGGCGTAAGGCCATTACCACTGGTGAGGAGGACATCTGTATTTACGAGATCCCCGAGACCACCAGTGAGGTCAGCGTCCCCACGATGAAGCTGGCCCCGCACATCCTAACCAGGAAGCAGTCTGATGTGAAGTTCATCAGGAAAACCCAGAAGGACCCCACTGGCCTCCAGGGACTTTGTCGTGAAGCCGAGAATATGAAGACCTCAAGTCACCCAAATATTGTCAAGTCACTCGAGGTGATCAACACCAAGGAAATGTTAGTCCTCCTTTCAGAATATGTAAGCAGAGACAACCTGTGTGACGATTTTATGTACCGTGGCCAAGTGACGGAGGAGGTTCCAGACAAATTCTGCCGGCTGTTATCGGTTGTGGAGTACTGCCACCAACAAGGTATTCTCGGCAGGTATCAGAAGCTAGAGACACTGCTTTTTGACAAGGAGCTGAATGTAAAACGCACGGGCATTGGACTGAGCATCCAGTTTGCTGGCTACGAACTCAACACTTTCTGGGACAGCCCCCCTTATTCTGCCCCGCGACTCTTCCTGCAGCAAAGGGAGGACACCCCTTCTGCAAACGCTTGCAGCCTGGGGGTGGTTTGGTACTGCCTGGCCACCGGGTTGGAGCCATTTGAGGGAGATGTCTTCTGGGACATGGAACGAAATATCGAAAACAGGGAACACAGTGCTTTGGTTTTCATGTCCCTGGAGAGTGAAAACATGTGGTACACGTTGACAATTATCCAGCCCACGATCAGCACACCAAGCACAGTCCACTCCTGGAGCTCCATCGCAACCTGTTCCAGCACAGGCCTGTCCTCAGAGCGGAGTAGTCTGACCTCCGAAGGGACCAGCATAGTGACCACGATTAGCGGGCCCAGATGCAACTCGCCAGCCACAAACTCCGACACCAGCAGTGAATACAGGCAGCCAGGGAGGATGTCCCTAGAGCCAAAAAATCAGGTTCTCAAACATCTTGATAAATCAAAAAATTTATTTAAAAATAATAATAAAATACAACCCCCCAAAAATGCAAATAAATGAGAGCCATAAGAGAGCCACGTGTCTGTGCCTTTATTTTATTTTGTTTTTTAACTTTAAAGGAACTTAAATGTTTGTTTTGAAAGAGAAGGGACAGTGCGAGTGGGGGAGGGACAGAGAGAGAATCCCAAGTCTATTCTGTGCTATCAGCTCGGAGCCCGACGCGAGGCTCCAGCTCACAAAACTGAGATGGCGACCTGAGCAAGACCAAGAGTGGGACGCTTGGGCCACTGAGGCCCACCCAGGAGCCCCGTTCCTGCTTTTTAAGTGCAGGAAACGGTGCTGAGCTCCAGGAAGCCCGGGGACATGGCACAGGAGATTGGCCAGGGCGACGGGTGGGACCAGATCCAGAACAGCTTCACAGGCTGGAGGAGTGTCGGTGGGATAGTGACCTGCTAGATTTGGAGTTGTAGGAAGCACAAGGTGGAGGTGGTGAAGTTTTGGAGTGATGGGGGGTTCATGGGTCTGGAGCCGATGGCCAAGGAAGAATTCGTGAAGAAGTCTTTGGTGCAAAAAGGTGATGTTATTAAAGCATGGGGACAGGTCCATGGGCAGGGAGAGCTGCACTGGCTCATTATATACCCTCAGGTTGGGAGGGGGTTAGGGAGAGAGACAGAATTCCTTGGAGATTTACTCTAGGACTCAAGGTTCCAGGACCTTGAGGGGCTAGCTGTTGCCAGGAAAACGCCGTTTCTTGCTGTTTAATGAAACCTCAGCCGTGAGACCCTTTAGATGGATCTGGGCAGGCCATAAGCGTGGAGGATGATTGCCAGCATATATGTTGCGGGGGTTGAGATGAAGTAGATTTGTCATTATTTGTCATAGTGGCGTGTGGGCAGCGGGGGCCCCAGGGGTGGGTCACAATGGGGTGTGGGCAGCGGGAGCCCGGGGGGTGGGTCACAATGGGGTGTGTGCAGCGGGAGCCCAGGGGGTGGGTCACAATGGGGTGTGGGCAGCGGGAGCCCTGGGGGTGGGTCACAATGGGGTCTGGGCAGCGGGGGGGGGCCCCAGGTGGGTCACAATGGGGTATGGGCAGCGGGAGCCCGGGGGTTGGGTCACAGTGGTGTGTGGGCAACAGGAGCCCGGGGGGTGGGAGCCCCAGGTCCCCTTCCAGGGACTGCCCACCTGGTGGGGAAGGAATGAGCTGGGTGGAAACACTCTGGATATCACCCTCTCTTTCCTGTGCACCCACTGGGGACCAGACCTCAGGCAGTGGATGCCCCAGCTCTCCCTACCCCACCCTCCCCCCTCCTCCCTTCTGCCCTGGCTCCGGACTCACCCAGTCTCACTGGCCACAGGTGCAGGGTCCATCATGGCCCCCTTCCCTTCATGTCTCACTTTGGCCACCTCCAGAAGCTGACTTGGATGACCACGCATAGCAGGCCCTTTTTGCCCAGATGTTGGGTCAACAGTAATCCACTTATCTCACTGGAAAGTCTTAAGACACAACATAAAACCAAATCATGGCTCTGTGCCCTCTGTATAGATGACAGAGAACCCCAATATAATAGACTGGTGAGGAAGGAGGTGGGGTGAGATCAGAGGGTCCCTAGTAATGGCCCCCGAGTTGTAACTACTGAGAGGCTTTTCACCTCTGGGTCCCCCAGGAGATTCACTCCTCTCTCCCCTTCATCCCCGACCAGAAACACTCCAGATTTGTGCCAGCAGACTGGTTGACTGTACTGTGTTTTAAAGGACAAGGAATGCATAATTCACTCATTTATTCACTCAACAAACACGTTTACATGATGGTATATATGGTGGAGGTTCCATGGGGCACAGGACCCAGTTCCTGCCCTTCAGAGCTGAGGCCACCGGGAATAGGTAAGGGAGCGTGGAGTGCAGTTCCAGAGTCAGGTTCAGATCGCAGTTCTACCACTTACTCGCCGTGTGACCTTGGGGAAGTCACTTAACCTCTTGGGGCCTCAGTCTTCCCACCTATAAAATGTATACACTAGTGATGCCCGCCTCGAGGACAGCTGTGAAATTGAAATAAGGTCATTTAGAGAAGCTCTGGGAACACTGCCCAGGGCAAAGTGCGGCAAGTATTTACTGCTCATTTAGCGGCCATTACTGAGCACCTACTATGTGCCAGGCACCAGGGATGCAGCAGTACGCCCCGGAGGGGTAGACAGGTGAGCAGTGCGGAATACCCAGGAGACCCCAGGTGTGGGAAAGCAGAGGCTCCTGGGGCACACACTCCCTCCACCTTTCCCTGCCCTGAACCTACAGCTGCTGGCCCCTCCTGCTCACCTGCCAGCCAGACCCCATTGTCCTGTGGCATCTGGGGAGCGCTTTGCCAATTGCCTGCCTCAAAGGTGCACTTGTCCTAGCTCTTGCCAGCTGGGGGACCTCAGGACACTGCCTTGGCCTCTCATAGCCTGCTTTCTTTCTGTGAGGGAGGACCCAGCCCCTTCCACGGGGGTTCAGCGAGGAGCAGGGGACAGAGTGGATGGCATCCAGCCATCAGGGTCAGCTCCTGCAGTGACTGGGAAGCAGCTGGTCAGCTTTAAACACACCCGCAGCTCCCCTGTGGCTCACGGAGCCTCGTGGTCTGCGGTCTGCAGAGGTGGCCCAGGGCGGGTGATCTATCTGTGCCCCAGGTGTGGTGGAGGGGGGTTAATTAAATAGGTGGCTAGGAGATGAATTTCTGGAAACACAAATTGGAAACCAGTGGAAGCTATTGATCTGCCTAATGGGAAGCCGATGGTATCTGAGTGTGCAGACAGCTCCGGCTCAGGCAGGTGGCAGGAATCGATGTGGCCCCTTCCCTGAGCTCATTGGCCCCAGGTACACTGGGAACATTGGTCGGGAAGGGGCCGAGGAGGTGCCCACAGCCTCCCAGTGGGGCCCTGGGGTACTGACTCTGGCTCAGAGCTGGGGAGCCCGCTGCGTTTCTGCTTGGGGTCCTCACGAGAGGAGCTCCTATCCTGCCTCAGTTTCCTCATCTGGAAACTCCTGACCCCTGGTATTATTGTCAGGTTAAGTGGGTTGTGACAAATACCAGCCTCAGTGCTGGGTACACGGTAGTAAATACCCTGGCCCACGTCTCAGCCCTCCTGGAGCTCACACTCTAGTGGGTGTGACACACAAGGAGCAGCTGCAGTTTCAGGGAGAACTGCCTGTGCAAAGGCCTTGTGGGGGGAGGACCCAGTGGCCTGCAGCTGGCAACAGTAGCCTGTGATGTGAATAGACATCACCGTGGCAATCCACAAATATCCCCCAAATTTCAGATCCCCACACCCCCAGGGGACTGCGGCACCATTGCAGAGAACCAGTGATGTGGATCTGCTCGTTTCCTTTTCACGGGGTCCCTGCGGCATACACGTAATTTTATGCCCATTACACAGATAAACAAAGTAAAGCTCAGAGACGCTTGGCCAGGGCTGAAGGCCACACAGCTAGGAAACTGAGCCTCCAGTGCAGTGCTTTGCCACAGCTCACGGAGCGGGTGTGGCTGTATTCCTTTGGTGTCCCCGCACCATCACAGCAGGGCTGGGCCCAGGGCCTGGCTCACCAGCCCCGGCCCATCTTGGGCTGCGCTGCTCTAGAATGTAGGCAGGTGACTGTTCACACTGCCCCTGGTGAGTGGATGCCATTGAGGTGTGGGCAGACTTTATCAAGCTCCGGCTGATGCCTGGGCTCCTGTCTCACCGCACCCCCTCCTTCCCTCCCTAGACCAGAGTCATTTTGAAAGCACTTACTTGTGAAATGCTCTCTCAGGATTTGGGTGGGGAAGATGGCCAGTGTTAGTCTGTTTATTGATCGCTGGACTTTATAAGGGTTTATCTCTGAAACAATAAAACTGAAAGATGGCCTCTAAATTTATATCTCCAGCCTATATCTCCACCGCCTCCCCCCCAACAATTCCAGGCTTTTTAGCACCAGTGGCCCTTCAGGCATCACACTGCCCATCCACCCAAGGGCCTCCTGGGTCTCCGTTTCCTTTCTACTGTCTCAGCAGGGGGAGCTTTTATAAGCACAAACCACATCATGTTGCTGGTTTGGAACACCCGATGCTTTGCACTTTGCCCCAAATCTAGATTCCCCATCACACCTGCCCTGCCTCCCCCTCTACCTTCCCTGAAGGGGCACTCCCCTTCAGACACTCCGTTCCCCTTGCAGCTCTTCAAGTACACAGGGTGTTCTCTGGCCTCAGGGACTTTGCACTGGCCACTCCCTGTCTGAACCACTAGTATCCCAGGTCTTTTCATGACTGGTGCCTTGTCACTATCAAGGTCTCAGCTCACAGGTCACCTCCTTGGGAAACACTCCCGGACCATCCCCACACACCTTCACGGTGCGTAGTGCCCTCTCCAAGTATTGAGTGTGCACCTGTGCACAAGCTTCCCATCTATCCCTACCCCCATGGTAGCAGGAACTGTCTTTCCTACTTACCGCCCAATCCCCAGGGCCTAGGCCAGGGTTCAGTAAGCATTTGTACAATTAATCAATGAACAGAGTGTGAGGTTCTGCAAAAATTCAGCCAGAGACACAACCTGACTTGGCCCAGAATTCTGGGCTTTGCTGGATTTACCCGCACTTGGTGGCATTGTGCTGGGTCTGCCCGCCACCCCCTCCACTGGTCCCAAACCACTGACCTGAGGATAGGTAACCCTGTGGTGTCTTCAGCCCCTGGCTCTGTCCCTGCTGAGAAGGCGGGCCTCAAGGGGATGTCCTGGAGGCCGGTCTGCACGGAAAGTCCAAGCCCTCTGTGTGTGTTGAGGGGAAATGCCTCACCCTGGGCTGCCAACCCCAGCAGAGGAAACCACCCCAACACCCAAGAGGTTAGGACTTGAGGATGAAGTTTCACCAGGCAGATGAGGAGAGAGGGAAGAGTGTCCTGGGCAGAGGGAACAGTGTGTGCGAAGGCCTAGATGTAGGAAGAGCCTGGTATAAAGAAGAGGAAAGAGCCTGCCAAACCTCATTTTGGAAGGAGGACTATGGTCTTCATCTGCCTTATTTGATCTCCCTCACCACTCTATGCTAAGGAGGAGTCGGTGGAGCTTCCCTCAAGGTCATGGGGAAGTCTTCTCCCATAGCCCCTTGTACCAGCCTCCTCCCTGCCCTCCCTGTTCCTGACCTTGCCACCCTGCTATCTGTTCTCAGCACAAAGCCAGAGGGGCCCTCCCAAGGCTCCCACCTTACAGTAAAGGCCAAGGCCATCCAAAGCCTGCACCAGCCAGTCCTCTGACCACCCCTCCTCAACTGTCCCCATCACTCCCTCTGCACCAGCACAGCGGCCTCCTCGCTGATCCTGGAACACACCAGGCACACTCCTACCTCACTCAGGGCCTTTGCACGTGCTGAGCCCTCTGCCCAGAACCACCTCCTTCATTGCTGGTTCTGCTTTTATAGGGAGACAAGGTGAGTTGGGCACGAACAGGGAGCACTTTGAGGTTGAGGGGACTTTCCTGGTATCTAAAGCTGCCCCAAGGGAGACCTTTTGGGGAACACTGATGGCTATTTTCCTAAAACTTAGGGCCAAGAAGCCCTCCCAGAGCTGGAGCCCCAGGGTGATCTGGGAGAAGTCCCATTTACCTTGGCCTGCTTCATTCCTGTAAATACTGACTTTGGCTTCCCAAAAGATCGAGCTCTGCCAGTGATGTGACTTAAGCGGGGCCTCTAAGGGCTACGGATGCCTGGGCCAGCACTCAGGCACAGAATGGCCACTACCCGTAAGCCCTACCTGGTGCCGTCTCCGCTCTTTCTGAACAGAGGACGGTAGTGACCTCCTGACCACCCGAGGGACCTGAGCCTGAAAAGCATTTGTCCCACTAGCTCTGAGAGGATGCAAGTCTTAGTGGTTTTAAAACGTCAGATTCTCATGAAATGCCATCCAGCACACCTGAAGTGGCATCCCCTCCCACCCCACCGAGTACTTGCCAGCACCCCCAGGCCGGAGTCTGACACGCCCACGTGCCCAACTCTGGCCTCAACTTCCCCAGGTGGCAGACACAGGCAGCCTGGTCCAGCTGCACCCATTCCTGGACCTGAAACTCCACTCAGGTCTCTGCTCAAGTGTCCCCTCCTAACCCCTCTCCCCATCTTATCCCAGTTCCTTCTCCTTCAGGGCACTGTTGGCTACCTGACATGTGACATAGTCATTGTGCAACAGCTTCGTCAGTAGGTAATTTACATACATGAAAGCTCACCCTCTTAAAGCATGCAAGGCATTGGTTTTAGTATATTCAGAGTTGTGCAACCATCACCACTGTCTAATTTTGTGATGTTTGCATCACCCATAAACCTATACCCATTAATAGTCATTCCCCATTATGACTCCCATCTTCCAAGCCCCTGGCAACCACTTACCCATTTCCTGTCTCTGTGGACCCGCCTGTCCTGGATATTCCTATAAATGGGACCATGCGCTCTGTGGTCTTTAGTGACCGACTTCGTTCATGGAGCAAAGTCTTATTTCTAATCATCCATTTCCCCCTACCTCAGGGCCTTTGCACTGCTGCTCCCTTTGCTGTGAATGTTCTTCCTCAGATACCTCTGCGGCTCCTTCCTTCACTCCCCTCCTCAGCAAGGGCTTCCCCAACCCCTATTTAAATGGGTAATTCTCGCCCTCTTCCTGGCCCTTCCAACCTTACCAGCTTTGCTTTTCTTCAGAGATCTTAGCTTCCCCCCCACCTCCCCAACATTGCTGCACTTCCCTATGATTCTGTTATCAGCTTCCCCAAAAGTCAGGGACCTTGTCTCACTCACTGCTCAGTGCCCCCCGAAAATGGCTGCATGTAATAGCTGCTCTGTGTTGGTTGAATGAAGAAATTCCAGGGTGTTCTGGGATCCTTTTAACCTTATTCAGAGCCAGCCTAGGGTCTGGTGAGGCCATGAGCCACCTGGGGGCAGGCACGCATCAGGAGCGCTATCACCCTGGGATGCTCAGTTTCAGCCTCTAGATGCCGCCACAGTGCTCAGGGTTCCAGGGGCCGAGCTCAGCAAGGGCCTTAAGTGTCCGGGGCCTTCGGTGCCCACGAAGGGCAGCTGGGCATCTCCCACAGTGCCATGGAGCTGGCCATGAGGACAAGGTCTGCAAGCAGGGCTCAGGCCTCAGCCTTCCCCGGTGACAAATGGCTGATAATTAATGTTGGACCCGCACGTTATTAATCAATTTAAAGTCAAGTGTGCAGCCAGAAGCGATTCTGAGGAAAAAAATGTTCAGCCCCACATCCTCCTCATTCTTACTCATCAATCACCAATTTTGCAGGCAGCTTATTAAAATGTAGAGAAAAGCGTGGCTGGAGAAATAAAAAGCCCTTAAAGGCCCAGAGATGGTTTATCAGGGTTTTGCAGATGCGGAGGCAAAGGGTGGGGAGAGGGGTGTCAGGAATGGCAGAGCTGAGGGGCCAGGCCCCATTTCACAGAGGGAGGGGCTGAGGCCAGATCCTCAAAGGTGAAGGGCGATGGTGTGAAATCCAGAAGGGTTCATGCCAGCCCAGGAGCATGGCCAGAGGCTCGAGCCCCCAGGCCCAGGAGCAGGGGGGGGCGGGGGGCGGCGGAGCTTGCATAAGGTGCCAGCAGACAGAACGAAGATCCCACGTGGAGGACTTAGTGACCGGAGGCAGCGGATCTAGGTCCAAATGCAGGGCAGGAGAAGACCATTGCTTTGGAGTTAGGCAGATCTGGATTCAAATCCCAGCTCTTCTCCCGACCAGTGGTATTACCGGGTAAGTCGCTTTCTGTCTTGGAGCCTCAACTTCCTCCTGAGCCAGGAGAAAACCAAACCACTCTCAAAGGTTTGCAAGCATGGAAGGAGGCCACGTATATGAAGGCCTGGGAGACTTTAGGCAGAGAATAGATGCTCAGTAAATGAGAACTATCTCTGAAGGCCCAGAACTGGTCACAGACCACAGCTGGTGTTTCTTCCGTGTCTCCGGAGGGCATGAGGATGTATTTTGAGTCTAGAGCCAAGCAGGTTTGCCCTCTGCTAGGACAGTCTTTCCAAGCACGAGAAGCCTGCTATGTATTTGCTTGTCCTGTTTCTTTTCTGGGAGTGTGCTTTCTTGTCTCCTTCCCCTAGGGAACTCTTACGCATCCTTCAAAACCTAGCTCATACGGCACCTCCTCTGTGCTGCCTTGCCGGTACTGTCAGTTGCTTGACTTCTGTGTTCCAAACATACTGGATTCTTGCTAGATTGTGAATCCCTTGTGGGAAGGGCCTTGCTTTGTGCCGCCTCATAGGCAGTGACGTAATACCTTTAATTGGATGGATAACTAAAGGGATGAGTAAATAAATGAATGGCCATTTACCCCTTCCCTGATGTCACTTAGAGGCCTGTCCCTCGCCATCCTTTGCCTCCATGACTGTGAACTTCTCAAGAGCCAGAGCCTGGTTTAGGGGTCTTGGCTTTGTCTGTCTCCCACTGGCCAGGTCCGTTCTTGATACATACTAGCTACTCAAAAGATGTCAGAATGACCGAGAGGGAAAAGAGGAGACGGGAAAGCTGAGCCCATGCTTAGTAAGCACCTACTAAGAGTCAAGGGTGGTGCTGAGCATTTTTACCCGTATGATCCTTTTTTTAGCGTCATGCCAAGCTCATAGTGCAGATGTGGGTACTGCGGCAGAAGGACCCAGATATGTGCAGGAGCCGGAATTTAAACCACAGAGTCTGAATGACCCTTGAGAGCTGTTGCCATTTCATGATGATGCCTTCCAAAGGCGTTCATGCACGCATGAGTGACTTAATGACTACACAGATAAATGAATGAATTACACAGTTCTCAGGAGAAGCCTGCTGCCTCCTTCCTCTCTCACGCCAGTCCCTCTGCCTCCTGCCCAGGCCTTTCACCGGTACAGTCGGGTCAGCGCTTTTATTTGGGGCTGTAGAATGAGACCTGGCCCGCCCCATGCCTTTGCAGGACTCCTACCTCCCTGCAGATTTTCCTGCGCGCCGCCCCCCTCCTACACCCTACCTTTCCTTGCTCTGCAGCTGCTGGCCCTTCCTGCTCCCCTGCCAATCAGACCCCCATTGTCCTGCCACATCTGGACTGCTCTGCAAATTGCCAGCCTCGAAAGGCTCACTCAGCATTCTCTGCAAGAAGACGTCCAGGCTTCACTCACAAACACGCGTTCCTAAAAGGCTGGTGATTGTGTCCTCAGCATCCCCATTGGGGCCTACCTGGAGCCTTGGAGTGGCAGAAAAAGCCCCAGATGGCTGGGAAGTACAGGGCATGTACTTCCTCTGGGAAGTACAGGGCATGCATTACAATATCCTTTGCTCCATCGGCCGCCAAAGCCTGTGTTCCTGCCTCTTGAGAGGTAGCGTCTCCCTAATAGGGCTAAAAGGATGTCGGCGGGAAGGCTGTTAACACCCCGAGGGCTGGACCTGCCCCGGGGTTCTGGTTCAAGAAGCCTGGGGTGGACATTCGATGCTTTGGTTAGGGGAACCATGAGGAGGCTTCAGGAAGGGCGAGACCCTGCCCAGCTGGGCTCACCTCTGGGGAAGGCAGTGACCATCTGGACCGGGTCACACGCAGCCCAGGGGAACCCAGGGACAGGGATGGTGGCAGTCTCTGGCTCATTCACCTGTGCAGTAAGCCTAGAGCAAGGTGAGGAAGAGGGAGGGTGCTCAGAGAGCAAGATCTGACTGGTGCCAGCTCACTGATGACCACGGTCACTACCATGGCGAAACAGCAGCAGTGGCCCCTCTGAACCCCTACCGTGCACCAAGTACAGAACACCTACCTCGCTTGGGGTCTGATTTGACATCAGTGAAGTCTTTGTCCGTGAATAATCTGAATGTGCCCCTCTGCTTTCTGGGGAGGTAATGATTGAACTGAACTCCCACCCTCCCTGAATTTCCAGTAGAAGCCCAGAGAGGGCATGCACTCTACCCCAGGTCACACAGCTTCGCAGGTGCAGGACTCACTGAGAGAAGGCCCTCGCGAACATGTGGTTGCTGGAATCAGTTGGCCTGGGTTTGGCTCCTGGGCCCCTCTGCTCAGCCGTGTGGCGAGAGACAGACCCCGAGCTTCACTGTCCTCAGTTTCTACTTCTGTACTATGGGCCTGAGGAGAAGAAAGAGGCTGCTGTGACCACTCACGCTCAACCCCCCATCAGTGGACGTGGCTGCTTCTCTGCCACCACCTCCTTATGGCAAACCTGAGAGACGAGGAGCCTGAGGGTCAGGGTGAGGCAGTCCCCAGGGTCACACAGTGCAGTCCCTTCCCTGAGACATTGCTCCTCCTCTGGAAGCTGCTTTTAGAGGCTCGTGGCCTCCTGGGAGACCGTGTGCAGGCTGTGCTCACCCTGAACCTGGTATCAGAGCCGGGGTGAGGATCTTCCTGAGCACAGGCAGGGCAGGGCCAGGCCTATAAGCTCCTCACAGGGATGTGGGAGGCAGGACTCAAAATGTCTTGGATTAAAATACATAAGAAAAACGGACAGTGGAAATTGATAAATGCGAAATTAGTGTCCTCAAGGTAGGATATGGCAGCTGACCAGGCACAGCGCGGCCCACCTCCCTGGGCTCTCAGAGCAGACTGCCGAGGGACACCGTGTGACTTAGGACCTGGGTGGGTCACTGAGAAGTGACAGTATCTGAGTGGGACCTTCAAGTCTGACTTAGTGCATGGGTGAGGCCACTGAGGGGTGACTTTGGACCTGGGTGGGGCTAAAACAATCCCACGCACGGAGATGTTGCCAAAAGGATCCAATCTAGACTGGCGTGGGTGTGGAGGTGGTGAGTGGTCTCATGGGCAGGCCTGGGAGGGAGCCAGGTCTGTTGGGCCTCTCTGGACCTCCTTGAATCCCAGAGGTTTGGGGTTTTGCCAGCAACTCTTTCCAGGACTGTGTGGCAGCCACATTCTGCCCTCTGCTGGGACATCGTAGTATTACACCCCATGACATTGGGCTTGGGGCAACACCAGGGCTTCCCTGAGAACTTCATGGGGACATCCCTGGGATCCAGAGTCCTCAGGGCTTGCAGAGGCTCCCAAGGCCTTCTTCTGCCCCTGATAGACCCTTGCTTTCTTAGTCACGGAGACGGGGAGCTCACTCCTTTTTGCAGTCAGCTTCAACCCTGCACAGCGTGGATCTGCTTGGCCCAGAAGGCGTTGCAGTTGGCTCCCTCCTGGTGTCATCTCTGCTCTCTGGGTTTCAGGACTGCCTGTAGAGCCTGGGGGTGCTACGCTGCCCTCCACCAGGCTGCCCTGGTCCAGACCGGGCTGTCCGGTTCCTCCAGGCCCTGCCCACCCTAGCCCTACACAAGCTGCCTTATGCCTGTTCATCTTCCATGGGGGAGCTCCAGACCAAAGAGACCTGGCAGGAGCTCCAAACAGCTGAGCACCCCCCCCTCCCCTGGAGGGTAAGGCTTTCTCAGGAAAATCCCTGCAGATCTCCCAGACGTGCCTGTGTCTTTGTTTCTATGCCAGAGACGCTCAGTGTCCCTGGATCCAAAGGGAGGCTGACAATGGGCCAGGAGTTGAGGAATGGCTGGATATGGACAAAGGGGTGAGTGGCCGGCTCAGACAGGCCAGCCAGGGTGAGGCCGCAGCACAGCCGGGAGCTGGGACTTCTCTGGAGCATCATGGGCAGGCCCCACAGGGGGCTCTCAGGACCTTCCACGCCCAAGTTCCTGCTCCTGCAGGAGCCACAAAGCAGGGTATTCTCAGGGAGGCCAAGGAGAAAGGAGAGGGGAGGGGGAAGTTGGCAGGCTTGGTGGTGAAGGAAGAGGACCGATCACTTGAGTAAAAAGCCCAGCGACTTTATCCGTCATCATGTAAGCAGACTCGTTCATTTGCTCGCTCCTCAAATATTTTTTGAGTACAAGCACACCTTACCTTATTGCGCTTTGCAGATACTGCTTTTTTTTTTTTTTTTTTTTTTTTTTTACCAATCGAAGGTTCGTGGTGACCCTGCTTTAAGCAAGTCGGTCGGCGCCCTGTCTTCTGCAGCAGTTGCTCGCTTCACGTCCCTGTGTCACATCTTGGTAATTCTCGCAGTATTTCAAATTTTTTCATTGTTAATCTATTTGTTCTGGCGATCCGTGATCAGAGATTGTTGAATGTTGCTGCTGTAACTGATTCGAGGTGCCGTGAACCGCGTCCATAAAAGATGGGGAATTTAATCGAAAGATGTGCGTGTTCTGACGGCTCCAGCGACTAGCCCCTCCCCTTCCCCCCTTCCTCTCCTCGGGCCTCCCTGTTCCCTGAGACACAATAATATTGAAATCAAGCCAGTGAAGAGGCCTACAGTGGCCTCTACGCGTTCGAGTGAAATGAGGACTCCCACGTCTCTCACTTTACGTGAAAAGGTAGAAGTGATTCCGCTTAGTGAGGCAAGGGTGTCAAAAACTGAGAAAGGCCCCAAGCCAGTCCTTGTGCAACAAATAGCCAAGGAACGTGGCTGTGATGCAAATGCGAAGGAAAAGTTCTGGGAGGAAATTCAAAGTGCTCCGCCAGTGAACACAAAAACGGTAAGAAAGTCACGCAGCCTGAACGCAGATATGGAGAAGGTTTTAGTGGTCTGGATAAGAGATCAAACCAGCCGCAACATTCTCTTAAGCCAAAGCCTAATCCAGAGCAAGGCCCTGACTCTCTTCAATTCTGTGAAGGCTGAGAGAGGTGAGAAAGCCACATAAGAAAGGTCTGAAGCTAGCAGAGATTGGTTCACGAGGTTTCAGGAGAGAAGCTGTCTCCCCAACATACGAGTACAAGGTGAAGCAGCAAGTGCTGATGTAGAACCCGCAGCGAGTTATCCAGAAGGTCAGGCTGAGATCACGAATGAAGGTGGAGTCACTAACCAGATTTCCAGTGCAGATGAAACAGCTTTCTGGTGGAAGAAGATGCCGTCTAGGATTTTCATAACGAGAGAAGAAAAGTCAATGCCTGGCTTCAAAGCTTCAAAGGACTGGCTGCCTCTCTTGTTAGGGGCTAATGCAGCTGGTGACTTTAAGTTGAAGCCAGTGTTCACTTACCATGCAGAAAATTCCGGGGCCCTTGACAATTACGCTTTATCTACCCTGCCAATGCTCTCTATGTGCAACAACAAGGCCTGAATGACAGCACATCCGTGTACAACGTGGATTACCGAATATTTTAAGCCCACTGTTGAGACCTGCTGCTCAGACAAAAAGATTCCTTTTATATATTTTTAAATATTTTTGTAATGTTTATTGATTTTTGAGAGAGAGTGTGGTAGAACGTGAGCAAGGAAGGGCAGAGAGAGAGAGAGAGAGAACCAGAATCCGAAGCAGGCTCCAGGCTCTGAGCGGTCAGCACAGAGCCCAACGCGGGGCTTGAACCCACAAACCGTGAGATCATGACCTGAGCTGAAGTTGGATGCCCAACTGACCGAGCCACCCAGGCGCCCCTACATATGTATATATATGTTAATTAATTTATTTATTGGGGTGCCTCGGTGACTCAGTCGGTTAAACATCCAACTTCAGCTCAGGTCATGATCTCACGGTTTGTGGGTTCGAGCCCCACGTCGGGCTCTGTGCTGACCGCTCAGAGCCTGGAGTCTGCTTCGGATTCTGGTTCTCCCTCTCTCTCTGCCCCTCCCCCACTTGCTCACGCTCTCTCTCTCTCTCTCTCCCTCTCTCAAAAATAAATAAACATTTACAAAATTTTTAAAATTAATTTATTTACTGTGAGAGAGAGACAGCACACGCACTAGTTGGGGAGGGGCAGAGAGAGAGAAAGAGAGAGAATCCCAAGTAGTCTCTGCTCTGTCAGTGTAGAGCCTGACGTGGGGCTCGATCTCACGAACCGCGAGATTGTGACCTGAGCCAAAATCAAGAGTTGGGACACTCAACCGACTCAGCCACCCAGGCGCCCCTCAACTTTCAAGTCTTATTGTTTAAGAAATACATTTCATAAGGCTATAGCTGCCATAGGTCCTGATTCCTTTGATGGCGCTGGGCAAAGTAAATGGAAAAGCTTCTGGAAAGGATTCGCCATTCTAGGTGCCATTAAGAACATTCGTGATTCGTGGGAAGGGGCAAAAATATCAACCTTCACAGGAATTTGGAAGAAGTTGAGTCCAACCCTCACAGAGGACTTTAAGGGTTCAGAACTTGAGGGAAGGATGTCACTGCAGCTGTGGTGGAAAGAGCAAGAGAACCAGAATTAGAAGTGGAGCCTGAAGATGGGACTGAATTATCGGAATCTCATGATCAATCTTGAACAGATGAGAAGTTGCTTCCAGCTGATGAGCCAAGAAACTGGTTTCCTGAGATGGAATGAACTCCTGGTGGAGATGCTGTGAAGATTGTTGAAATGACAACCGAAGGTTTAGAATATTACATAAACTTAATTGATAAAGCAGCGGCCGGGTTTGCAAGGATTGATTTCAATTTTGAACGAAGTTCTCCTGTGGGTGAAATGCTCTCGAACAGCATTGCAGGCTACAGAGAAATGGCTTGTGAAAGGAAGCATCAATCAATGCATTATTGTCTACTTTTTTAAAAATTTCTTCTTAATGTTTTATTTTTGAGAGAGAGAGAGAGAGTGCGAGCAGGGGAGGGGCAGAGAGAGAGAGAGGGAGACACAGAATCGGAAGCAGGCTCCAGGCTCTGAGCTGTCAGCACAGAGCCTGATGCGGGGCTCAAACTCACGGACCGCGAGATCATGACCTGAGCCGAAGTTGGACGCTTAACCGACTGAGCCACCCAGGCACCCCCAAAGTATTTTAAGCTAAGGTATGTATATTGCTTTTTTGGACACAACGCAATCGCACACTCGATAGACAACAGTGTGACTGATCCTTGAACTACACGTGTTCGAACTGTGTGGGTCCAAGTATGTGTGGAGTTTTTACAGTACTATAAATGTATTTTCCCTTCTTTACATTTTCTTAATAAAGGTTTTTTCTATAGCTTGCTTTAGTTTAGTTCCCTTCTTTATCGTTTTCTTAATAAAGTTTTTTTTTTTCTATAGCTTGCTTACAGCTACAGCTGTAAGAATACAGTACATAATAGATACAACACACAACGTATGGGTTAACCGACTGTTTATGTTACCGGTAAGGCTCTGGTCCGCAGTAGGCTATTAGCAGTTAAGTTTAGGGGGAGTCAAAAAGTAGGCGCAGCTTTTGAACTGCATGGGGGTCAGAGCCCCTAACGCCCACATTGTTCGAGAGTCAACCATGGCATGTAAACGTAACTTTTAGATGCACTGTTATACGCACAAACCAAAATATTCATTTGATTTTATTGCGACACCAGCTTTATCATCATGGCCTGGAGCCAAACCCACACTACCTGTGAGGCGTGCCTACTATGTGCCAGGCGTGGTCCCGAGGCTTGAGTCTATACCAGTGAGTAAAACAAGCAGAATCCCCTCCCCTTTATGGAGTCTATATCTGAATGAGGGAGAGAGTCAGCAAACAAATGAGATGCTTTCAGAAAGTGGTAAGTGCTCTGAAGATAGTGGCTTGAGGGTGACGTGGTGGATGATGTCAGGGGACAGGTGGGCAGGAAAAGCCCCTGTGAGAAGACACCTACATGCTGAGAAGAACGGGCCAGGTGAAAATCCAAGGCAATGTACTAGGTACAAATTCGATTCTTGAACAGCTTGAGGGCCAAGGCTCCCTGTGTCGTCAAAAATCCACATGTAACTCTTGACTCCCCAGACACTTAACTACTAATCACCTCCTGTTGACCAGAAGCCTTACTGGTAACATAAACAGGCAGCTAACACATCTTGTATGTTATATGGACTTATACTGTATTCTCGCAATAAAGTAAGCTGGAGAAGAGAAAATGTTAAGTACGAAGAACAATCTGGTGGTGGCCAGAGGGGAGGAGGTGGGGGGTGTGAAATAGGACATTAAGAGGTACAGACTTCTGGTTATAGAATAAGTCACAGGGATGAAAAGTGTGGCACTGGGGATATGGTCCGAGTCTTGAATTAACGTTGTATGGCGACAGATGGTCACTACATTTATCACGGCGAGCATCGTGTAATGCATAGAAGTGTCAAATCACTGTGTTGCACACCCGAAACAAACAGAACATTGCACCTCAACTATACTTCAATAATAAATTTTTTAAAAAATTTTAATGTTTCTTTACTTTGGAGAGAGAGAAAAAGCGTGAATAGGGAAGGGGCAAAGAGAGAGGGAGACACAGAATCCGAAGCAGGCTCCAGGCTCCGAGCTGTCAGCACAGAGGCCGATGTGGGGCTCGAACCCACAAATTGTGAGATCATGACCTGAGCCCAAGTCGGACGTTTAACCAACTGAGCACCCCAACAATAAATTTATTTTAAAAAAGAAACCCCATATCCGCTAGCCGTCTCCCTCACCCCACTCTCCCCTCAGCCCCCGGCATCCACCGATCTACTCTCGGTCTCTATGGATTGGCCTCTTTTGGACATTTCACATAAACGGCATCTTACAATCTGTGGCCTTCTGTGACCGGCTTCTTTTCGCTGAACATCATGTTTTCAAGGCTCGTCCACCTTGTAACATGTGTCAGCCTCTCACTCCTTTTTGCGGCAAAGTCACGTGCCATTGGATGTATGTGACACAGTTTGTTGATCCACTCATCAGTCGGTGGACATTTGGGTCTTTCCCACTTTTGGGCGATTCTGGGTAACGTTGCTGCGAGCATCCGTGCACAGGTTTCTCCGTCCACACGTCTCCGGTTCTTGTGCGCACTAGGGGTGGAGTCACGGGTCCGGTGACAGCTCCATGTTTCATACTTTGAGGAACTGCCAGACCGCCTGCCACAGTGGCTGCACCGTGCACGTTCCCACCAGCAGTGTGCGAGGGTTCCTGCTTCTCCACCTCCTCGTCAACACTTGTTGCCATCCAGTTTTCCTTTGAGCTGTCCTGGTGGGTGTGAACCAGCTTCTCATTGTGGCTTAGATTTGCGTTTTTCTAACGAGGGCTGAAGCCGAGCACCTTTTCGTGCGCCTCTTGGCCGTTCGGGCCTCTCTTTGGAGAAATGTCCGTTCAGAGTCTTTGCCCCGTATTTGCTTGTTTGTGAAAACAAAACGACTTCCTGCACAGGAAGCCTGCAGAAAACGTAACAGAAGTGGTTGCCTTTATGAATAGGAGCCACAGCGCTGAGAAGGGAGGAGGAGAGGTGGGGACCAGACTTTTCAGTATAAACCTTTCATATCTTGTGGTTTTGAATCCTGCAAAGACACTATGCAAGTGCAGTTTTAGAGAGCAAATGTGGGGCACCTGGGTGGCTCAGTCGGTCCAGTGGCTGACTCTCAGTTTCGGCTCAGGTCATGATGTCCTGGTTCGTGAGTTCGAGCCCCACGTCGGGCTCTGCGCTCACAGTGCTGAGCCTGCTTCGGATCCTCTGTGTCCCTCTCTCTGCCCCTCCCCCACTTGTGCTCGCTCGCTCGCTCTCAAAAACAAATAAATGTTAAAAAAAAAAACTTTTTAACAAAGAAAAAAGAATAAGAAAAGAGCTAACGTGAGTAAACTGCACCAAGTCATCCAGACCAGCCCTCAGCAGTCCCTGGAAGTGATAGCTGAAGCTTGATTCCAGAAACGCAGTTGGTTCCTGGCTGGTGTGGGTGACCTCGGTCCCCCACCCCATCCCCACCAGAGGTCCTTGTCTGGGTCATTCACTCAGCCAGGAGGGAACTCCCTTGATTCAGATCATTGGCCTGCCACACCCCCTCAGTTAAATCTTATGTAAAAACCACCTGGGAGGAAGGCAGTAGGCGTCAGGCCCAGGAGATAGAAACCTGGGCTGTGAGAAGGGGAAGGACAGTATCGTCCACATGCTGCCCTTGCAGCCTGGCTTCTTGGTCAAGGCAGCCAGGGGGATGGTGGGTATAGTCCCAGCCCTTCTGCCCCGGGGGTCATCAACCAAGCAAGCGTGGCATGGGGAGGGGGGGGAGGTGAACCTCGTGGGCCCAGGGTTCCAGATCCGAGCTCTCCATTGAGACTCTCCTGGTCTCTGGGTGTGAGGTCCTGCCCTGTATCGCCAAATGCCCAGCAGGTGCCCAGGAGATGCGTGTTGAGCAAAGGTGCCCCTTGCAGTGGTATGGGGAGGGGGTGTGGGTCAGAGGAGGACCTGTGGTCTGGGTCAGGACCTACCCTGCGAGAGGCCTGTGGCGTCCTCACACTCCTCGCCTCGTGGGCGTGTCCTGCAGAGAGAGCTCACAGCCAGCAGGGGAGGCAGATGCCGACACAGAGCGGGACAATGTGGGGGACAATGTGGGGGATGTGCCTGAATGGTGGGACCACCATGGAGCTGTGCCGTGAGCTCAAATTTCATCCACTCGCTCATTCAGTGTTTTGTTGAGCATCTACTGTGTCGCGACCACTGGGAATATAGCAGTCAACAAAACAGATAGAAACCTTATCTGCATGGAGTTGACACAGTAATGGGAGGAGGGGACAGGCCAGACACTAGAATCCATAACTAAAAATACATGAATTTTGTTAAGGTGTACAATTAAGTGGTTTAAATTTTTTTTTAATGTTTATTCATTTTTGAGAGAGAGACAGAGAGAGAAAGAGTGTGAGCAGAGGAAGGGCAGAGCGAGAGGGAGACAGAGAATCCGAAGTAGGCTCCAGGCTCTGAGCTGACAGCACAGAGCCTGACGTGGAGCTCGAACTCACGAACAGTGAGATCAGACCTGAGCGGAAGTCGGACGCTCAACCGACTGAGCCACCCAGGCGCCCCTCAATGGTTTATACCATAATCACTGAGTTGCACGACCATCGCCACAATCAATTTTAGAACATCCTCATCACCCCAGACAGAAACCCTGTACCCATGAACTCACTCCTCACCCTCCCTGGGCCCCAAGCTCCTGGCAGTCACTGACCTACTCTGTCCCTATGGATTTACTTATTCTAGACCTTTCATATAAGTAGAAGCATACATGGTCTTCTGTGACTTCTTTCACTAAGCACAATGTTTTCAAGGTCCATCCACGTTGTAACATGTCAGCCCTTCCTTTTTTATGGCCACATAATATTCCATCGCATGGACAGGCCATGTTTCTTTATCCATTCACCTGTTGATGGATGTTTGAGTTGTTTCCACTTTGGGGCTAGGGAGAGTTTTGATGATGATAAGCGCTAAGGAGAAAAGGCAAGGATGGGGTCTGGCAGTGTGGACTGGGGAGGGCATACGGCAGGGCCTCACTGAGGATGGGGCCCTGAGCAAAGGCCCAAAGGATACAAAGATACAAGCAGATAGTTGGGAGAGGAGCGGCCAGGCCAAGGCAGGGCTGATGTTCAGCAGGTACGTACCTTTGTTAAAATATTAAAATACTTTCATGCCAGTGAGTTGAAGACCATGCATGAGCCCCTAGAACGTCCCCATGCTGCTGCTGTGCTGTCCAGCCCCACTATTGGCCCCCTCACACATCCCCAGGACTTGCAACAAAGGAGTTAGTACTTAGCAGAGCAGGAGGTGTTTCTGAGTGCTCAGGGTCAGTGCCCTTGTTTTAATATTCCCCTGGGCAAAGTCCACAGCACATGCAAAAGCCCTGGGGCAGGAGAGGGCTGGGTAGGCTGGAGGGAAGAAGAGACCCTACGCTTGGGGCAGAGTGAATGAGGGGGAGAGGGGTGGGAGACAGGTCAGGGGGATCACTCAGGGCCTTGTGGGTCATTGCAAGGACTTCAGCTTTTACCCTGAAAGGGCCGGGAGCCCTGGAGGGTGCTGAGCAGAGCAGTCAACGTGCCTTGCTTACTTTTAGCCCAAGGATACAATCTGGCTGCTGTCTGTAGATAGGCTATTGAGAGCCAACCCGGGGAACAGGGAGGCTTACGGTCATCCGGAGCTCAGAGGGAGGCCAGGACCAGGGTGGGATATGGAGGTGCTGAGTAGCGAGAGCCGGTGTGTGGGGTGGGGGGTACAAGAAGGAGAGAGGAAATGACAGGGTAAGGTTGCCTTGCCGAGAAAACGAGATCGCAAGAGGAGCAGGGTTTGGGGGGAGATGGGATGTACCTCGCCGGAAATGTTGAGCTTACCGTGTCCTAGGAGTCCTTCCTGGACCTTGGGTCTGGAATCAACAGAGAGGTAGAGGTTGGAAGTGTAAACATGGGTGTGGCCAGCGTCTGGGTGGTTTACAAAGCCAGGAGTCTGGATGAGACTACCAGGGGGTGAGTGCAGACAATAAGAGGCCAGGGACACTGAGACAAGGAGGAGCCGGGTGAGCAGATGAGGAAGGAGAGGGGAAGAGAGAAGACATAGTCTCATTTACTGCTGTATCCCAGCACCTAGTAGGTGCCGGCACACAGTAGGTGCTCATGTAATGAACATATGCATGGGTGGCCAGCTCCTTTGGACCCTTCAGTGTCCCTGTTGGTGGGACTCTGGTGGGAAACAAAGTTTCCCTTTTAAATGCATTCAAGGGGCGGCTGGGTGGCTTAGTTAGTCAAGCGTCTGACTCTTGATCTCAGCTCAGGTCTTGATCTCCAGGGTCGTGAGTTCAAGCCTCATGCTGGGCTCCATGCTGGGTGTGGAGCCTACTTAAAAAACAAACAAACAGGGGCGCCTGGGTGGCTCGGTCGGTTAAGCATCCGACTTCGGCTCAGGTCATGATCTCACAGTCCATGAGCCCAAGCCCCATGTCGGGCTCTGTGCTGACACCTCAGAGCCTGGAGCCTTCTTCACATTCTGTGTCTCCCTCTCTCTCTGCCCCTCCCCTGCTCATGCTCTGTCTCTCTCTGTCTCAAAAATAAACAAACATTAAAAAAAAAAGTAAAACAAACAAACAAAAACATCCAAGTTAAAAAAAATCAGCTTAAAGTGAGCCATTACATGGATACTGGTGCAAAGGGCAGTGTTCATGGTGGCAGAGGGTTGAGATTGGCTCATGGACTCCTTCCTGGAGAGGTAGGTGTTATCACCCCACTTTACAGATGAGGAACTGGAGACTGAGGGAGGTAAAGGGCTTGCCTCCAGGCCTCCTGCGTGCACTTGAGGCTCTTTCTGCACCAAGAGCCTTTTCTCCCATGAGCGGTGAATTTGGGAGCTCTCCGAAATAGCAGGGGAACTTTCCACATGCAAATATTCCATCCGGTCTATTAACTAAACTCGCAGCAAATAAACTATAATCATAAGACCTATTATTAGTGCGGATGCGCAAGTAATTGCCCTGTGCAGACTTATACTGTGGGAAGAACGTTCGTCTGGGCTGGGATTTTTACCAAACCCACAGAGGTCGTGACATGTGGAAATAATGAGAAGCTATGGGAACCCATGTTCCCTCAGATCCAGTGGGGATGAGCCAGGTAGTGTGGCTTGAGATCATCCATTAATGTTTTCAGCTGGTGAACATTTATTAGGCACCTACTGTATGCCGGGGCAACATCAGTGCACTGGGAGATGCTGTGATGACCAAGACAGGTGGTGACTCTGTCCCTGGGGACCCAACATTCTCTTGATGGCAGACAGATGTTGAAAAAGAAGAAGAAGAAAAAAAACCAACTAAACAGATTGATTTAAAATACTCTGGATGAAATAAAATGGGCCCAGGGCAGGGGGTGAGGAACATTTCACCAAGGGTGTTCAGGAAATGCCTCCCAAAAAGGTAATCTTTGAACTCAGACCTAGAGAGTGAGCCGTGCAGAGATTGGGGAGATTGGGGGGGGGGTGCGGTGGGGAGGGTGTTCTGACAAGGGGAATATCATGTGCAAAGGCTCTGAGGCAGGAACAGGTTGGCATGTAACAGAGCGGGCGAAGGGATGAATGAGCCTGGCAGAGCCGTGATGCCAAGCCAGGCATGTGGATTCTATTCTGAGGGCCATGGGAAGCTAGAGAAGGACAGATCTGATTTGTGTTTGTGTGAGATGATGTGCCAGTCTGAGTTGGCAGTAATCCCGACTAGGGTAGAGAAAGATCCTGACCCTCCCAGAAGAGATTCCTCTGGTTCTCACTCCTGGGGGTGTCTCTGCACATCTAGCCTCCTCCAGACCCCTCTCCCGAGTCTGAACCAGCATGGAGACAGGGAAAGACCTCTCAAGGCCGAGGACTACTATTTTGCATGCGCTCCCTGAGCCCAGGCTTCCCCTAGTGTGTGCTGTGGCAGGCACATCTCCTGTAACCCTTCTTGTGTCTGTTCCCAGTGGGGGTCTGCTTTTCCCATTTTCCAGGGTAGGAACTGAGGCACAGAGACGGGCAGTCCCTTGCCCAAGGTCACACAGCAGGTAAGCGGTTGGTGGAGACCTGAACTGAGGAACTGAGGCTTGAGAACAGAGTCTGTGTCTGCTGTGCCCCCAGCCTGCCCCAGCCCAGTCTGCCCTGGGAACAGCCCTCATCAGACCAGACAGACTATGTCTCTCTGGGTGGGGTGACTCCAGACCCCAGCCTTCCCACAAGGGCCCCACTGGCAGCCCAGCTCACCGGCCAGATCAGCCCCAGCCAGCCCAGAGAAGAATCACCTTCCAAATCCCCTCTACGGTAAGGACAAGCGGGTGACAGACAGGAAAACTCAGGCCCAGAGCCACCTGGAGACATGGGGAGAGGAGACCGCAGGGCCCGGGCTCCCAGGGTCAGCCTTGTCGGTGGTCCTGTCCTCAGGCCCCACCTGGCCTCCGGGTCTGGGGCCCGACAGAAAGAACTGGGACAGCCGCTCCCCCCTTCTGGAGCCCAGCGGAGCCTCACTCTAGGCCCAGACTCCCACACGCCCTTCAGCCCAGGAACAAGTTTCGTAGGGAGGCTCCAGACGTGGCCTCGGGGTTTCATGTCCAGCCTCAGTCCCCATCGGTAACACAGGGTCTGGCTCCCAGGCTTCCAGGGTACCGAAGGTGGCGCTTTTGTGCACCACGGATGCTCGGTTCAGCAGGACCCACTCAGGCTGCGGCCAGCGCCCAGCCAGTTACACATTGTGCTCAAAGGGTCGCCTTCACAGCATCCTGATTTTGTGACCTCTGAGGATGCTGGTCATCTTTGTGCAACACCTGTCTGGCGCACCCCCTCTTCCTGGCGCACTGCCTACATCCACCCGTCTGGTACCCACGTAGGCCTGTGCGAGGGGCTGGGATGAAACTTTGGAGGGAAAACCAGACTGGAAGGAGCTAGAAGGCTCCCAGCGCCGAGGCAGGGCAGGGAGCTGGATTCAAACGCACATGTGACTCCGAACCTATGTGCTGGCCCCTGCAGAAAACGGTATTTTCCCTTATTATATTTAAGCATGTTGTAGAAATTGTGAAAAACAAAACAAAAAGGGAAATAAAGTTGGCCCGTACTTCCAACACTCAGAGGTGGCAACGATTAATGGTGGCATGTTGGCATGTGTCCTTCCAGTCATTTTTCTTTTTCTTTAAAAAAAAAATTGTTTACTTTTGAGAGACACAGACAGAGCATGAACAGTAGAGGGGCAGAGAGAGGGAGACAGAATCCGAAGCAAGCTCCAGGCTCCCAGCTGTCAGCGCAGAGCCCGATGTGGGGCTTGAACCCCCAAACTGTGAGGGATCATGACCTGAGCCGAAGTCAGACTCTTAATGGACTGAGCCACCCAGGCACCCCCGGGCATTTTTCTAGCTGTGTGTTACGCTCACATTACAGGGTTCATACTACATATATACTTTGAGAACCTACTTTTTTTTTTAATTTCTTTTTTAGCATTTATTTATTTTTTGAGAGACAGAGACAGAACATGAGCAGGAGACGGGCAGAGAAAGAGGGAGACACAGAATCCGAAGCAGGCTCCCGGCTCTGAGCGGTCAGCACAGAGCCCCACACGGGGCTGGGACTCACGAACCGCAAGATCATGACCTGAGCCAAAGTCAGTGCTTAACTGACTGAGCCCCCCAGGTGCCCCGAGAACCTACTTTTTGCTTGACTAACAAATGTTAACATCATTGCTTGTAAACATGTCCTTTAAAGGCTGCCTGCTAGCACGTGCAAAGCCATGCATTTTTAGGCAGCTCCCAATGTTGGACATTTACCTTAATATTTGTTTGGAGTTTTGGTCTGCTCATCGTTCTTATAAATAATGCTGCGATGAACATCTTTGAACATGAAGCTTGGTGCTCATTTGGGATTCCTTTTTGCTAAGAAATGCCGTTCTTAGGTTATCTCAGGTCCTTGGGGAGGCAGGAGCAGGTCCTAACTCACTGTGGCAGGACAGGGCAGATGGCGGATCCCCAGGAAGGACCTGCAGGGGAGGGGCTGCGGAACACAGCTTGCAGCTGTGGGCAGGGAGCTCGCCAGGCCTCTTCCCACTGCTCCAGCGGCTCCTTCTCCCTCTCCTTTGCTGGCCTTTGCTTCTGCCCACAAATATCCACATGCCCAGGGCTCTGCCCGGCCTTCCCTCTTCAGCCCACTCTCTCCCCACCTCTCCCTCCTGGAGCCGGGCCTCCAGCCAGACTCTTAGAGCCTCCTGGCTGCTTCTCCTGAGCATCCCCGAGGCTCCGTACCCCAGCACATCCCAAAGGGGCCGGGTCGTCTCTCCTTACACCCTGTACCGCTTCTTGGGTCCCCAGGTAGGAAAATGGCACTACCATCCATCCAGTGCCCAAGCTAGGAACCTGGGTGTTGACTTTGACCCTGCGTCGCCATCATACCTCACCCATACGTCTCCCCAACACATTTCTTCTCTCCCATCCCACCCCTTGCTGTATACAGGGCAGAGAGAAGTACCGACTGTCCACCACAGGCCTCCAGACCTGCCGTTCCCTTTCTCCAGAGGCACTGTCCCCCTGCCTCTAACCTCTCTCCCTTGAACCCATACCCCGCGAAGGGATTTATTTAGTTTCATGTCCCTCCTCAGCATCCTTCCGAGGAAGCCCAAGCCCTTCAGTAAGTTGACTTTCGCTGTTGTGCTTCTCACCTCCACGCCTTTACACATGCTGTTCCATATGGATGTAATGCCTTTCCATGCACTGTCTGCCTGACAAGCTTCTAGTCATCCTTTTATTATTTTTTTTCACCAACACTTATTTTCTGCTTTATTTTTTTAATAACAGCCATCCCAATACGTGTGAATTGATTTGATTGCCATTTCCCTAATGACAAGTAATATTGACCATTTTTTGCGTGCTTATTGGTCATTTACATACCTTCTTTGAAAAAATGTCTCTTTGAATCTTTTGCCCAGTTTTGAATTGGGTTGTCTTAGTTTTGTTGAGGTGTAAGAATGCTTTATTTATTCTAGATACATATCTTTTATCAGATCTATGATTTTTAATATTTTCTCCCATTCTGTGGGCTGCCTTTTTCACTCTGTTGATCATGTCCTTTGATGTGCAAGTCTTTAATTTTGATGAAATCCAATTTACTTAATTTTTTTTTATTACCTATGCTTTTGGTGTCAGTATCTAAAAAGTTATTGACAAATCCAGTGGCTTTTCCTATATGATTTCCTCTAAGAGTTTAACAGTTTCAGCTTTTACATTTAAGACTTTGGTCCATTTGGAGTTGATTTTCTATATGGTGTAAAGGCCCAACTTCATTTTTCTGCGTGTGGATGTCCAGTTTTCCCCAACTTTTCAACATTTGTTGAAAAGACTGTCCTTTCCCTATTGAACGGTCTTGGCTCCCTTATTGAAAATCTTCTTCTTTTTTTTTTTTTTTTTTTATATGTATGAAATTTATTGACAAATTGGTTTCCATACAACACCCAGTGCTCATCCCAAAAGGTGCCCTCCTCAATACCCATCACCCACCCCCCCTCCCTCCCACCCCCCATCAACCCTCAGTTTGTTCTCAGTTTTTAACAGTCTCTTATGCTTTGGCTCTCTCCCACTCTAACGTCCTTTTTTTTTTTTTTTTCCTTCCCCTCCCCCATGGGTTCCTGTTAAGTTTCTCAGGATCCACATAAGAGTGAAACCATATGGTATCTGTCTTTCTCTGTATGGCTTATTTCACTTAGCATCACACTCTCCAGTTCCATCCACGTTGCTACAAAAGGCCATATTTCATTTTTTCTCATTGCCACGTAGTATTCCATTGTGTATATAAACCACAATTTCTTTATCCATTCATCAGTTGATGGACATTTAGGCTCTTTCCATAATTTGGCTATTGTTGAGAGTGCTGCTATGAACATTGGGGTACAAGTGCCCCTATGCATCAGTACTCCTGTATCCCTTGGGTAAATTCCTAGCAGTGCTACTGCTAGGTCATAGGGTAGGTCTATTTTTAATTTTCTGAGGAACCTCCACACTCTTTTCCAGAGCGGCTGCACCAATTTGCATTCCCACCAACAGTGCAAGAGGGTTCCCGTTTCTCCACATCCTCTCCAGCATCTATAGTCTCCTGATTTGTTCATTTTGGCCACTCTGACTGGCATGAGGTGATACCTGAGTGTGGTTTTGATTTGTATTTCCCTGATAAGGAGCAACGCTGAACATCTTTTCATGTGCCTGTTGGCCATCTGGATGTCTTCTTTAGAGAAGTGTCTATTCATGTTTTCTGCCCATTTCTTCACTGGGTTATTTGTTTTTCGGGTGTGGAGTTTGGTGAGCTCTTTATAGATTTTAGATACTAGCCCTTTGTCCGATATGTCACTTGCAAATATCTTTTCCCATTCCGTAGGCAAGGGAATTAAAAGCAAAAGTGAATTACTGGGACCTTATGAAGATAAAAAGCTTCTGCACAGCAAAGGAAACAACCAACAAATCTAGTCATCCTTTTAGACTCAGCTTCAACATCCTGGAAATGGAAACTTCTGTTTTTCCTTCCTATATCCCTTTTCTCAAAGAACTTGCCCCTCCTTCCCTCATATCATATAGTTTTCTGTGTACCCTTCTATTGAAACAATCACTCAATATTAAAATATTCATTCAGAATTATAACTATTAGAAGGTACCTGTATTAGGACTTTTGGTTGCAAGTGACAGAGTGCCCACTTCAAACTGGCCTAAGTGAAATGAGATTCTCACATATCCCCAAAGCTTCAGGCATGGCTAGATCCGGAAGTTCCAGTCCTGACCCTGGACCTGTCCCTCTTCTGCTCTGAGTCTAGCTTCCCCCTACATTGGCTTCCTCCTCAATGGGCCCGATGGAAAGTGCCGGCTCATACCTTTCAGATTTAAGTTTGAATTCAAGTTCAGAGCTTCTCTCTCGTGACAGTGTCAGTGAAGTCTGGGCCTGCCTCTCCTGGGCCCAGCTTGAGTGCCATGCCTGTTCTTGGGAGCAGAGTCAGGCCCACCTGAGCCCCAGACACTGAGAGGGATGCAGGGGTGATTGCCAGGAGGGGAGGCAGCTGGGCAGGGAGAGGTGTTGGCTGTCAAGGCCTCAAGATGTGTTTCCTTCCTCCGGGCAGGACACATGGCTTTTTATCTCACCTTGTAGCCCCACTGACTAGACTGGGCCAGGCCCAAAGCAAGAAGTAGTCAGCATTCTATGGATGAAGATACAAGTGAATAGAGAATTAGTGCTGCTCTGTGGTCAGGAAATGCTCATGGCCCTGTGAGCTGGGGGCTGGGCACACTTGCTGGTCCCCAGCCACACACACAGCCCAGCATGACTTCGCAGATTCCCATGAAGACCCAGGAGGAGACCACCCAGCAGACCAGCCTGTGGCAATGACATAAGGTGGCCATAGAGGACTGCTGTCCCCTTCATATGGGCCTGAGGCCTTTTCACTCTGTTTCCGAGGAGCGGTGCCAATCACCAAAAATGGACACAGATAGACACACACACACACAGGTGGATACACACACACACAGGCACACAGAACCCCGCAGCTGAGGCAAGCAAGATGGATTCCTGGAGAGGAAAGTGAGTCACCACCCCCACAGTGACCACGGATAGCCCCGTGACCTTCCCCATCACTGCCACACGTATCCCTGGTCTTTTCTGACCCAGCTTACGAGCAGGGCCATCCCCGCTGCCCGCCCCGACGTCTGCCCTGTGCCCACCCTGCCTGGTGTCCCCAGCATCAGCCCGGGGTTTTCCAGCCAGGGACATTCAGACCCCTGAGGCCAAGGGATGGCTTCAGGCGAGCAATTTTTCGTTCATAACCCTATTTATCTGAGTATTTATTTGTGGTGTAACTAGCCCATCAAGTACACGATTTACCACAGTGACAGGAAGTTTCGCTTTTAAATAAAAACTATTTTTAGATTTAAGAAAACTATTAGTCAAATTCGTCAGGAGGGTGAGAAACGGGAGGTGCTGTGAGGTTGGTTTGGGGTATACCGCAGGCTCTCATTTCAGCTGGGGTGGTGGGGAGGTGTCACCCCCATCTTCTAGCTCCAGTTCCCTGCGAATTTCAGTTCTGTGAACTTTCCAGCAGCCCGGCCAGCTCGAGAACAATAACCAGCCTGGCTGACACTTCTGGGGCAAGGAGGCAGTACCAGGCCCTGGTCTAAGGGCTTTGCCCGCGGTAACTCGTCTAGACCTTGCCTGGAGGCAGAAGGAGATGCCCTGTGAGCCTCAGTGCATAGATGCAGAGGCTGACATTGGGTCACCTGCCCAGAGTCACATGGCTGGTGGCAGAGGTGGCTCCCAGCCTGGACTACCGAGCTACGTTGCCTGCTGAGCAGGTGCAGGTTCTGGGGTGGGGGAGAGTGGAGAGGCAGTATGTTAGGAGAGGGAGGGAGCCTACACCCCAAGGCACACTCAGACCCATCAGCTCTGGCTTAGGGTCTGTGGCTGGTTCATCCTACACGGGCCTCAGGACGCCTGCACTTGACCAGTGGTGCCTCTCGTTCACAGCCACGCCAGCCCTCGATCACGCTGGGGGGCTCTCGAAGGCTCACGAGTGGAGGCTCAGAAAGGCAGGGGCTGTTCCCAGCACCCTCTGCTCCTGCTAGTTCTCGCCCTCCAGGTGAGCGGGACACAGAGGCTCAGCCCCTGCAGAAGCGGACACACGGAGCAGCACCCCTCTCCCGCACCCCCTTTCCTGCACCAGCACGGCCCAGATGTAGCAGGAGCTTCTGCGGGCAGCGTCCTCCTGGCCACAGCCCCCCTCGCTTCTCACGGGCCTCAGCCGGCTCCGGAGACCAGGGCCGTCCTTGGCAAGCCTGGCACAGCAGTGGGAGGGCAGAGACTGATGCCCTGTGGGCTTCCAAATCTCCATCGGTCGGGGCTCCAAATGGCCCTGAGAAGCAGCAGCCATTGCATTCCAGCGGCATGTCAGGGACCCCCTCCTACAGCCGTCCAGGGGCCAGGGTCTTGTCTTCTCCCCAAGTACAGGGGACAGGGCACCTTGGTATTTTGGTGCAGTGCAGAGAGGGTGTCTGCCAAGCTTCCAGGAGTCCACACGCGTTTCCAGAGATATTTGCAGTAGCTGCCTCCTCCCTTCCTCCGCTGCCTGCACGTGAGGAGCAGGGGTGGGACGGGGGGGGGGGTGGGGGGAGGCGGTTTCAGAACCAAATGAGGCCTGTGCACGAGCCTGCCAGGCCCCTCTCAGCAACAAGAGCCCAGCCCACGGCTGTGATCAGAAAAGCCTAGGATTTGGCCACTCAGCAAAGAAGAGTCTGGTTTAGAGATTCCATCAGTCGGTGCCCCGAGTGGAATGTTGACTGGGGAAAGAGGATCGCAGAAAGCGACGTGCAGTGTGATTCTGTTTGTGGGAAGTTTAAAAACATGTGCAAGCATCCCTGCCCTTTGTGGGCACCTGTCTGAGTAGGAACGCTGTATAGGAATGATTCACTCTGCAGTGAACTCACTGTGTAAATGTGAGGAGGGAAGGGCTGGGGAGGAGGCAGAAGAGAGGCAGCGATGCGGCTTCCATCAGCTTCGTGATGGTCTGATTCTTGTAGGAGGCCCTGCGGACAACAGAGTTTACTCTCTCTCTCTCTCTCTTCAATATTTTACTTTTGAGAGAGAGACAGGTAGAGCATGAGCGGGGGAGGGGCAGAGAGAGAGGGAGACACAGAATCCCAAGCAGGCTCCAGGCTCTGAGCCGTCAGCACAGAGCCCGAAGGGGGCTCGAACTCATGAACCGTGAGATCATGACCTGAGCTGAAGTCAGACGCTTAACCGACTGAGCCACCCAGGTGCCCCACTGTATCTCTCTTTATGACTTTTGGTGTAGTTAAAGTTTTAAAACTTTCATAACTTAATATGACGCCATTTTTTAAGGTCCGTCCATGTAATTCTTCATATTTTCTAGAGGCATATAAATGTAGCTAGCTAGAGACTTTGCTAAAGTTCTGGAAGCATGTGCTCCAAACAGAGGACAGCAGTTACCTCTACGGAGGTGGGCAAAGGGAGTGAGATGTAGGGGTGCGGTCAAGGGGACTTCACTGCGTTGAAAGAGAAGACATTTTCAGATTATTTGTGCAATTAAGGTTCTGTTTCTTTCCAATGTGAAGCTTACGCTAAAAGGGAAAAGGGAAAAAAAATCCAGGATTTGAAGGATTTGTGATTCTGAGCTTTGAAGAGTCAGAATGTTGACAGTTCTGTGTTCCCACGGCTAGAACGGTTGGTGGCTTGAGGACAAGGACTGGAGCTCCATACTGCCCCGTGGAAGAGGTTCAATCCCTGGGACTCCCGGGCTGCCAGCCTGAAAGGTGCTGTGGCCTGGGGATCTGTGGACTGTGTGTTCCAGCCCTTTCTGTCCTGCCTCTTTCCAAATGCCGTTGTGCCTCCTTTCGTGCTGGGGACAGATGGGGGCACATGGGCAGCAGGGTGCAGGAGCCAGACATTCCCTGCGTGAATCTGCCTGTCAGCCTGCAGGCTGGAATTTTCCAGTCCAGGAGGGGAGTCCTGGGTGTGGAAGATTTCCCCACCTGCTCTTTGTCAGCCACTTTCTCATTCTAGTCTGGGTTGCTTGCAGGGGCCACAGACAGGTACAAGGTGTGGGTGTGTGTTTGGGGGGGGGGTTGTGTGTGCAGGCATTTCCCGAGGGGCCTTGAGAGTGAGTGGCGGCTGCAGCTGTCCAACGCCAATTCCCTGCCGGGCCTTGGATCCACGAGTTTTGGGGACTCTCTGGTGCCTGACCCTGTGGTGGACACCCACCATCAGAAATAAAAAACAGCCCGGGTGTCCTGTAAACACAGCCCAGGTGCCTTACGCTCTTGGCATTTGCTTCCGAATGCCATGTCTTTGCCATGTGCCCTATTTGGAAATAACAGAGTAACATACAAGAAACAGACATGCAAGTTTGTTTATAAGGAGAAAGTGCCAAAGAGCAGTTAATATGCAGAGGGGTGTCCTGGCCCCCCGGGGAGGCTCCCTGGGGCACTGGGGCAGGAGAGGAAACCCAGGAAAAGGATGCTGGTGCCGGCGCTGCAATCAGGGCCTGCCTGGGCTCTGAGCCTCAGTTTCCTCTTCTGGAAGATGGGGGTGATAAAATAATCCCCATGTGGAGGAGGCCGTGCGGGGAGTTGCTAGGGCCCAGGCTTGGAAGTCACAGAGAGGTGGCTTCGAGTCTGCTCTGCTGCTGTGTAGAGGTGAGACCTCTCTGCGTAGGAGGGGAAATCAACCTACTTTGTACAGTGCCTCTACGAATTCACTGAACATCAGATCAGATCTGAAGCAAAATGGTCCTCCTGAAGCCCTCGTGGTTGTAGCTGCTGCTATGTTTGTATTGTTATTAAAGTCTTGTCCAAAAATAAAAAACAAAAGAACTTGTCCAACTCCAGGAGAGACAGGGGAGGGGGGAGGGGGAGGGGGGATCTGTAACATGTTAAGCCCGCAGAAATACCAGTTATGTCCATGAGTGCATTATTCTCAGGGAGGGAAGCCCCCTGTGTAGGAAGCTTGGTCATTCAAAGATTTGTTATAGGAGGTGAATCAGGAAGCATCGTGCTGTTCTGATGCCATTTACCAGTCACTCAGATGCTCCGCTCTACCCTGGCCCCGTAAGGGACATGGAGCCAGAGGAACTGGGTCCCAGTCCCACTTCTGCCACCCAGTGCTGTGCAACTTCAGGCACATCACTCACCCTCTCTGAGCTCCATTTTGTCCACTGTCCAAAGGAAGGAACAAAACTTAAGGATGCAGGATCCCTCCTTCCCCTAACTTCAGTGAGCTCTGAGAATCCAGAGAGAGTAGGAAAAAGGGAACGGCCCTCACAGCTGCCCAGGGTGGGTGGGCTTTTCACAGCCATTGTCTCATGTGATCTTCCCAAAGAGGAAGATTTGCAGGGGCTTAAGAGCCGGGACTCCAGAGCCAGACTCCCCTGCCATACCACTCACCAGCTGTGTGGCTCTGGGCCAGCTGCTAAACCTCTGGCTTTAGTTTTCTCCCCGGAGAATACGATGATAATCTTATACCTCATTGACGTCGTAAAGATTATAATGGAAATAAGAATTATAGGTGTGTACATACACGAGATAGATTTTGGATTCCTGATTTACACCCTCACATCCTTGTGGCTCACCACTTGCAGCCACTCTGGCCTCCTCAGTGTTGCCCAAACACACTCCGCTCCTTCCTGCCTCAGGGCCTTGACACTAGCTTTTCCCTCTGCCTGGAATGCTCCTTCCCGGGATCTTCCATTATTCAGCCCACACGTGCCCTCTTAGAGAGGCCTTCCCCGAGCACCCCATCTGATGTAGATGGCTTCCTCCTTCTTTCCTGCTGTCCCCCTCCCTTCTACCTCTTCGGCTTTACTTTTTGTCCTCCTCCTTACCATGTAAAATTATATATTTGACTGCATGTTGATTTCCTGTTTCCCTCTTAAGAGGTGAACACCATGAGAGCATCGCCTTATTCATCACTGAGCTGCCAGTCCAGAAACAGTAAATGAGTGAGTGAGTGGTGAAGGAACGAATGGGCTCCACAGCTACAGCAGAAATTCTCCCTAGCTCCAGGACATGGCCAGCACACATCATAACAGCTATGCATCTGTGCAGCTACTGTGTGTGACAAGCCCTCCTGGACCCCTGTGACGTAGCCATTATGATCCCATTTCACGATAGCATCAGTCGAGGCTCCCAGAAGGGAAGCGGCTTGTCCACAGCCTCGAGGCCCTTAGGGGTCAAAGCCAGCCTTGGAACCGGTGGGCCTGACTCCAGGGCGCCAGCGTGTTGTGCTCCATGGCTTGCACGACTCCGTGCCAAAGGCAGAAAAGCCACCCTGGAAAGCAGCGTCATCGCAGGCTCTGGACAGCGTCGTGCATTTTAGCAAGGAGATTTCCAGGTTTCCAGAGCCAGCCAGGAAGGGGCCCCGGCAGGCTGCGGCACCCTCCCGCTGCGCGGGCGCTCTCCGTTGGGCGGGTGGCTTTGCCGCGAGGGCGCCGCCGGGTGGCCGCGCCTGATGCTGCAGTTGTCATGGTCCAGCGCGGCCGCACTATGTTGCTTCTTGGCGCCGAGAAGCGGTGGGGGGGCGGGGGGAGGCTCGCGAGCGCCCGCCCCTCCTCCGGATGCTGCGAGAGCAAAGCCAGCGCAGATTCCCCCCAGCACCCCCTCCTCCCCGCGCTCAGCCACCCCGGATGCGCGGGAGGGAAAAAACCCGAGGTGGTCCCAGGTACCAGGGAGGCCGACGCCCCCGCCCAACATGGCGACCATGGTGACTGGACGACTTGGCAGGCTCTTGGGCATGGTGTGAGCCCTGCTGTGCCCAGGGCCCCTTGGAGCCTGCTGCTGTCACACCCCACCCCCTGCTCCCGCCCCAGCGGAGGAGCCTGCCGCCCCCGGGGAATGTGACTCGCCCCTCTATTTAATTTTATTCCCTTCCACTTCTCGGCTGAGCATCGTGCTCCTCCTCTAACCACGCGGAACCCTCCCAGCTGGAGAGAGAGAGGGAAGGGGAAAATTGCCCCCCGACAGGATGGCTTGCAGAAGACGCTACTTGTGAGTATATGTGGCAGGTTTATACCTGAAACTCGGGCCGGAGGCCAGAGGGGCCCCAGCTGAGCTTGGAGCTGGAGTGGGGGCTTGGTGGTGGGAGGGGGGGTTGCTGTGCAGGTAGGTGTCTTGCAGAGGGAGCTGGCCTCCGGGCAGGGGTTGTCAGCGTTTGTGCCCTGCAGTAGAGGTATTTGTTGGTGGTGAAGACGGGGAAAAGGCTGTTAGTCAGCAGGTCTCCATTGGGCTGTGAAATTCCCTATCGCTGAGGGCAAGTAATCCCCCCAAATCCATATCCAGGGTTTTCAAAGCCACCACTACCATTTTGGCTTTTGGTATAGCCCTCAGCCTGACTATTTGGAAGAAGCCTCTCCTGCCCAGCTCATCCGTGACCGGCAGTTCTGCTGTGCCTGATGGAAGGCTGGCAGGCAGGTCGGGGTGGGGACAGGATGCCGTGTCCTCCACGGACAGGTGAAGGTCCGGCCTGACATCGAGAGCAGGGGCGTTGGTGTCCTTCTGGGCCACGCAGGTGTTCTGTGGGCTAGCGGCAGACCACTTGTCTGCTGGGCCTACAGCCGGTGGCAGAGGCTGTTAAACTCTGCACGGGGTGGGGACATCACGGGTCCGGGTATTTATGGAAACCAAAGTCCGTGCCTCATTAAGCTAGGCTTCCCGGGGGGGGGGGCATTGGGTTAGAACGCCAGCTTGCCTCATGGCTCTCGGGGCTCTGCACCGTGCATTTCTGGGGCGAGGAACCTTCGGTCTCTGGCCTTGCAGGATCCTTCCTCTAGGGCTCGGAGCTGTAGGGTGGGACACAGCTCCACATCTCCACCTGCCCTAGGCAATTTGCCCCACACCTCAGCTTTCCGGGGCTGTTCAGTGACCTCAGACCTTGTAAGGTTAGAGAACAGAGTTGGAGCCTCTTGGGCTGGGCTCCATCCCCAGGACTAGAAAGGAGAAGCCTGGAGCCTTATTTAGGGGGACATCTTGGGGGCGACTCCAAGGCCTCACGACCCTATACCGTGACAAGGACCTGTGGAGCTCCCAGGTAAGCAGCACCCCCACCCCTCCGTGGAGGGACAGCTCTCTCGCTAATGGAGCATGAAGGAAAATAAACATACTTCTTGCCATGAGCCAGCAGGCCCCGACAAGAGCCCTGGGTGGTGGTGAAGGTGGCCTGTGTCTACGGTTTGCCGTGATGTTCCTTTGCTTTTTTAGTGGAAAAGCCCACAGGTTGCAGTGCTGATGTGAGCAGGACACCCCAGTGTTCTCTCTCACTCGCTGTGACAAGGCCCTAGCTGTATTTTTGGAAACAAATAGTAAATCCTTCCCCACCATTGCTGCATCCGCCACCGTTGCTGGGAAGAGGGCCCTCCCCAGGCAGCCGTCTTCTTCCTGCCACACCTTTGCCCGGGCCCAGGAGCTGCCCAAGCCTATCTGCTCACAGTCTTGCCAGGGACACAGTTGCCATCCAGTACTTGCCCCAATACCAGTACAGACTGGTTCGGTCTGCCAGGAGCCCTGGAACCTGCACTTTAAGCTCCTGGCAGTTTCGTCTCCTAGATGAAGCCCGCCCTGCCCTGCCCAGCTTGCCTGGGAGAGGGGCTGAGCCGGTGCAGAGGGAGGGCCTGTTGGGGGGCTCTGTGCCCCCTGCCTCTCATTTGTGTGGGTCCTTTTATGCTCCTCCGGCTCTCAGGTTCCTACAGCCTGGTACCGTGACATCCAGCACCCAGGTGCTGCCACAAACCTATGGCTACCAGAGGTGGCAAAGAGGCTGGGGAGGGGGCGACTGGAGATGAGCCATTGCCCCATTGTTTTTAGGGAAAGACTTGGGACCCAGAGCAGGACTGCTTGACAAGGCTGCACAGCAGACACAGAGCCCTGTGTGTTTGCTCCCTGCTTCACCGTGGCCCAGAACCAGGGCTCTCCTAGCACCTGCTGCTCGACCCTTGTTCCCAGCGCTTTTGATGCGGTAGGGGGGACGGGGATGGGGAGCGGCGTGTCTCTGGCTGCTTAACTCTCAGGGCAGCTGGAAACCCAAGCATGGTAGCGTCTGGCCAACATACTGTTGTACCATTTAGCTTCAGAGCCCTTTCCGCCCAGTTGCCCTGTTGGTTCTCACCAACTGTTCTAGAATGGGGGTGTTGTTGATCTCATCTTACAGAAGAGGAAACTGAGGCTCAGGGAGGGTAGGGGCGTGGCCGAGGTCACGTGGCTGTTTCCTGCTGTATCCTCGACAGTGGGGTCCCTCCCCTGGTATGTCACATGCCAGACTCGACCCACTCACTCCGGGGTCCCCGTGCGTGGCAGGATCAGGGTGCCCCGTGGCTTAGAGGAGCTCGTCCAGGTGGCCATCCTCTGGGTCCCCTGGAGCAGGCCCTAAGAGAGTGTTATGACATTTGGGCTCTGTCCGAGGGTGGGTACACGCCGGGGGGGGGGGGCTCAGTCACTTACAGCGGTGGCAGAGTGAACAAGATAAAGGACGGCAATACGACACGAGCGGGAGATTTATTAATGCAATGGGGGGAAATCGCGAGGCCTCCAGAATCAGCTCCGTAATCACATTTGCTAACAACTGAGATCATTACCATACTGACGGCTTAATTAATGGTGTCTTAATTAAGGTGATCCCCTTTCAGACTGTAACTACACTTGACAGGGTAACCACCGTCTTACGGGCACGTCACATCCTGCTGCTTGAACACGGAAAGCTGGGGCTACAGGGAGTTCGCACTGAGTGTGAAATTCACAGCTTCTGGGGGGTTGGGGGCTGAAGTGGGGCGCCTCTTGCTCATTCGTTCATTCACTCTGGCTGGAACTTCCGTGACCCCTCACCTGACATTCCTCTATTCCTTCTCTGCCCAGCGCTGTCTCCATCTGCCCGCTGCCGTTGGTTGATTGGTTCACCTGCTAGAACGTACCAGGGCAGAGAGGTTGACAGTGTGTTAGCTGCTGCTACCCTAGCATCTAGAAAAGCACAGGCATATAGTAACTGCTCAGTAAATCTCTGTTGAATGAATGAATTATGGATCTGCAGTGGGCACTGCCCTAAGCAGTGGGGCACATTGCTGAGTAATAGATAGTTTCTGCCTTCTGGGAGCCTGAAGGCCGGTGGGCGAGACAGAGATGAACAGACACTCTCAATACACAGCGCCAAGGGCCGGGACAGGAAGATGACCCGGCGATGGGGAGGGTCACTGCATCCTACCGCAGGCATGTAGTGTGAGTGGGAATTTTCCAGGTGGTCAAGGAGGGAAGAGCACTCCAGGTACACAAATGTTAGGCCACAATCGCAAGAATTTTGCAGGCATAAGCTCATTTGACCTTCACAGTGACCCTGGGAGGTGGGGCTCTTATTATCCCTATTGTGCTCACAATGCCACTGAGTTATCAGATAACTTGTCCCAGGTGGCACCCGGTGAGGGGGTAGCACAGGGCTTGAGGCTGCACAGCCAGCCCCTAAAGCCCAGCTCCGGTGCTGTGCATATACTAAAGGCTTTTACTGAAAGCAGCTACGTCTGGTCCGAGCCCCAAGCGTGAGGGGAAAGACAGGGACGACACTGAAAATGTGGGCAGGACCCAAGGCAGAAGTCACCTGGAGTGCCAGGAGTAGACTCTCTCTGCAGGTAGTGGCCGGGAGGGAGCCACGGAGGGTCCTGATCAGGGGTGGTGGCCATGGTTACATGGCTGGACTGTGGGGGAAGTTGGAGGGGAGGCCAGACAGGGCTCTCATTTGTCCTTTTCCCATGCCCGTAGTAGGGCACACGTGTCCCCAGAGGCTAGTGACATCCTAGGGCCTCGGACCTCCACACCCCATTTGGACAGCCAGGAAAACTGCCAGCGAGGCAGAGGCTGGCGAAGCAGGGGTGAGGCTTGCTCCCTGCAGGCCTGCTAATGGCAGGGGCTGGGAGCCAGGATGCTCCTGAGAATGCCCCTGGATCATGGTCTAACCCTGGTTCTGTTGTGGTCAACAGGGGCCCAGGAGGCATTGTTGTTGGGTGCCGACTGAGCACCCACCGGGCTTATCTGAGGCCGCCACTTTCCCTTGCGTGTCTCACCCCACCTGCACTCTGGCTCCTGTTGTCTCTGTGCCACCTCACCCCTGCCCCTAGGTCTCTGAGGCCCTCCCAGGGTCTTCTAGAACAAGAGAAGGGCATTCCACTTGAGCTCTGGCCCTGCCTGGCTCTGTGATCCTGGGCAGGCCTCTCGCCCTCTCTGGGCCTGTGTTGTCACCCGGAAGCAGAGTGGCAGGGTCAGCTTGCCGGGTGCCGGACCGCACAGGTGGCTGGGAGGAGAGGGACCGGTGGCTCCAAGAAGGGGAAGCTGCATTCAGACGTCTTGAATCTTTCGCACACACCCGAGTCTGCCTGTCATACGTGGTCACCGTGGGGTCATCGTCCACGCGCCAATTCATTCATCTGACCCGGTCTGTGTGCCAGCCCTGGTGGGGCGCTCGCAGCAAACAGCTGCGGTCCGGAGGGGCCGTGAACAAGGCCGCAGGGGCCCAAGACCTGGAGAGACGGAGGGAAGAAAAGAGGGCGGGCGCTGCGGAGCAGTGGGGTGGCCCTGCTCGCACACTACCCGTCTCTGGCTCCAGGGCCCCTACTGCCTCCCGCTTCTCCTGTCCTGCGCTGACTCCGCTGCACCCCATCCCTGCCCAGGCTCTTAGGAGACAGAGTTCACGCCTCCACATTCTGGCCCCTGCTGGTTCCTCTTCCAGGGATACCCTTTCCGCCCCTCACCTCAGGCCCCAACATCCAGCTCGTGCCTCTTTCTGGACTCCCCAGGCAAATGGGTCCCCTCGCTGGGCTCCTGGATCCCCAGGCCTCCCCTGTGCCACACTACAGGGCCCTCTGTTGTCACCGACTACCCGCTTCCCTGTCTCCCCCACCAGACTCGGGGCGTCCCTTGCAGGCAGGGCCCCACTTTGTTTCTCGGCAGCCCTGCAGGCCCTGGCCTGGCAAGGCACCGACAACCTTCTTCTTAAAGTTGTGGTAAAATACACCCGTAGCATAAAATTTACCATTTTAACCATTTGTAAGGGTGCAGCTCAGTGGCATGAGATACAGTCACAGTGCTGGGGAACCAGGGGGCTCAGTTGGCTGAGCACCGTCCTCTTGATTTCGGCTCGGGTCATGATCCCAGGGTCATGAGGTCAGGCCCTCAGTGCTTGGGATTCACTGTCTCCCTCTGCCCCTCCCCCCCAAATTAAAAAAAATATATATATATGTATATATATATATATTCACACTGTTGTGCAGCCGTCCCCACCATCCATCTCCAGAACCTTTTCATCTTCCCAAACTGAAACTCCGTCCCCATTAAACACTAACTCCCCGTTCCCCTCCCCCAGCTTCCGCCACCACTTACGTTTTGTCTGCTCTAGAGACCTCATATAAATGGGATCATAGGTAGGGTATTTGTCCTTTCATGACTTGCTGATTTCACTTAGCATTACGTCCTCAAGGTTCATCCATGTTGTAGCATCTCTCACAATGTCCTTCCTTTCTAGGGGTGAAGAATATTCCATTGTGTGGATAGACCACATCTTCTTTATTAGTTCACCCATCAGTGGACACTTGATGCATCCACGTTTAGCTCTTGTGAATAACACTGCCATGAGCATGTGTGTACCAACATCTCTACCAGACCCTGCTTTTGATCCTTTTGGTTACATACCCAGAAGTGGAAATGCTGCATCATCTGGTAATTCTGTATTTAGTTTTTAAAAATTGTTTAGTTATTTATTTTGAGAGCCGGGGGCGGGGGGAAGGCAGAGAGACAATCCCAAGCAGGCTCACCACTCAGCGTGGAGCCTGACATGGGGCTCGATCCCACAAACTGCCAGATCATGACCTGAGCCCATATCATGACCTGAGCTTAACTGACTGAGCCACCCGGGTGCCCCTATATTTGATTAATAAAAAAAATTTTTAGTGTTTACTTTTGAGAGAGAGACAGACACAGCGTGTGAATCGGGGGGGGGGGCAGAGAGAGAGAGGGAGACACAGACTCCGAAGCAGGCTCCAGGCTCTGAGCTGTCAGCACGGAGCCCAACGTGGGGCTCGGTCCCACGAACTGCGAGATCGTGACCTGAGCCAAAGTTGGACGCCCAACCGACTGAGCCCCCCAGGTGCCTATATATTTAATTCTTTGAGGAACCAGTGTATTGTATTCCACAGCAGCTGCACCATTTTACGTTCCTTCCAGCAATGCACACGTGTTTCAATTTCTCCGCATCCTCAACAGTACTTGCTATTTTGTGCTTGGGGTTTTTCATAACAGCCATCCTCATGGTGTGAAGTGGTCTCTCGTTGTGGTTCTGATCTACCCTTTCTTTGATAAAGGCTGAGCGATGCAGGCCTCGCACTTTCTGTTGGACCGCTTAGCTCCGGGGACCCCTGGCGTTGACTCAGGAGGGGTGGGACTGGCTGGGCACCCGGCAGTGCCTCCACTGCCTTCACTGGAGTCTCTGTCCCGGGACAGAGGGGAGATTCGGGGGGCTCTGGGCCCTCCATCCAGAACCCAGTCTTTAGGACATAAGCATTCCAGGGGGATGGGCTCTCTGGGGGCGCCTGGCACACAGTAGGTGCTCAAACAATTTTTAATCACACAAGTAATACCTGCTTCTATCTGGTTTTTTTGTGATTGTTTATTCATGTAATTGAGAGATAATTCATCCACATGGAACAAAACTGTCTGTACACAAGAGCACCTGGGTGGCCCAGTTGGTTGATCATCTGACCTTGGCTCAGATCATGATCTCACAGTTTGTGAGTTCGAGCCCCGCGTCGGGCTCTGTGCTGACAGCTCAGAGTCTGGAGCCTGCTTCGGATTCTGTGTCTCCCTCTCTCTGTCTTTGCCCCTCCCTGGCTTGCACTCAACAGAGTCTCTCTCTCTCTCTCTGTCTCAGAAATAAACATTTTTTTAAAACGTCTGTACACAGCACAAAATCAATTCCTCCTTCCTTGTCCCTCTACTTAGAGGGACACTACTGTGTCTGCTTCCTTTGGGTCCTTCAGGGAAGTTCTGTGTATTTGCATATGTGCTTTATTATTGAGATGCCCCAGCTGCCAAGCCAGTTGCATAAAGCAATTTCATTTCCAATCACTGCTTTGAAGTTCTGGATTTGAGCCAATTAAAAGCTCAGTTTGGAGGACATGGTGACCAACGGGCCCTTAAAGGAAGCAGCAGTCTCCTGATGGGAAGCCCTGACCCACCAGCCCTCAGGGGAGCCAGTTCATCATAGCTTCACCATTGTCACCTTGGCTGACTCTGTCCAGATCAGCCCTATTGGGCACATTTATTAGCACCCGTCCAGCACCGGGCCTGGGCTGGATCCTGGGGGACCGCAGCCCCTGCCCCTGGGGAGACAGATACAGGTGGAACTGTCCGTGTAGGGACAGAGAGTGAGTTGTGGGGACTTTCAGCAGGGCCGCACTGCCTCCTTGGGGCCATTGGAGATGTTAGCAGGCATTATGGGGGCCTCAAGGAAAGGTGTCTGGCTGGCAGGGGTCAGAGGTCTAGCTCCGTGCACCGTGTGGGGCAGGCCTGCACAGCCAAGAACCTGCGAGTGTCTAACCCCAGATTCACGGGATTGAAAATCCGTGCATCATTAACTGAGCCTGGGACCTCACTCCATTCGACATCCGAGCTACAAGATGCATTTCATATGATTTTAATATACATTGAGTTTCCCAGGAACACACTGCTCTTCTCACAGTCGAGGGCAGATCAGACTTTGGTATGTTCAGAGCTTTGCCAAGTGCTGTCACCATTCAAAGGATCCCGTCACGGAGGGCAGCATCCCCTGTGGCACCGACTGGCTGGCAAGCCCCTGCATCCGTCTGGGTTGGAGCCACCGTCGCCTAGAGAGGCAGGCAGCTGACTTCCTCATTTGCCCTGTGGGACAGCCAGACCCACCGCTATCACACCTGATGCCTGTCACTTCCTTGTGGGACACTTGCTCCTTTTCTGTGTTGTTACAGTGAGGGCATTCTGTTGACTTTTGTTTTAAAATATGCATGTAGATAGATCCGTTATTTGTGAGCTCGGTTTCAGAACAGAGAAGGGGGTCGCAGAAGGTTTGGGTTGTAAAAGAGAGGGGTGGACGAGGGCTCCTTGTAATGGAACGGTTGCGTGTTTTGACTGGGAGGGTGGGTATGTGAACCTGCACGTGCGATGGGAGGAGATGGAACGAAACGCACACGTGCACACATGGGCACACGCACACGTGCAGACGCATGCACATGAGTAGGAGTAAAACGGGAAATCTAGGATGATGGACGGTACAACGTCAGTATCCTGGTGGTGATATTGTCCTCTACACGTAGGATTTCTCTCTATTACTTTCAGCAACTACCAGTGAATCTACAGGGGTCTCAAAATAACAGGTTTGACTTTTTAAAAGGGCTGAGCACCGGTGCTGGGTCTGATGGGCTACTACGAGACAGGAATACCAGCAACACCCTGTCTTGGACCTTCCAGGAGAAGCCTGTGTGGTCACTGACCTCTGTCACCCTCCCCTCCCTGACAGGTGAGACCCCTTGACCTCTCCCCAGCCAGGGGCACGGGGACCTGCTTCCTTCCCTACCCCAGAAAGACAACATAGGCCCCTTTTGCTGCCAGCCGGTGCCTGGTCAGCCCTGGCAAGAAGGTTGAGAGTCTGGAGCTCTCCCTAGAGACCCTAACCCCAAAGCACCCCACCCTCCCAAAGCCTGGGCCCGGCCCCACCTAGAGGCTCCCCCAAGTGGGCCTGTCTGCTCCCCTGTGCCTGTGGACCGTCCACTCCCTCCCGCTCAGCCTCCACCCAGTGCCACCTGTGTGGGTGATAATACAGCCACCTCATTCTTCCTCTGTCCCCTCTGTCCTTCTGTGCCCATTCTCAGGGAGACACAAATCAAACCTTCGTTCAAATGCCATTTGAAAGCAAAAACGTAACCCGGCCAACTAACACAAAAAGGTTAAGGGAATCGAGTGTTTTTGATGAGCCTGTCGTCCTGCAAATTGACTATTCAGTGAATGGGATTTTGGCAAATTGACTAGTCACGGGTTGAGGGAGAGCCAGGACAAGGCCTGTGAGGCTGGGGATGGTTGGGCTGAAGCCAGACCGAGTGTGGTGTGGGCTCAGGGCCCGATCCACCTGGGATCTCGGGGGCTGGGCTCCCTGGACAGACCCCAGATGGAGGACGCTGGCCTCCCACTCTCGTCCAGCTGACCTTCTGGGGATGAGCTGGGGACACGAGGCCTGGGCTGGAGATGCTCCGAGTCTCCCAGTCTCCGGTCACGCCTGACCTTGTTGGACACTGGTGCATTGGCCTGTCCTCAGAGCGACAAATCATCCAATTGTGACAGGGTCCCACTGGAGCAGCCTTGAAGCTTAGCGGGCAGCCCATCTGAGTGTGGCTAATTGCAAGATGTTTTATTGGCTTCGGCGGTTCCATTCCTCGTCAAGACGGTCCCGACATCTGTTTGGAATGGTTAATAAGGGAAGTGATGCATTTTTAATCACCACAGCCCTCACTGAAAATCACAGCCTGTGTCTCGCCACGCTTGCTGGGCCCTGCGATAACACAGAGAGCCTTCCTCACATTTGCTCTCATTATCGAACAAGAGAGAAATGCCCGGCTTCACTCCGTTGTCACCCAGATGGCTGCAGGCACCTTCCAAGTCCCTCAATCCCCCATCCTGGGTCGGCTTCAGTCCCCGACAATCTCCAGGGCTGCTGGGTGATCAGGCTGCCTCAGAGGAGCTCCCTGAGACTGGGGCGGGGGGTGGGGGGACAGCGGAGCTGGGAGGGGGCACCGTGTTGGCATTCTCGAGGGCTTTTCCAGTATCACCCCCTGCCACAGGGCCCAGCCACCCTCCAAGAAGTTGCTCAGATGGAGCCCCGTATCTGCCACCCGGTGGCAGTGGGGTTTGGGACAGATGGCTTAACCTCTCTGAAGCTCAGTTTCCTTTTCTGTCAAGTGGGGCCAATAATTCCAGCTTTGCAGGGTAGCCGTCGGGATTCAGTGAGGTAATAAAGCACATGGTGGATCTGTGACCTAAAATACTGTTCTCGTCCCCTGCCTTCCCTGGATTCTCACCACACAGAGAGAAGCTTTGGGACACACTGGGGCTTAAGAAACATGGACATCTGGGAAGGGAAGGAAGCCAGGCCGGGGCTGGGGAGCGTACTTAACCCAGGAGCCCTTGGGTGGCAAAGGACAGAAACTCGAGTCAGAAGAGATTTGAATGGTTACTATCCGGGCACAGCCCAGGGGTCTGCTTCAGTGTGGCTGGTTCCAGGGGCTCTAATACTCTGCTCCCCTGTTTGTCTGCCCTTGGGGTCATGTTCCCCTGTGGGAGCTCTGGCCTGCCATCTCACTGGTCAGCCCTGGGGCTCATGGCCACTCCCGAAACCACCTCCATGGCCCAGGGAAGGCTGTATGCCAGTCAGCTAGCTTCTGTCACTTGGCTGCCTCTGGAGCTGGGCGGGTGGGGTCAGCCCCACCTGACCATGTAGGGGGAGGATTCACTTGTGTGTGTTTGTGGGGGCAGGGCAGTAAACTGAGGCTACAGACAGCCCACTGAGTATATTTGGAAGCAGAGGGCAACATAGGCCAAGCTGGCAGCCTCAGCTGGGTAGTGGGCATATGCACACAGCTGCCAAAGCCACAGGTACGCACAAGGATGCCCCCCTTCACCCAGGTGGCCGGCCTCTGGCCCCAGCACAGAGCCTGGACTCACTGACCCTGAGTGCCAGGGGCTCTACGGATGGGAGGACAAGGTTTACCCCTGGGTGTATCTACATAAATCCTGAGGACCGCCCCCCACCCCCATGCTCGATGCCTGCTACCAGCTGACCTTCCACCCCAGGCTGCCGCACCTCTATCCTTCTTAGCCAAGCTGGGACCTATAAACAAGAAATCAGTTTTCTTACCATTTCATCTTTGCTCTTTTTCCCAGTAGTATGTATTTAAAGAAAAAAAACCCACACTTTTTTTAAGCTGCCTGGGGCACCATATATTTCCAAAAAAAAAAAAAAAATTGTGTTTCAGATCGACCTCACATCCTTTTTAACCAGCACCTCAGGGAGGGGGAAATCCTGTCTGCGCCTTGTCTCCCTGGAGGGGAGCAGCCTGGGGGAGAGGCAGAGTGAGGGCTGTGGGGCAGGCCTGCCCCGCATCTGTAAATGGGCCATTCCCGGGCCCCGGAGGCCAGAGTGAGGACTCACAGAGATGACTTCTGGCGGCACAAAAGGGTTCTCAGGGGACAGCAATTTCTCAGCAAGGGTGAGGCCCTCAGATGGCCTGGGCTTCTGCAGCCGGAATGTACAGGGCCCGAGATTCGTCCATGGCATTTCCCAGGTTAGAGAGCGCTCACTAGGAGGTACCTATGAGGCTCAGAGCCACCAGAGAGGCAGAGCAGGGTCTGGAGGCCCTTCCTTAGATGAAGAGCTCGAGGCTCCAGGAGGCACGTAGCTAGCCTCAAGGGCCCTGTGGGCTGAAGGGGATTTGGGCCTGGGTAGTCCGGGTCTGGGTCCGGGTCCTGCGCTCAGCTGATGTGTTCCCTGGACCAAGTGTGGGTTCCCCCTCCTGTTCTCAGGACTGCTGATTCCTCCTGGAGCCTAGGGGTGAGGATCTGCCAACCCCAGAGCTCCACGGGCAGGGTGGGTGTTGCACGGGCCAGACACACAGGGCGTCCTCCCCTCCAGCAGCCTTCCCCAGCCACGCTGTGCATATGGCTTTGCCTCTGTAGACACGCGCTTAGCCTGTCATCAGGCCTCAGATAGGTATCCCTGTCAGGCAGCCCCAGACAGGGACATGAGCCCTGACAGGACAGAGCTCTCCCCCAGGGTCACCTAGCCCATCAGTGGAAAGCCAGGGTGTGGACTCTGGCTTGGGGACAGCAGGGTTGCTCACCCCCTCTCCTAGGGCCACATCTGTCTCACTGACATTGCACACATATCGGGTCATAGGATCTCCGGGCCAGGCCCTTAGGAGCCTTCCAGCCTCCCCCTACTTGCTCCCTCCAGCCACACCCCCCTCCTTTTTGTGTTCTGCAACTATCTCTGTACTGACTGAGGGACCAGAGACCCTGGGGAGCTATGCCCAGGAGGTGGCACTTGAGCCAGGCCTTAGTGACAGGCCAGAGCCTGATGCAGAACAGCTCTCAGTGTTTGTCAGGTGAGAGAAGGATGTCCCACGGTGTCTCCTTCAGCCTGAAGTTTGTTGTCTGTCTCTCTTTCTTTCACCCAGAAAGCGCTGTCCAGAGGGTGCTCCCATGCCAGGCCTGGGCTGGGTGGGGCAGGCATTATGGGAAGTGCCAGAGGTGGTCCAAGGGGGAGGCCAAGGCAGCTCATGGAGCGGAGTGTCCAATGAGGGTCAGCCCGAGGCCGGGGGGGGGGGGATGGGGGCGGGGAGGGAGAGGAAGGCATCAAAGTGGTCACAGACTATAGTACTCAGGGGTCTGCCTTGGGGGTCTGGGTGGGTGGCAGTGCTATCACCAAAATGGGCACCCCCCATATGGGAATTGCTGGTACAGAGAGGGGAGCTGGGGGAGGGCCTAGCTGGGTGTTCTGTAGGTTGGAGTCTGGGGAGGTCAGGGGCTGGGTCGGACCGCCACTCTCACCCTCCAGTGGGGACACTGCCTCCATCCACCCACTTGGCTGAGCCACAGAAGGACTCTGCCTGCTGCTGCTGCAGCCACCAGCCCACCCCGTGGGCCAAGGACACCCAAGGCCTTCTGCCTGGGCCGTAGCCATCTGCCCAGAGAGTGCTCTGTGTCCCAAGCAGAGACCAGCCATGTGGGGGACAGAGATGTGATGGCATCTTGCCACCCCTGAAATAGAAGCCCCCACACACTGAGCTGCTTTCCTCTCCAGCCCCTCCATCCCATGAACCAAGGATGTAGGTTAGGGCTCCCCTTTTATCCAGACACCACCCCCCCTACCCCCACTAAGGCTTCGGGGCCCTCTACAGCCCTTGAGAAGCTTGGGGCACCTGGGTGGCTCAGCCATTAAGTATCGACTCTTGATCTCAGCTCAGGTCTTGATCACAGGGTCATGAGTTCAAGCCCCGAACTGGGCTCCATGCTGGGCTGGAGTGGTGGTATTGGGGGGCTCAGTGGGCCTCCTTCTCCAAGCCAGGCTTTGTTCCTGCAGCAGATGCCTGGCCTGGCCCTGTGTGCCACAAGAGGGACCCTCACCTTGAACGTGCACAGCTGGCTTCCGCCTCAGGCCTTTCCCTTGCTTATCCATTACACGGAGCCCCGCCCTTCAGAGCCAGCGGTCACTTCTTCTTAGGGGCTTTTCTTGGCTAGTGTCTCTCCTGTCTCGTGCAGCTGCTCCTACTTTCTGTACTGGTCCAAGAGGCCTTGTCTGTGCACATATCCTTATCTACTTTTCTTGTGTGCCCCCTCCGTCCATACGGACAGTGATGGGTCTGTCTTATTCACTCTGTATCATCCTGTGCTCAGAATAATGCCCCTGATCACATCCGGGAGCCTCTGTTTTCTCATCTGTGAAGTGGAGATAAGGACATCCCACATCGCAGGCTGGCTGTGAGGGTGATGTGAGTCAGTCCTAAGCTCTTAGAGAGCCTGGCCCAAAGTGGGGACTGCATGGTTACTAAGTGGGATGAATGAATCACTGTCCCCAAATGGCCTGACGCACCCCCCCCACACACACACACAGAGTGAAGAACCACTTCTTTAGACAAACACCCTCATGGTGCAGGCAGGGAAACTGAGGCCTAGAGAGGGACTAGATGCCCTGGGTCTCACCCAGGGCCCCTGCTTGGCCACCCCGATCTCCCTCTCCACACCTCTGCCCAGGGGGCGTTGCAAAGAGACACATCCCACCCCCATCCCACCGCCAGCAGGGAGTTTTCCAGACTCAGGCTGAGCTCCTGGGCAGAACTGCCTGGCAGGACGGAAGGGCACAGAGGCCAGCCTGGAGATAATCGTCTCACTGTGCTGCTGGGCGGTGGGGCCTCAGGCTGACAGGCAGGGCTGTCTGGGGCCCAGAGCCAGGACAGGAAGGCAGAGGGTGGGCGGGCAGGAGCCCTCTGTGGCCTTTTCATAGGGAGGCCTCAGGTGGGGTTTGGGGGACTGGGCGGGACAGCCCGGGCATGAGCCAGCATGGCAACGCTTCACATCCGTCTGTTTACAAGGCACCTCCAGTCTGTAAGCTCCCAGGAGCCTCATTAACGGCCTCTGAGGCGGGAAGATCAGCCCCGTTTCATAGATGAGGAAGCAGAGACTGGGGCAGGGTCATTTCGCTTGTGAGACCAGAACTGGGAACCCCAGCCGGTGGGCAAAAAGCCTCACGCCTGAGGGATAAGGGCACCTTCTCTGTGTCTCTGCTTCCACGCCCCCAGAGAGGCACCCTGCTTACTGACTCTGGAGGCCAGTGGTGAGGGGCGAGCCCCAGACCTGGCCCTGGTTGTTAGCTACTTTCTCCCCGACAGCTGGTGGAGGGGTCAGAAGCACAAACCTGGTGCACCATTGCTCACACAGCCTCTGCGGCATGTCTCACGGCTGATTCCTGTGGACCTGGCGTCGAGTAAGGGCATTCTGTGTGGGGCACAGTGCCACCCAGCACCTTCTCCCTTGAGCTCATCTCTGCCCCAACAGAGAAACTTCTGGAGCCCCGAGATGGCCAAACACTCACCATCACTGCCACCAGGAGTGTGTTGGCCCAACCTCTTGGGTCAGCGTCTGTGTGTACCCAGAGACATCAAAACACTCCCACCCTGTGACCCAGAAATTCCAGGAATGGGTCCTAGAAGAATATCCCAACCTTTGCACAGAGGCCGCATTGATGGGAGGGTCCCGCAGCTTTGTTTACCAGGAGAGGAGACATGGACCTAAGCCCAGTGCCCACCTGGGGCGATGAGGAACCCACAGGGGTTCCAGGCAGCTTCCAAAGGGGTGACGTGGAGGGATGTTTGAAGACCTAAAAACATGCTTGAGACAAGTGTGGGGTGACGGGGTGGATGTATTTTATAGAACAGAATGTATTTCTGTGTAACCAAAAAACATATATACGCCCAGTCACAGGCACACGTTTAGAGAAAGGCCCAGCCCGAAAGTACCCTCAAATAGTTACACTGGTTAGTCCCTAGAGAGCTGGGACGGCAGATGATTTTATTTCCTTGTTGTGCTCTGCTGTTATTTCTACAGTTGGTGCAGTGGGCATTTATTGCTTATTTAATGAGAGGGAGTGGGCCCTATAACTGGAGGGGTACGGCCTTCCCCACCCCTTTGGAGACTGACGTAAACTCCACAAATAGGTCCATTCTGGGGCCTGCGACAGTCTGGAGCTGGCTTGCCTCAAGTTCCCTCCTGGGTCATGCCCTCGCCCTAGACATGGACTTAGCCACTCACTGCTCTGTACGAGACAGTAATACCTGTAGAGGCTCCCGTGGGAGGGAGGGGTCCCCTCCTATGCCATGTGGCTTCCAGAGCCTCCTTCTCCTTCTGTCTCTGCTCTCTGTTTTCTCCCCATTCCTTCTCAGGAACAGACAAACTTCCCCCTCTGGCCTGAGACACAGTAACTCCAAGCCACCTGTAGCAGCCTGGACCCCACCACAGAACTCTGCAGGTAGCCCTTCCAGAAAGCGCAGGCTGCCCAGAATTCTTACAGCCGCGACCATGTTCTTTTTAAAACTGACAGAACTTCCCACGTTCGGAAGCTCCTAGGGGATTAGCTGGTCGCACATCAAACCCATCCGGGGAGCTTTTAAAAATGAAGGTGCACACAAACAGACATTTCACCAAAGAAGATACGTGGCTGGCAGGTAAACACACGTAACAATAATGGTCAACAACATGACCCCAAAACCACAGTGAGCTCTCGCCCCGTAGCTATGAGAGTGGCTGATGTAAAAAAAAAAAAAAAAATAGTAGCAGCATGAGACGCTGGCAGGGATGCGGAGAAACCGGACGGCTGCTGCCTCCCTGTTGGGAATGTAAGACGGTCCAGCTGCTCCGGAAGACAGTTTGGCGGTTTCCTTTCAGAGTAAATGCACGCTTCTCGTATGACCTAGCTATTGCACTCTTGGGCATTTATTCCAGAGAAATGAAGACTTATGGTCACACAACATCCTGTATCAGAATGGTCATCGTGGTTCTATTCAGAACAGCCCCCAAACTGGAAGGTGCCCAGATGCCCTTTGGGGGGCGAATGGATACTAAACTGGTGCATCTGTGCCGTGGAGCACGTATTCTGCAGCCGTCAAGAGGAAGGAAGTACTGATGAACTTCCAGGGACACTGAGTGAAAGTCTACGATTTCATTTGTATAGCATTCCTGAAAGGGCAAAATGGTGGAACCCGGGGACAGATTGGTGGCTGTAGGCAGGGAGGGACTGCGGAGGACAGGTGGGTGTGGCTATGGGGGGTAGCACCGAGAGCCTGGTGATGGAACAGTTGTGTGATTGATCACGGCGGGCGGGGGACTACCGCAAGCGACCCGGGTGTAAAATTCCATGGAGACCCACATGCACGCACACGCATGTGCTCGTCTGGTGAAGTCAGAATAACCTCGGCGGATTTACCTATGTCAGTTTCCTGGTCTGGATGGTGTCTGCAGTTGCACAAGGGGTTATGGCTGGAGGAGGCTGGGGATGGGGGTTCATGGGACCTCCCAGGACGTTGTATTTTACAGCTTCCTGTGAAGCTATGGTTTTTTCAAAGGAAAGAATTAGAACAAAGCAAAGGTGCAGAAACACACCCCCAGAGGCTATATGACTTAATTGGTCCGTCTTAGGGCCCAGGCATCCGTACATCAGTGTTTCTCAGAGGCTCCGTTCCTGCTGTACAGCCAGGAATAGACACACTGACCACTTCCTCATTCAGCAGAGGGAAACTGAGGCCAGAGAGGGGAAGGGGTTTTCCCAGGGCCACAGAGCTGCTGCAGGGTGACTGAAGGGGATGGCATCCAGCTGCAAGCGGCCCAAGGTTTTTCCCGCTGCCCCGGGCTGGGACCGAACCAGGCAGTTTGTTTTCACGTAAACTTTAATTAAAATACAGTGTACAGCTTATTGCATTGTCACAAACAACACACTCACACAATCATCACCAAGGCCCCAAAACCAAGATGACCCAGGCCCCCTCTAGAACCCCACTCATGATCAAGCCCCCTGGGGCCCCCCTGGGGCCCTGCCCGTCTTGGCCCATCCCCCAGGGGAGCCCTCCCCTGACTTCTTACAGCACACAGAGGAGTTTTTCCTGTTCCTGAACTTTGTGTAAATAGTTGGGTGCTGTTTAGAAGCTGTGCCAGGGGAGACTGGAGCACCCAGTTTATTCTGAAGGAAAAGGAAGTGGCCTCCCCAGGAGCCCCATAAAGGAGGGCTGGGGGTGGGGGATTCAGAGGAAGGACTGTCCCGGGGCGGTCTTCCTTGTCCAGGGTGTCCGGAATGGGCTATTTATGCCCTGAGCTAGAACTGGAGACCAGAAGAGGAGCTGGAGCCCTGCCTGGCTGACTGAGAGCCTGTGTCCGTGAACCTGGTCCAGGGTCCCCCAAAGATCCTGGGGCCCCTGAGCAGGGGGAGGTGCAGCAGCACCAGTCCTCGTGTGGACTGGTGGCATTGAAGAAACCACCTCTCAGTTTCCCTGCATATAAAATGAGGATTTTATATATGTGAATAACACAAATATCTACTAATGTAGAATCAATGTTAATGTAACACATTAATATTTCACTTCTATACTGATGGTGTTAGGCATTAATATATTGTATATCGTATGTTATATAACATAAGACATATTGAGTAATACGCAAATCTTTTGAATCCTATCCATACTAATGATAGCTGGCATTCATGGAATGCTGATTCTGTATCTGGCATTGTCTTAAGTGCTTTAAATGTGTAAACCGACAGGGTGGCTGGGTGGCTCGGTCAGTCAAGCATCCAGATTCGGCTCAGGTCATGATCTCGCGGTTCATAGGTTCAAGCCGTGCATCGGGCTCTGTGCTGACCACCTCATCTCGCATCATCCGTGTGAGGTGGAGCTCTTATTATCACCGGAGGAGGAGGTCGAGGCTTCGACTTTCCGTCGCCCCCCAGGTTGGACTGGGGTGTGAGCTCAGGTGGTTGGTTCCAAAGCCAGGTATGCTCAGCCAGGTGGTCTCTCGTGTTCTCCGAGCACCCTCAACCTGGGCCTGTCCTGCGCGGGCCCGAACCTTTCCCGTTGACCGCTGGGCTGAGCAGCAGACAGTGGTGAGCAGAACGGGCCTCCATCTGTGACTCCAAAGCTGCATGGACCCAGCAGGGTGCGTGGCAGAGGCTGGTTCTCCTCTTAGAGCCAGTTCTCACTGGGCTGATGGAGGGTCAGTGAGAGAGCAGGAAGGGGACCGCCAAGGGGCTCAGGCCACCGAGGGGACCCCAGGGATAGGCAGAGAGGGTGGGGAGGAGTGGAGAGCCCAAGCAGAGGTCACCACCCGCCACAGGGTTTAGGGTTGGGCCACGGCAGGCCAGGTCAGCCCTGCATGGCTATTAGGGCCCCTCAGTCCTGTGGGGGCAGGTGGTGCTCAACAGACAGTCCCCGTCTTCACATGCATACTTCAGTGACAGTACTATCTGCTTGGAAAATCTCATGCACCCTTCAACATCTTGGACCCGTGTGTCACAATATAGCAGAGTGTCACTGTACCTCCCTCCTGGGCTCCGGCGAAGACTGAATGAGTTGATCGCCGTAAAGTGTTAACAGCAACGCCTCCCTCGTAGCACATAGGAACTGCTCAAAATATACTCATGGTCATTGGGGGAGTGGGAGAGAGAAGGAAGGGAGGGAAGGAGGGAGAGGGGAAAGGAGGAAGGAAGGGAGATGGTAGTCTGCGTGGGGGGTCAGGGTGGGCAAAGAAGGCTGCACCAAGGAGTTGACATTTGAGCAAAGTTTTGCAGGGTGAATAGGAGTTTGTTGCGGAATAAAGAGGCAGGGGGTGGAGTGGTGTTCCGGGTATAGAGTGCCTCTGAGCTGCACTGGTAGCATTTGTAAATTCCTTGTGCCTCATGAGGTTTATGCAAGGGTTAGATGAGAAACGCACCTGGCACTAGGGGGCTCTCGTACTGGTATCTCCTCACCTGACTGGAGAGGCCAGTCACTGGGCAACAGGCGTTGAGGGCTGGGTCCCCTTGTCTGGACTAGGGGCTTCCCAAAGGCAGGAATTGCTGGCCTCTGCCAGTGAGGGTCCTGGCGTGGCAGGGAGGTGAGGCCTGCCTCGCCAGCCCCGCCCTCTCTCCCTCCCAGAAAAGCCATCGCTCACTGGGGCAGGCACAGGACAGCAAACAGTCTGGGACAGTGACGGGGTGGCATCCTGACACCGTCCTTTACATCCCCTTTTCTCGTTGGGCTCTGGCAAGGGGCTGTTGACACAGGCACAGTGCACGGCCCTGGGGTGGCTCTGTCTCCAGGGGGGAGGGAAGCTTGTCCGTGGCCTCTTCAGCCGGGGATGGAGAAGGAGGCGGAGCCTGGGGCAGGGCTTGGTTCTGGGGAAGCTAATCTGCTGGATACGGGACCCAGAAAACCAGCGATGCTTCCGTTGGACCGGAAGTGGGGATGTGGAAGGGACAGGGGGTCAGCCTCCAGCAGGGAGAGTTTCCATCAAGGCTGTGGTAAGGTCAAGTAGGTAAACCGAGGCCGAAGTTCAGATGACCCGTGGTAAGCACCCAGCATTGGCTCAGAATGGCAAAGCCCAAGCACCAAGTACAGGCCCACGGGAAGCAGGGGCCCTGGGCTTCTGAGACATTGGGTGGGGGAGAGGTGTGCAGGGGACCCCAGTGGGGAGAGGTGGTGTCCCATGAGGAAAGGCAGCCTGGCGTGGGAGGAGAGGTGGAGTCCAGGGACAGTGCCTCCACGGCTGTGTCGGCTGTCATAGCAGCCGCTGCCTGGAAAGGCAGGGACAGGGCAGGGGGAGCCAGGCCACCGAGCAGTGACAGGCACACCCTAAGACCCCAAAGGCCTCAGACACTGGCCATGACACCATGCGTAGCAAACAAAGCCTCCTGTTTCTTTCTCCACAGTCATTTCACATCCATTATTTCCCCCTGTGAGTGACTTACTGTTACTTACCATCCTTTTGCAAATGTGGAAACTGAGGCCCAGAGGGGTGAAGGGACTTGTACCAAATCCATGGTGAGTCAAGGGTGGAACGGGCCCTGACCTCAGGTTGGGCTGTCTCTGGGGCCAGATCCAAAGCTGGACATCAAGTCTCTTTGCCGGGCCTCTGGGCTCTGCGCATGGAGATCGTAGGCCTGGCCTGTGGTCTGCAAGGACTCGGCCGGGAGGCCTCTTTGGGGACAGAACACAGTGGTCCCAGGCCGGACAGACCTGAGTCCCAATCCTAGCCCAGCCTCTCAGAGCTGTTAGACTCTGTGCATGGTGCTAACCCCTCTGAGCCTCAGTTTCCTCACCCACAATGGGGGCTAAGAGGCTGCCTCACAGGTTGCTGTGGGACCTCGGGCAGGGCCCCCTCCTCTCATCTGACTGCACCCACCTGCCCTTAGTGGAGCCAAAAATGTCCAGGGCACACAAGGCCCTGCCTTTGGGGACGGACACCCGAAAGGCAGTGAACAAGCACACAGATAAATGGCTTAGCCCTTTTTACATAGGGCTCTGAAAGAAATAAAACTGAGTGATGAGTGGAGAGCATAAGGGGCTGGGGCCGCTATAGACACCAAGGAAAGGCCTCTCTGGCAAGTGAGTGATGGCAAGTGAGTGATGGCAAGTGAGTGATGGGGACTGAGCATCCTAAGTAAAGGGAACAAGTGCAAAGGCTCTGGGGCAGGAACGTGTTGCAGGAACAAGCAAGGCAGCAGGTTGGTTGGAGGTGTGTCCACGTGGGCAAGGAGTGTATTGTGGCCTTGGGCAGTGTTCACAGCAGGACCTGGGGTCAAATCTGGCTCTGCTCGCCGGCTGAGAATCCTGAACAAGCGACTTCTGTAAAACGGGGTAGGATGAGATGAGGGTGCAGACACAGGGGCCAGCTCCTGCGTGGCAAGGGTTTGTCAGTGGCGGGGGTGGGGGGGGCCCATGAGCAGAGCTGCACACTAGCAGGCCAAGGCCCCAGTTGGGTCTCTGACTACAAAGAGCCTCGGCCTGGGAGACTCCCTGGGGGACCTCGGGCCTTGGCTTCCCCAGCGAACAGAGAGCAGCTGGACTTGATGCTGCTAAAGATGCTTTGTAACTGAGCTCTCTGAGCGGGGGTGTGGGAGAGAGACAGAGGGCGACAAAGCACATGGTTTCTTGCATGTGGGCGCCAAACCCTTCCCGGGGCTGCTCACCCACCCCAGGACCCGTCCTGGGACCACCCAGTGTGGCCTGAGCCGGCACGGCCCCCAGGAGCATTTGTTGTGTGTCGGGGGTCACCAGTAACCCTGTCTCACTTCTGTCACCCTCAGGAGTTCCCTGGAGACCAGAAGCAGCCTGTCCACTGACCGCTACGGGTACCGTCGCTCCCTCCACTCTGGGCCCACTGTTCCCATCGGCACCGCGGGTGGGCCCCAGGAGGCATCAAGGGAAATTAGTCCCCCCATTGGGCCCTCAAACTCCCCCAGGGACCAGCAGTACTGCTGACACATCCCCTGAGGACTTGTCCAGCTAGGAATGGTCCCTCAGGGGCTCGGCTAAGGGTTCCTCTGAGAAACAAGGCTGGTGGTCCCTCTGAGGGCCAGCCCGCAGCCGCCCGTTCCCATGACGCCCAGGCTGCAGCCCAGGGGCCAAGCTGACTCTTCCAGTTGGTTTCCCGATCGCGGTTCGTGGAAGCCGGGGTGTCTGAGGACCTCTGCCTTCACATGGCTTTTGGATCTTGTCATTTCTATGAGATGTCTTCAGAAGGAGGCATTGTCTAACGTTACAAGAAGGGGCCAGAGACTGAGGCACACAGGAAGGTCCCCTGGATCGGAGGTCAGCCGATCTCTGCTCACAGGCTGGGGCCACAAAAGACCAGGAAGGGGCAGCTAGCTGGCCCCAGCGCGGCGTTGGCATGGGGAGCCACGTCCAGTGTAGCGGCATGAGTCGGGGAGGGGTGGACTGGGCCACGCCGACTGGAAATAGGCGCGTCCCTCTCCGTGGGCGGGAGATGCACCACTGCCAGGAAAGGGCATATACCCGGTGAGGAGCCACAGGGCTGGTTGTGGCTGGATGTGCCCAGCCGGGGAGGGTGAGGCAGAGGGCCCGGCGGAGCTGAGTCGCACCAAGGGGCCCGAACGGCCGAAAGCAGGCCCAGTGGCCTTGAGCCCCCTGCACTGGTGACACGACAGGGCCTGGGCCCCCTGTGCAGAGGGCGGGTCTAGTAGTTGCTCCCCTGGGACGAGATGGTCATGGCCACCAGCTCTGAGACCCTAAAGCTGCCTGAGGCTGTGAGAAGGGCAGAAGGGTGCTTTCCTGAGCCAGCGTGGGGCTGGCGGCTGCCGGCACACTCCGATAACCCTGTAGGGGGACGCTCCACGGCCACAGCCACACGTGACGCTAACAGGCGTGCACGGGTGCCGCGAAAGCTGACGGTGTCCTACTTCCTCACGAGCACTCAGAACGGGTTGGTGTTAGCCCGTTTCACAGAAGTCGCTGGTTCAGGATTCTCAGCTGACCAGCAGAGCCGGGCTTGAACCCAGATCCTGCTGTGAACGCTGCCCAAGGCCACAATACACTCCTTGCCCCCGTGGACACACCTCATACCCTCAGCTCTTGGCACAGCGCTTTGCACAGTCTCACACACACCGTGTGCAGAGCATCGGCACCCTCCGTTCCTCACACGGGCGGACCCTCACTCCATCCCTCCTGTGCATGGACTCACCCCCCCCCCACCCCTGGCCACGTTCTGTTTTCGAAGGCTCACAGCTGGACGCCCCTGCCTGGCCGGCCCGGGGTGCTGGGCAGGTGTATGGGCGTCTGTGGCAGAACGGGCTGAGCCCAGGGTGAGAGGCTCACGAAACTCCTGTAAACCAGCTGAGCCACCGGCTTCTCTGAAAGCCACCAACATGTCAGATGGCGGTGTGGCTCCACCCGCTTTGTCTACCTCCGCCAGCCAGCTAGTCAGCACTCTGCTAGGGGCCGGGCTGGAGAAGGCTCTGGAACGAAGGGGGGCAGGGGGTGAGGCTTTTGTCCCAGAGTGTCTGGGGGTTGGGTGGGGACTGTCACGTGTCCCCCTGCCCCCTCAGGTTTAACCCAGACCCAGCTCTCGCCAGGCCTGGCAGGCGGCCGTGGTCAGGGAGCGGCCATAGTAATCACCCCCCTGAGGCTGGCCGCACTTGGCCAGTGCCTTCACAGTCCTAGAGGACCAAGCTAGGGGTCAGAGCAGACAGCAGGACCACCCTCAGCTCTGCCCTTTCCCCTCCTCCCCCCAGCCCTTATTTCAGGTGTCAGGTGCTTGCTACACCATGGTCAACAGCGTTGCCTTTGCTGGGCTACTGTGTCAGGCGGGGGCTCAGGCAGCAAAGGAACAAAGGAATCAGGTTTTAATATACTGTGTCGGGTGGCAAATGCTATGAAGGAAAAGAAATCGGGGTGAAGGGGATAGAGGGCGATCGGAGGGTGGCCAGGGAAGGTCTGTGAGGAAGTGCCGTTTAACCAGAGACCAGAAGGAACGTGGGGGTGAGTCCCATGACTGGAGGAAGCGCATCCAGACGGTGGAGATGGCCAGTGCAAAAGTCCTGAGGTGGCGCATGCTTGGCCCATTTGAGGAACAGAAAAGAGGCAGGCGCTAAACAGGATCTGCCCCCATTCCTGTGATCCTGCAGTCCCATGCGTCCTGACTTCTGACCCTCACAGCAGCCTTGGGACACAGGCAGAGCCAGGCTCAACGTTCGCATTTCACAGATGAGGAAAACTTGAGATGCAGAGACCAGAGGAATATTGGTGCCAGATCCAGGCCTGGGACCCAGGGCCCTCACCTACCCCTACCACTACCTGGCCTCTGTGCCCTTTTCGTGCAGCAGGGTCACCAGCTTTGCTGTGGGAGCCTCTGGGAAACCTGGCCCTCAGGCCCCAGTGGAGGGGAGGAGGTGCCATTCGAGGTCCTGGAGGCCCCATTCACGGCTTGGGAATTCAGAAACAAAGGTCCCAGCCAGTAATTGCCTCCTTTCAAAGGCACAGCCGGCTTCCTCTGCCACAGGCGTGAGAGGGAAGCTGATGTCCTTGTCCGGGGGAGAGGGGCGGGGCAGCACTCCACGGGGCCTGTGCTACCTTGGCAAACAGGCCAACAGGCTCATCACCCTTGGCAGATGGCCACTGTCACCCTCCGTCCCCATCTACCCCGCAGTTACCAGCCCGGTTATCCAGTGGCTTGTCTCTCCCCAGCCCCAGAACAGCGTGGGGCTTCCTGGGTCCAGCTTGGACCCATCCTGTTGATGCTGGGTGTGCCCTTTCCCTCACTGGGCCTCCCTCTCCTTGTTTATACAAGAGGAGGCTTGGACTGAGCCATTTTAAATGCCCTTCCAGTTCTGACTGTCCACAATGGGACATTTCTGAGAGAGCTACTCTCCGAAGCAGGGGAGGGATCATTCTCTGGCGTGGGGGCTCTCCTGAGCCCTGGGGGATGTTCAGCAGCATCGAAATGCCACTAGATGCCAGTAGCACACTCCTTCCCGGTTATGGCCACCCCAGACCTCTCCAGACATTGCCAAGTGTCCCCTGGTGGCGAGGGGGACGGTGCCCTAACAGCCGCTGGGTGAGAAGCTCTGCTCAGCATGTTTGCCAACAGCAGACAGAAAACTGCCCTCCTGAGCCCGTTGACCTTGTTCTTGGGCTTTGCCGGAGCACGGGGCTGGGGTCAGGCCCCTGAAGCCTGGCGGGCTTGCTCAGCGCCGGCTCCCATCTGCGCCCGATGTCTCCTGGATGTCACCCCTCACCCACGGGCATATAGTCTTTTCTGAGCCTCAGCTTCCCCGTCTTCCAGCAGGGGAGGGTTGTAAGGATGCCGAGGGACCACCGCTTTGTAAATGATGTTGAGCAAACCGGGGACCTGAAGGAGCGGAGGTGTGAGCGTGCTGTGCTTTGTGGGTCCAGACCCTTCCATTCTGCTACCCAAGATCCTTTGTTCCTTCAACTAATGATGACAGGGTGCCAGCGGTGGGCGAGGCGTGAGGCTGGCCCGTGAGATGGGCTGTGAAAGGAGGGGCGTGGGCCCTGCCCGGGAGATGCCCAGGAGATGCTCGTGCCGCAGCCACGGCAGAGAGGCAGAAAATGAGTGAATAAACGGGATCGTTTCAGAGGATGGCGTGTCCAGGGGAGAGAATGAGACAGGGTGTAGGGTGAAGGAGGCTCAGATGGTCAGAGAAGGCTCTGAGGAGGTGTTGGAGGTGATATCTGTTGGATGATGAGTCTCTGCCCCGGGGGAGGGGGCACCCCCAGCAGAAAGCCCTGCACAGAAGACCTGAAGGGGGTGGTGGGTCAGGGGGTGCGAAGGGGGCCAGGTGTCTGGGAGTCGGGAGCCTCAGAGAGGTCAGATGGTATGGTCTGTCGGTCCATCAGCAGGAGCCGGTCACCAGTCGGGAGTTTGGCCTTTATTCTGAGAGCAGCGTGGGGCCACATGAGGGTGTGGCCAAATGACACGAAGGTCCCTGTGGCTGGTGTATAGGGAATGGTCCCTAAAGCAGTCAGAGCAGAACCAGGACCCATGGGCAGGGATGGAGAGAGAGGCCTGGCTGGTGGTTCTGCTCCATTGCCTGTGACTGCCAGGTCCTGAGGCCACCGAGCCACCCACTCTGCCTGTCCCCCCCCACCCCCCCCACCCCGTTCCTGCCCAACAGCCCCTGGCTGGCCTCGGCCCCTCAGCCCAGCCCAGCAGCTCTCCTCCCTCCCTCCCTCACTAGCTACAGGAGTTCCCCTCCCGGCAGCCAATGAGCAGCTGTCATCGAGGTTCCATTTTAGATTTTATCAATGTGTCCCTGTCGCCCGGGCAACCGCTCCTGGCGGCCCTGTCAGTCTTTCTCCGCCTGCCTTTCAGAGCCAAGCTGCTCCCACCCACACCATGTGGCTATGTGGTGAGTTCTCGCTCACTCGGGCCGGACCAGGATTCCACCAAACGTAATTGATCTGGGTGTCAAGGTCAGCGTTTGTCTGTCATTTCGCCCCCTCCTTGCCTCACGCCCGGGTCTTTGCGGCCTGAGCCACTCTGGGCCAGGCAGGCGGGTGGCCGACTGCCCGGCCAGGTGCAGGCACGGCCGCCAAGTGTCCGGGGCCTGGCTGGAAGAAGGGGCTTGGGGAACAGCCATCAGGAGCCCCCAGCATCCAGGCCCCCCAGGATGACAGTCCAGGGGCCCCTGCAGCTGGGCACAGCCAGGGCTGCCTCGGCGTACCCTGGGGACCCGCAGAGGAGCCCCAAGAAGAACCAGCCGCCAGAGACAGCAGCAGTCTAAGACTGGCCGGGTGAGCCGCACCAACGAGTTGCTAGGCTTTTGTGCGCGCTGCTCTTTGTATTGGAGGCGTGTGCTCTAGGAGCGGGCTGGGCAGGGCCGGGCCATGTGAGTGGGGGCTGCGGTGGGACCAGGGTGGGCCTGCGTGGCCAGTCCCCCAACCACCCCCAAACCCTCTCCAACCCCGGTGGAGGAGCCACAGTGGTCCAGCTGGAGACTGAAAGGTGAAAATGCTCAAGTTCAAGGCCTTTTGCCTGGATTACTGGCAGTTCCTGTGCCTGCAGCCGCTGCATGGAGTCTATAAGAGGTATGTGGACGGTCTGGGGAGGACCTCTGCCATAGGGCAGGGGGCTGTGAGGTAAAGTCCCCCCCACACCCTGGCCTGCCCACTGGAGGGCCTTCCCAGGTCGGCCCAGGGTCCTTGCCACTGGCCAGGAACGGCGGCGGCCTGTGCTGTGGGTCACTTTGCAACTTGGTGTGATTGTCCCCTCCTCACCCTCCGGCCCTGAAACCGGTAGGCTTTCTGCAGGGAAGTGGTCACCCCAGAGTGTTCTGTGGCCAAATGCTGCTTTCATTGTTTCTTGCTGTTGGGGTCCTCCCTGGAGTGGACTTGATCCTGGGCAGGTGTGACCCCACAGGAGGGCAGCCTGGCCCTGCCAGGGTACATTCCCTCCAGCCTAATGGGTGGCTCATCTGATTAACAGGCATGACTACCTGGATACCAAGCAGGAATTTGAGAACTGTTTGGGGAGGCTGAATGGGGGATCCCTGGTCTGGAGGTCAGGAGACCAGACTTCAAGTCCCTTCCCTTGCTGTGTGACTTTGGGAAGGCTGCTTTCCCTTGCTGAGCCCCGGTTTCCCCATCTTTAGGTATTTGGAACTGATAACAGCGGCATTTGGGGACTGCTCCCTGAAATGATGCAGGCTGCCAACACCATGCGTTCAAATGTTAACAAACCTGACAATATGGTCTGCACGTGTGTTCTGTCCGCTCGCACCCCTTGGCCGAGAAACGCCGGTGCCTAGGCCAGCAGGAGGGGCATCGTGGAGCCATCCCCGTGGTCGCCTTGAAAGATCTGGGAGGAGGGAATCAGAATACCAGCTATTCTGAGGGAATTAGTTTTTCCTGATTTCACACTCTGTGAATTCCCTGGGCATTAGCATGCGAGCAGTTCTGGGAAAGTGTGGGAGCTTTTCTTTTCTCTTCCAGGGGCTTTCTGTAAAGGGGGCGGGCACTGAGGGTCTCACGGCAGCCTCAGAAAGGAAGTCCCTACTCTTGGGCGGGTGCCAGCGACAGAGGCCTGTCCTGCATCTGATTAGCACGGCCACATCTGAGCGGAAGGCCACACCAGGTGGGATGTGCACGCTGTGCAGGTGGATGAGTCTTCATCCCCCACTTTGGGGAGTTTGTTGTTAGAGCCTTGGGGCACCTGGCGTATTCTGGCTGTTGGTTATTGACTGCTGAGGGCGGGGCACTTTACCTGATCGTTAAACCCTCACCCCTTCTGCAAAAGAGGCATTAAGCCCCCGCTTTGAACAGGTGAGCCGAGGGAGAATGAAGGGCAGGTAGCCAAGTCAGCGGGGCCACAGTATTTGGAACTAAGGTCTCTCTTGTCCCAAGACGATCTCTCCGGAGTGCTCACGGCTTGAGGCCTTGCAGCACACCGGGGTCTTGGAGTGAGAGGGATGACCGAGGCACAGCTCCGGCCCACAGGGACTCAGCTGGACGAGGCAGGAGTTGTCATGGACAGAGGACCAGGGTGTGGGGACTCCACAGAGGAGGTGACAGCTGAGCGGGCAGGGAAGTGTCTGGAGAAGCTGGCAGGGTCGAGAAGGAGAAGGTTGGTGTTATAGGCAGAGGGAAAAGCACGTGGAAAAAAACCCAGAACTTTTCAAAGGGCAGATGTCTTCAGGTGGCAGCAAAAGACCATGGAGCTAGGAGAGGGTATCTAGGATTGGAGTCCGGGACCAGGGGGTGGGCTCTGTGCTGCACACAGTGAGGACCCCATGACGAGTGTAGGGAAGGAGTGACACATTGAGAGTCACCTCTGGGGGTCGCATGCTCTTTGTGAGGGGCATGGCTCAGCCTCCAGGGGGAGCTGGTGGGAGACCTCTTGGCCCCTGCCCGCCGTGGGAGGAATAGATATAGAGTTGGGGCTCTTTTCCCAAGCCCCTACTGCAGCCCAGAGACAATTGGGACATGGGCCTCAAGGAGCTCCCAGCCTCCAAGGGGGAAACAGACCCACTAAACAAGCCATGAAAATTAAGGATGGGAGATCGAGGTGGCACAAAGATACTAGGAGCATGAGGGAGGGTATCTGGGAGAAATCAAGGAAGGCTGCCTGCAGGAGGTGGCATCTGAGCTGATCGTAGAAGTGGGATTTTCCCAGACAGGGAAGAGCAGAGAGCACAGTTTAAACATAAGGAGGTAGGACTGAGCCTGGCATGGTTCAGAAATGGCCAAAGGAGAGGCTGAAGGGTAGGATGCATATAAGGGAATGAGCCTAAAAAGGAAGGCAGAGTAGGTGACCATAATACTGAGACTCACTGAGCACCTGCTACATGTGAGGCCCGGTTCTAAGCCCCGACTCTGCAGCAACCCAATGAAGAGGGGGACACGATTATCCCATTTTCCCGCTAAGGGAAACTGAGGCACAGGAAGGAGAAGTAGTTTGCCCAGAGTCACACGGCCTGTCAGTGGGACCATTAGGATTTCACCAGGCGGCTCAGCTGTGGAGGCCACCCACTGCCAGCTGAGGAGTCCCAACTATGCACCCCAGCAAATGAGAAGCTCAGGGCCAGGTCAGTCTTCTTTCTATCAGTGACCATAAATAAAGGTGACACGTCAGTCAGGTAGATACGAACTTGGCTTTATGGTCCGGCCTCATCCCAGCAGAGGGCTCAGAGAGTCCCTTTCCCTGCAAGCCTGCCCCTGTGCAAGGTGGGACACGTGCCAGCCCACCCCTCACTGCCCCTGGAGGGGCTGACGGGGTCAACTCCAGGAAAACGCTTACCACGCCGCACTTAGTAGGGGCGTGGGAAATGGGGGCTGTCCTTGCCCCAGGAAGGCTTTGCAAATGGGACCACTTGGCTTTTTTCCTGATGCCATATTCCGTTGTTTAAAACAGCGACCCAAAACTTAAGAGTATGAAAAGGATGTTTTGCAGACAATGCATAATTAACCACTTCTAAACACAGGGTGTGCCAGGCTCCCTTGAAGCTGTTAATTATTCTTCATTAGGGATCTTAAATTAATGTAAAATAATCCTGGAGCTCTGCCAGAGGCTGGGGCTGGGGGAGGGGCGGAGCTGCGTATTTCAACCAGAGAATGAAAGAATGTGCCTAGGGACTTCTGCATGCCGCCTGGGTGGATGGGGACCCCGCGGACCCTTCAGCTTTGGCCAAGCGGCCATTGTGGGAGGACACAGCCCTCTCCCCAGTCACCAGAGCCCAGCAGACCTCAGGGTACTCTTTCTTATTAATGAAATAGGTGCAGAGAATATAGAGAGTAGTATACCCACCTCCTGCCTTCAGAGACAAATTGTCACCGATGTGGCCCCTGTGGACCTCCCTCAAATCCCATCCCACCCCCGCTCCCCCTGGAGCTAAATCTAAGCAGAGCAACACCCCCCCCCATTTCATCTGTACATTTCCCATGCACGTTCTTATAACTTTGTCCACACAAAAGGCTGTTGTACATGTTTTTAAACCCCAGATACATGATGCAATCTGCACCTCGCTTTAAAATTTTTTTTAATTGTAGTAAAGTACACATAACTTAAAATTGACCACCTTAGCCGGTTTTTTTTATTTTTTATTTTTTTTAACGTTTATTTATTTTTGAGACAGAGGGAGACAGAGCATGAACGGGGGAGGGTCAGAGAGAGGGAGACACAGAATCCGAAACAGGCTCCAGGCTCTGAGCTGTCAGCACAGAGCCCGACGCGGGGCCTGAACTCACAGACCGCGGGATCATGACCAGGCGCCCCCACCTTAGCCATTTTTAAGTGTCCAGTTCAGTGGCATGAAGTACATTCACATTTTGCTGCACACACATCACCACCATCCATCTCCAGGATTCTTTTCATCTTGCAGCCCCTCCCAAAACTCTGTCCCCACTAAACACGAGCCCCCCGTTCCCTCCTCCCTCAGCCCCCAGAAACCCCATCCTACTTTCTGTCTCTGAATTTGACCACTCCGGGGCCTCATGTACGTGGTATCATACAACGTTTGTCCTTTTGTGACCGGCTTATTTCACTTAGCACAGTATCCTCGAGGTTCATCCACGTTGTAGCGCGTCTCAGAATTTCTTTCCTTTTTAAGGCTGGATAATACTCCACTGTATGGATTGACCACACTTTGTCCATTCCTCAGTGGACACTTGGGTTCCTTCCACCTTTTGGCTGCTGTGAGTAATAGGACTATGCACGTGGGTGTACGGATATCTCTTCAAGATGCGACTTGCTGTTTTCACTCAATGTTTATTGGTGAGATTCATCCATGCTGCTATGTATAATTCTCATTCACTCGTTTTCACTGATGTGTGGTATTCCGTTGTACAAATATGCCTTGTGCAGTGATCCGTTCTGCTGTTTTAAGGTATTCAGGTGGTTTCCTGTGTTTTGATGTTACAGGCAGGGCTGTGGTGAACACTCTCGTGTGTAACTCCTTGCTCCCGTTTGCAGAGTTTCTGCAGGGTTTGTAACCAGGGCAGTACGTGAGTGTCTCAAGCCTCACTGAGCTTTGTGAAAGTGCTTTCCAAGGTGGTTTCACAGCGGGCATCCTCACCAGCAGTGGGTGAGAGTCCCCGTGTCTCCACATGCTTGCCTTCACTCGGTATTAAAAGCCAAATGCTATTTTTGGTGTCAAAAGGAGAGAAGGAGACAGAGAGGAGAAGGGGAGAGCCGTGTACATGATGTGGGACGTCCTGAAGGGGAGGGTGTGTGACTGTTTGGTTACAAATGTAGCACCAGGACGGAGCGCCTGGGTGGCTCGGTTAACTGTCCAACTTCAGCTCAGGTCATGATCTCACGGTGTGTGTGTTCGAGTCCCGCATCGGGCTCTGCGCTGACAGAGTGGAGTCTGCTTGGGATCTTCTGTCTCTGTCTCTGTCTCTGTCTCTCTCTCCCTGCCCCTCCCCACTCATGCGCTCTCTCTCTCTCTCTCTTTCACGAAAATAATAAATAAACGTTGAAAAAATTTTTCAACAACAAACAAATGTAGGACTAGTTCAGATGATACCATTTATCAACTTGTTTCCTGATGGGCAGGTTTCACTGACCACCTCTGTTGGAAATAACCAAAGGCCAGGTGTGCCAAAACCACAGCGTGAAGAAACTCACTTTGGAGAGAGCTCCCTAAGCCTTGGCCACAGTGAGTGAACTTAGCGGGCTGACAGCTTCAAGCATGCAGCCCCGGGAACTGGACAGGCAGGACTTCTGGGGCCGCTCAGAGGGCACGGGGTGCCCCCACCGCACACCCAAGTCCCAGGCCTCAGCCCGTGGCTGGTGAGGTTCGGTCTGTTGAGGAGAAACTTGGCAGTGAGACCCTGGATGCTCTGTGACTTGAGGGGACAGGGCGGGCTCTGCCATCAGGCTGGCCGGGAATCTGATCTGGCTGGTCCCTTTGAGAATAATTATTACTATTATTCCTTACTTCCACTGAACATTTATAGGTGCTAAATGCTTTTCATGCCCTGTCTCCATTCGTCCTCCCAACAGCCTTATGACATAGATAACTGTTATTTTCCCCATATGTCTGATGACGAGAGGCTATGTGCCCTACCTAAGGTGACAGAATGTGGTCAGTCCAACCCAAACGATGGACCCCACGAGGCTGCCCAGCCCCACTCACTCTCTGCGTTGTTTAAAGCCTCTTGCCTCCGTGCAACTGTTCCACTAGTTGTGGCTGCCTAGCAAATTACCCCAGAACGTAAGGACTTGAAACAGTGACCGTATTTGTCCTTCCCGTGGGTCTGTTCTTTGGGTGGGCCCTGTTCTGCGCCCATGAGACGGCGTTTCTTGAAGACTGGAGGCGGGACTTCTCAGGAGCCCCGCTCACCCGGTCGCTCACCTGGCAGTTGCTGCTGGCTGTTGGCTGAAACACCCTTACGGGCCCCCCGCATGTGTCCTGGGCTCCTCACACCATGGTGGCTACGCCCCCAGAGTTAGCTTTCCTAGAGAGAGCCACGTAGGAGATGTGTCACCTTTCATGACCTCAGAAGGCATGCGGCATCACTTCCGTTGCGGTCCGTTCCCTGGGGCATCACAGAGTCCTTCCCACAGCCAAGTCGGGGTGCGACTTACGCCCCATGTCCTGACCAGGAGTTGCAAGGTCTGGCCCAGCTATGGGGCCATCCTGGGAGGTAGTGTCCGCCCCGGTGACCGACCAAGATACTTCTGTCCTGAGCCGAAACGGGCTTAGGAAGAACACCTGGGACGCAGTTGGCGCTTGACACATCACAGATCTTCTTTTTAGTAATGAAGTAAGTTTGAAGAATGTGTCGTTATTATTCGAGAGGGGGAGTGATCACGTCAGCTGGGAAAAGCTGGGAAGGTTCTTGTGCAGCTGAGACAGGTCTTTGAGGGACAAGGAGGATTTTCCCATTGCCACGGGGTGGTCAGTGCCCGCGGCAGACAGGTGTGGAAAGGATGTGAGCGAGGTGGTGCGTGAGCATTGGATCCGCTGGTCTCCGGTGGCGAGCCACAGAAATCGCCCGTGGCCAACCCGTGGGAGCGAAAGGGAACCTCGGTGCCGCTCCCGGGGGGGTTGAGAGGATCAGAGGAAGCTGGGGGAGTGGGCTGGGCCCCCGAGCAGGACCGCTGTGCCCCCTGGAGAGCCACCCAGCTGTGAAGAAGGCTGCCTGCATCCATGGAGCCCACAGCCGTGTGTCTCCACTCAGGAAGTAAAGTCTGGGGCACGAGTCTGACGGGTCCAGCGCGGGCCATTTCCTGCCCCTCGCTGTGCTGAGGCAGGGGGAATATCTGTAGGAAGGAGCCTCCAGGGACCCCTTGGCCCCCACCCCCACCAGCACTACACTCTGCGTGGGAGAGGCCGGGCCCTGGGCTATACGGGAGGGCTGTTAGGAAGGAGTCGTGGGGTGCGAAATGGCCCGTGTTCCCCATGAGTGTGGCCTCCCCGTTCAGGCACTGCTGGACCAGAGCGAGGCATGGTGACGTATACACCAGAGGCTCGGTGTCACCAAATTGTCAGGGGCCTGGAGAAGCTGGGCTTCAGCGGAATAGTCAGGGAAGGCTTGAGGATCCGGGAGCCAGCGCTGAACCTAGCTCAAGTTCAGAGAGACTGGGATGAGGCCACCTGCCTCCATCCACCTGTCCTTGCCAGGTGCATCTAGAGGGTGCTGGAAGTAGGCTTCAGGGCTCCAGTCTTTCACGCTTGAGGTCTCCTGGCAGCCTTGTGTCTTAGCAAGATCCCTCTGGTGGCCGGAGGGCGGGGGAGAAAATACTGGCTCTCCCCAACAACCACTTTTGTCTCGGCAATTGCTGGACTTTGCACGTGAGATTATCCAGACTGAGTGATTGTCTGCACCTCAGCCCTGTCTTGGCAGCCATTGGATGGATGGGTCAGCCTGCCTGGGGAAGGGCATGCCAACGTGAGGGGCCCCAGATGCCCAGGCAACTCACAGGAGGAAAGAGCTAGGCCCCAAAGCTTATAAGCTGGGTCCCTTCTCCAGTCAGGGCCTGTTATGGGGTCAGTTGTGCCCCCCACCCCGAGTTTATATGTTGAAGTCCTAACCCCAGTAACTCAGAATGGGACTGCATTGGAGATACAGTCTTTAAAAGGGCCATTAAGTTAAAATGAAATCATTAAGATGGCCCTCATCCAATGTTACTTGTGTCCTTTTAAGAAGATATTAGGGCAGGGGTGCCTGGCTGGCTCATTTGGAGGAGGGTGCAACTCTTAATCTCAGGGTTGTGAGTTTGAGCCCCATGTGTAGAGATTACTTAAATAAATAAAACTTAAAAAAAAAAAAAAGAAGGGGTGCCTGGGTGGCTCGGTTGGTTGAGCATCCGACTTCAGCTCCAGTCATGATTTCACAGTTCATGGGTTCGAGCCCCCATCAGGTTCTGTGCTGACAGCTCAGAGCCTGGAGCCTGCTTGGGATTCTGTGTCTCCCTCTCGCTCTGCCCCTCCCCTGCTCGTACTCGCTCTCTCTCTCTGTGTCTCAAAAATAAATAAACATTAAAAAGAAATAGATTAGGGCACAGACATGCACAGAGGGAAGACCATGTCTGATGATTAACTTTGTGTGTCACCTCGACAGGGTGAGGGCTGTCCACATCTTTGGCTAAACATCCTTCTGAATGTATCTCTGACAGTGTTTCTGGATGAGATGAACATTTGAATCAATAGACTGAGCAAAGCAGATTGCCCTCCCCAGCGTGGGTGGGCCTCGTCCAATCAGTTGAAGGCCTGAGTAGAGCACAAACTCCCCCTGCCTGCCTGCCCTTGAGCCCTGGCTCTAGACTCCCGCCAACACCTCGGCTCTTCCTGGGACCTGAGCCTCCCAGCATTTGGACTGAAACTCGCCATCAGCGTTCTGGGTCTCCAGCTTGCCAGCCGCCGACCTCGGGACTTGCCGGCCTTCCTAATCGTTTATGATAAATAAATGTGTGCGTGTATGTGTGCGTGTACACAGACACGTACATCCCGTTGGTTCTCTTCCTCTGGACGACCCTGAATGATTCACGGCGTGAGGACACAGGGAGAAGAGGCCATCTATCCACCAAGGAGAGAGGCCTCGGAGGAAACCAACCCAACCCTGGGGACACCTAGATCTCAGACCTCTAGCCTCCAGAACAGAAAAAAAAAAAAATCATTTCTGTTGTTTAAGCTCTCTAGTCCGTGATACTTTGTTATAGCGAACCTATCTGTTTTCATCTGTGAAGTGGGCCCAAGGGCCCCTCCCCAGGCTTACCATGAGACTGTCATGCACAATGGGGTGAGGCCAGCGAGGCCCTCCCCGCGGGCACAGGGTGGAAGCAGGCACCAGACAACCCTCAGCAATCAAGCAAATCGAATGTCAAAATCGTACCCAAAGACAGGCTGCTGTTTGATTTACGGTGCTGCACCACTGGGCCACGGGAATGGTCATTTCTACAGGGGCTGCAGCCCGGTGTCCCCCGCAGGCCAGGTTTGTGAGGGTTGGCGGTGATGTGCAAATAGACAGAGAACCCTGAGGCTGTGTATATGTTCTTTTATTATTATTATTTTAAAGCCTTATCAACCTTTTCACTTTGTTCAAGATACAGCATGTTCTTTGGGTAAGTGTATGTAGGGGTGCACATTTTTCCCTTCACAGGGGGCTCTGATGTGGCTCTGCCTTGTGCTGTAGCTGGCCCTGAGTCAGCTGTCCACATGCTACGTTGTCCACTTTAAAGGGTCAGGCAGGGTGTTCTCCTCGGAAGGCCATCCCGAGACTGCGTTTCCCTCTGGATATGTGTAAAGGAGGCTTAAGAATGAGGGATTGGAGGGGCGCCTGGGTGGCTCAGTCAGTTGAGTGTCTGACTTTAGCTCAAGTCATGATCTCACAGTTCATGGGTTCCAACCCCACATCGGGCTCACTGCTGCCAGCGTGGAGCCTGCTCTGGATCCTCTGTCCCCCTCTCTCTCAGCCCCTGCCCTGCTCATGCTCTCCCTTTCAAAAATAAATAAACATTAAAAAAAAAAAAAAAAAGAATTAGGGATTGTTTCTCCATAGAGGACATCGTTAGGTCAGTTGGCAACTCTGAATAAGATTCGAGGATTAGATAATAGTATTGAATCAATGTTGATGTCCTGACTTTGAAAACCGTACTGTGATTGTGTCAGAGAACGTCCTTGTTTTAGGGCAGACACTCTGGAGTAGCGGGGGCTTGAGGTGGGCAACTTACTCTCAAAGAATTCTGGGGAAAAAAAAGTATGTGTGTGTGAGTGGGTGTGGGTGTGCTTGTACGTGTGGAAGTGTGGGGCGGGGGGGGAGGGGAAGAAAGAAAGACAATATGATAAAGCAAATTGGGTACAGTGTGAACGTGTGGGGAATCTGGGTGAAGGATACAAAGGGTTCTTTGTACTCTTCCCCCAACTTTCCTGTAAGGCTGAAATTAACTCAAGATACTTTTAAAAATAGTGTCAGGGGTGACTGGGAGCTAGTTCACTGCTCAGGCTCTCCTTCTGCAGCCTCCCGACCCCAGATTTCTCCTCTGCCTCCTTCCTAGACCTTCAGGTCTCAGCTGGAATGCCACCTCCTCGGAGAGGGCCTCCCTGATCACCCTGTCTGGCACAGCACCACCCTGTCCTACTTGTCATCTTTCACGTCCGCCAGTTTTGTTTGATCGCCCTCACCAGCATCAGAAATTATCGTACCATTTGCCTGACGGTTGTCTCTTCTGCCCCCTCCCTCCAAATGTCAGCTCTATGGAACTCTGTCTTGTCCCTGCCCCGCGCCCCCCTCCATCCTCTGTGCCTGGCACACAGTAGGGCTGCAGGTCAAAAAACCCCGAGTCTTGTCCTTCCTGGTTTCCCCCTCAGACTTGCCAAGTGACCTTGGGCAGTGTCCCACCCGACTCTGGCCTTCCATTTCTTCCTCTTGACCCCAGCGCTAAAGCTTTTGGACTGTGTGATGCAGAAAGCCGCAGGCTGCTGCACCGTCTCAGTGTCCCCCAGCTGAGATCCTCTCTGCTGCCGGGATTGCCGGGCCCCTCACTGCTCCGTCCCCGAAGGAGGAAAGAGCAGAAGAAAATGTGTTTCGTGCACCTGACCTGTCAGGACACTGTCCCCAGACAGTGGGCCCACAAGGAGAGTGGGTTCACTTCTCTCCCCTGGCTTCTTCAGAACAAAGACGGGGCAGATTTTAAGCCCAGCGCCTTCGGCAGGAAACAGTATCTGCCTGAAATTGAATAACATTGTCTTGTTTTCATGGTAACCTCTACTTCAGCAAGTGATATGAGTTTTCCATTTGGGGGAGTGATATAAAGTTTCCTTTTAAAATAAACGTATTCAGTAGTGAAAGCCAGTTAGTTTGGTTTTCCCGTGCATTGTTTTTAAACTTTTTTTTTTTTACGTTTATTTATTTTTGAGAGAGGCAGACAGAATGTGAGTGGGTTAGGGGCAGAGAGAGAGGGAGACACAGACTCCAAAGCAGGCTTCAGGCTCTGAGCTGTCAGCACAGAGCCCGACGCCGGGCTCGAACCCACAGACCACGAGATCATGACCTGAGCATAATTCATTCATGCATTAAATGAACTATCAGCATGTCCACAGAGAGAGTCTGCAGCATAAGGGTGGGGTGACAGTGGAGCTGGGAACTGCCTGTGAACAGAGGAAGGAAACGGAGGGGACTCAGCCAGGGGGCTGACCCGGAAAGGGTAGGGCTGCGGTATTGGGAACAGCCCTCAGGCAGCTGATGAAAAAGGAGGCAGGGAGGCCACTGAGGAGGTGGGGTCCTGGCCCAGGGTGGTGCAGTCCTCATCAGTTCTCTTTGAAGGAGCTTCGTGTGTGGGCACAGTCAGTCAAGGGGAGATTTCCTATTTGGAGTCTCTTGACCTGCATGCCAAGATCCAGGAAGCTAGGAGCCAGGGGCCACAGATGTTAGGCCTTTCAGCACATGATGGGCATCCAAGGGAACAGCTTTTCTGCTTTGCCCGAGGAGGAGCTAGGGGCTGGGCCCAGCCAGCAGCAAGTGGGATTTAGGTTAGGCATAGAGGAGGACTTCCATACCAGAGGAGGAAAGTTTTGTTGCCTGGTGGCTATAATGTGTGTTTTGGAGCAAAAGTGCTTGGGCCCAAATCCTTGCTCTGCCATTTCCTATTTGTGTAACCCCGGGCATGCTGGTCAGCCTCTCGGTGCCTTCGTTTCTCCACTCTATAGACGAGGTAATAACGGTGCCTACCTCAAGGAGGGGCTTAAGGATTCAGTGAGGTAATCACATGTAGGGCACTGGCTACAGTAAACACTCGGTAACTGCCAGTGTTATTGTTATTAGATGACAGTGAGATGTCTCTCCCTGGAGGTTTTGGTGGTTGTCACACCCAGCGACTTGAGAGACCAGAAGCTCCAGAGAGCATTGCTTTCCGTTCATGATCCTTCGTGAACTTCTCAAACCACGATCACACAGCATCGGCTCCTTGGATGCACTTGCTATTCACAAAACACCCCCGAGGCAGGTTTTGTTCTGTCCCCGTTTTGCAGATGAAGACACCGTGGCATTGGGGGCCGGGCGGGTATCAGGAGTGGTTTATAAAGACCCCCTCCCCGGGCCAGTGCAACTCAGTGGTGTGGAGAGGATACAGGTCTTAGTCAGGACCCCTGTTCAGAGTCCCAGATCTTCTGCTCCCCGGCTGTGTGATCTTAAGTAAGTCACTTAACCCCTCCGTGACTCCGTTTCTCCATCTCCAACATTAGGGAATGGGAGCTGGACCTCCATCGTTTCAACTGTCTGATTTCCCTACGTGGCAGATCAGGGCACCAACCCTGAAGGCCCCGGTACTATCTGCCTTCGCCAGGGCCGGAGAGAACGGAGTCAGAAGTCCCAGAAGAGAGAAGCCGGGAGGACTGGCTGTCGGTGTGACTGATGGCTGATGTCAGACCCCGCCCCTTGGGGCTCCACCTGTCCCACAGCCAGGCTGCCTGCAGCGGCATCCAGTCCCAGCCCTGAGGTCTGGCTCTGCCCAGATCCCAGCGGGCATCCGCCATACCAGGCACGTCCCTGGAACAGTCTCCCCCCACCCACCCCGACACTCAGGAGCTTCCCAGGGTCCTGGCTTTCCCTCCACTGGCAAAACTCGATAAGCTCGTGGTGCCGTCTTTGTACTTCCTGTCCCCACCCAGTCTCAGGGGCAGGTGACACACAGAGGCTGGATGGTGAGCAGGTCCTGGCCCCAGACCTCACCCTAGGCAGGCCGCATCCTTTCTCTGGGCCTCAGTTTCCTCACTTACATTGTCACAAAATAAAAAGGCAGACAGATCGAGTGAAAGAGCTATCCCTTCATTCAGCACATCCTCTTTTATGAACTCCTTCTCGGGGCCAAATTGTCTGCCAGGGCCTGAGACACTGATGAGCAAATCCCACGTCCACCCTCGGGTCACTCCCAGGCTGGCTTTTTCCCTGGCGTCAGGGCTGTGAGGAGACACAGGCACCTCTGGAGCTGGACCAGTCATGGCAGCTTCCGGTAGGACATGGCAGCTCAGAGAGCCTTGGCGGGTGAGAAGGGACTCTTGAGAGTTCAAGAGGCGGTGACCCACGAGCCAGACACCCACAAACGGACTTTATCTGGCCTGCATGGAATTAGCCCTAACAGGGCATTTTAAGTTTGACTTTATTGCAGACGTGTAAAAACCGAGAGCTTTCAGGGAAAAATCTGGATTTGTGACTTCTGAGAAAACAGAGCCCTCATTCCTACAGAGCAACAGTTGTCTGTTTAGACTGCGTGGTTCCCACCCCTCCGTCCCACCTGACCATCCTCCCCACCTCTTCCCACAAGCCGTCCCCATGTCCCCATCGCCGTCCGTGGAACCTCCAGTAGCCCAGTTGCTCAGGCCAGAAACCCAGGCATCATCTCTGGCTGGACTTTCCGTCTCACCCCTTATTGTATCCATCAGCAATCCCTACTGGCTCTCTGCTTTGAGAACGTTTCAGTTACTTCTCCCCACCATCTGGGCCACCCCCCGGGTCCAGGCACCAGCTGCTCCCTGATCCTTGCTTCTGTCATTGCCCCCCAGAGTCTCCCGTCTGCACCACAAGCCAAGTGAGACCCTGCGCACCCAGTCGGGGGCCTTGGACACAATGTGCCTCATGCTCCCCAAGATGGGTGGGGCAAAGCTCTTTCTCTGGCTTCTTCCTCAACACCTGACCGGAGTCGGTGGCCTGCTCTGCCTGCACCCTCAGCCATTAGTGGCCTCCTGGGCCTGAGACAAGGTGGCAGGAGTCAGGTCGGCCAGATGCCCAGGGGCTTGGGAGCCCAGCAATGATCACCCGTGAGCCAAGGCTCTTAACCACCTCGGGCCTCCATTTTCCCATCTGAAAAATAGGGGCATCCCTGTGCATCCTCTTCGTAAGACAAACACCGCTTAAGAGGCAGGAAGGTTAAGGGTTTCAACATTCAGCCAACTTGGCACGCGTCGAGTGCCTGCCTCACGCCTGGCCCTGCTCTGGGCACCACGGGAAGTCTCTCAATATACATGATGGGTGATTCATTTTGCTTTCAGCTTGAGGCAGGAGAAAGAGCTCTGGCTTCGGAGTTGGATGGGCGGAGCTGGGCTTAGAGGTTACTCTGGACAAGGCATCTGAACCTCGGTGTGTTAATTTGTAAAAGAGGCAGATGATAATGAGTGCCATCACTCAGGGTGTGGGGAGGTGTGCAAAGAGCTAAGCTCTGTGGGTATTTGCCCCGCCTCCCACGGGCTCCCAGAGCAGGGAGGGAAAGGGAGGCAGACACAGGCGATGTCCATGCAAGGTAAAGACTGGCTGTAGCCCAGGCTCAGGGACTGGAGAGGATGTGGGGCGGAAGAGGCGGGAGCCCCGGAAGGCTTATCGGGTTCATTTATGTGCTTCGTGCTGGTTGTTCCTGCCACACCAGACATCAGCCCTGCTTGGCTTCACGGTCTTCCTCGCCGGGTCCTCGAGTGGCATCCCGCACAATGAGGCAGTCAAGACGTGTCGACTGGATGAAGGAACACCTAGAGGTGATGGCCTTGGAAGGGCCACCTTCCAACGTGTATGGAGGGTTCACCAGAAGTGTGTGCGTGCAATGCCGGCCACAGTGGGGCCGCGTGCAGTGGTGGGGAGGCCTTACAACCCAGGCCCTGAGGGGGTGGGGAGAGAGAGTAGTTACGTGCAGCAGGGGAAAGAGAGAGAGAGAGAGAGAGAGAGCTGTGTGGAAAGGGCCACCTGCCAGGCACTGTGGCCACAGAGGGGCAGTGAGTGCCCTGACCGCACCCCCGCTCCTCTGCCTCCTGCCCTCCTGCCAGGGTCTCCCACTGGCCACAGCCAACAGGTAACAGAGGGCATGGGAGCCTGGTGATTCAATCCATGGGCCCAGAGCAAAGTAGACAGTCCCGTCTGCAGGGCATTTGGAGCAGAGCAGGCCCAGGTATGCAGAGCTCCTGTCCAGAGTGGGTAGGCTTGGAGCCAGGAGGGCTGGGGTGTGGCTGGACCACTTGTGGGGATCAGCAAGCTCCATGTGGGTGGCAGATGGCAAGGGGTCTTGCCTGCCCAGCTGTGGTTTGGCCAGGAGGAGGCCACGGCCAGCGGCAGGGAGGATGTCGGGTATTAGAAGGAACCTGATGATGGACAGTGGGAGGCGGGCCGAAGGCAGGCAGAGCACTGGGGAGGCTGCACGGAGATCCAGAGAGCGGGGAGGGGGCCGACGTCTGGCCTCATAAACCCCACCATCATGTCAAGCCCGGTGCTCGGGAGTGGGGCACAGTGTGACCGTTTTGTGGAGGAGACAGGCAGACGGGGAGCGATAGCCTGCCTTTTAAGTCAGAGGCAAAATCTGGGGGGCTTTAGAGCCCTGAGCCCACAGGCCCTGCTCACAGATAAGTAGAAGGGGCAAACCCAGCTGGGGCTGGAGGCTAGACGCTCCCTTGGCCTGCAGAGGAGGGGTGCACCCCACTCCCCAGCCCCCATCTCCCTGAACAGTGTCTCCACCCACTGCCCTCCCCACTGGTGCGGTTGGGTCCCTCCAGTGAGCACAGGCCCTGAGCTGTGTCCTGCCCTCACAGGCCAAGTTCACCATGGCATCGGCATCTCCCAGGGAACAAATGTATCCTTTTCTTTGCCTGGGCGGCAGTGACTTCATCCCCAGTGGGCCGTGTGAGTCACTGCACCGAGGGTGGAGGGCTGGCCAGCTCTCCGCAGAGCCGGGCTTTGGCCGTGTGGCTGGGGAGAGGGAGTAGCTGAGGGTGTGAACGTTTCCATGCAGACCTACCTCACTTCTCACTCTTCCTGCTGTGGCCCCCTGGGTCCCACCGGGGAGGGAAGGGCAACGTCGCCAGGCGCCTAACACAAGCCCAGCAGTGCCAGGGGCTTTTGAAATGACCATTGATAGGAAGATGCCCCTGAGAGGCTGAGTCTCACACCCAGGGCCACACAGTCCTATTTTTCCTCCCCACAGCCTGGAGGGTAGGGATGCTTATTCCCACTTGGCAGAGGAACACTGAGACTCAGAGCGATGAGATGACTGGTGTTAGGGACGAGGGAGTCAGAGGCGAATAAGGAGCCCGCCCCCGTTCTCGGGGACAGGCCACCCTCAGTGATGAGAACAGACGGAGTGTGTGGTAAGAGCATGTTCAGGAAAGCTCAAAGCACTTGGAGCCTCGCGTTCCTCACCTGTAAAATGGGGATAATGACAGCCACCCCTCAGGGCTGTTGAGAGGACATGTTAAGAGCGACCATCATGACCATCACGAAGGGAGTCAGCACACCCCCAGGCCACCCCCGCTGCCACCCCACTGTTTGACAACGACTGCACCATCAGCACCCTGCGAAGTCAGGGACCAGGTTGACTGCCAAGGTGTGGAGACTGCCCGTGCCTTCTGAAAGCAGATCCTCGAGGGTCACCCGCAAGGGAGTGTGGGAGATGGCTCTGGGCTTGGCCCCTGCTGGGTGGCCGCGCCCTCAGCGCTTCCCTGAAGCTGTCCTAACCCTCCATCGGCTCCCCCCTCCCTCCCCATCAAGCCGAGGCAGCAGTCTTCTGAGAAGCAGGCGATGCCCTGGCAGCTGGGGAAAGCCGCACCCATCCTTTCCTGGTGCCTTAGTTTCCCCATCTGTAAAGTGGGGGCAAGAAGCCCGAGGGCGCTGCTGTTGGAGAGGTGGACACAGGTGGATGCAGCCAAGGGGAAGAACACAGAAGTGAGGCCTGGGCCCTCCAGGCGCTTTGGTGGCAGCGGTGTGTTCCAGGACACGGGGACTTTGAAGCGGCCCCCCACAAGGGCCTCGGCCTCCTGTCTGAAAATGACACCTCTCTCTGAGATCACCTCCAGGGCCCAAAGTGCCACTTTGCCCCCCTCCGGGTGGAGAGGTACCTGCCATGACAGGTGTCCTGCACAGAGCAGGCATGGGAGGTGCACGTGACAAATACTCCTCCCCTCTGAGTGATGAGTGGCTCTGATGCTAAGCCCAGGCCTGGCAGGGGGGCGGTGGAGGGGGGGGGGTGGGAGGTCTGCCCCAGACAGAGCCTGAGCCATAGGGCCCAAGAGACATGGGAACCCAGAGCCTGGGGGGCATGGGGCAGAAAGTGAGAAGGGTCAGGTTTGCCAGGCATGTGACAGGCCATGGGTGGAATCCTGGGGGACCAGGTGAGAGGCAACGGGCTGGTAGGGAGGCTGAGATGAGGGTTCCGGAAGATGCCTCCGGAAGAGAAGGGGGTCTCTGCCATTGCCTATCATACCTCTTCACCCTGTGGGGATAAGGGGCCAGCCGGGGCCATAAGGGGAGTGAGTGAGGGGACAGACGGAAGGGAGAAGAGAGGACAGACGGGCGGATGATTGGAAAGGAAGAGGTTGAGGGCTGGGGGGACGCGCATGGATGTCTGAGTGGGTGAGTGAGTCCGTGGATGGTGTGAATATAGTGGTGGCCGGTGGAGATATGTAAACAGGCTGCCTCCACCCACAATAGATGTTGACAAAACTTTCACCAGCAGCACAGACCAGACAAACTCTTGAATGGAGGTGTTATGCTGTGTGGCTCACAGAAGTGAGGCTCTGCCCCAGGGAGAATTTCCTTAGGTCAGCAGAGGCTCATGATGCAATGGCAGCCTTGAGAGGTAATGAGCTTCCCATCACTCGGGGTGTTCAAACCGAGGCTGGGCAGCCAGTTCCCCAGGGTGCCGTGGAGGAGCTCCTAAGGCAGGCACTGGGCTGCTGTGGTAGCTTCTGGCGACGAGGAAAGAGAATTGGGGTTCCTGAGCTCCCCCAGGGAGGCCACAACCTTTGTAGAAGCCCGTCTTGCTTTCGGATGGAAAGTTCTTTCCGGGCTTGGGGGACAGACAAGCGTGCAGCTGCTGGTCTTCGCTGTGGGAATCAGGCTGGAATCCGAGACATCCCGCCCAGGCCAGGGCAAGGGGCCCGGGGACAGAGCAAGGCTTCGACCTGGAGACCCAGGCTCAGGCCCACCTCTGAGCCTCAGTTTCCTTCTAGGTGGAATGGGGACGCTGGTGGCCACTGGACGTGATGACACTGGCTGCTATGCCTGATGCCCAGGGCCTTGCAGGGTGCCGAGATCTGGACCCACCTGACCCTGGGGGACTTCCTGGGGGCTGTGGGTGGATAGAAGTAGGTTCTGTGAATGCAGACCTTGAACTGTGAGTCATTGTCCCTGGGGGCTCTGCCTGGGAAACCCCAGCTGCCTGCCCTGGGCTGGGCCTAGGAACAGCTGGTAGGGGGTGGAGAGCAGGGGCGGGGGCTCCAGCTGGGACCCCGGTCTGGAAATGCCCCAGACCCAGCTCGGGCCCAGGCCCCACGGCCGCTCAGAGGGGCCGAAGCCCTCCAGCCCACCCCCACCCAGAAGAGCTGGCGTGCGCTCGCTGCTCCCAGAGCCAGACCGCCAGGGCACAGATCCCACACTCACCGCTTCTTAGGGCTGTGACCTGGGGTTAGTGACTTCCCCCATCTGTGCCTCAGTTGCCTCACATGGGAAATGGAGCTGATGATAAAATCATAAGGCCGTTGGGAGAACTGGACGTGTTGGTTCTGGACCCATGGAGAGCTGACACCACTGCCCAGGGCTCCCTGAGCCCGAGGTGGTCAGGGAGGAATGAAGGCCACAGGGGCCAGCCACACACAGCATCATCCGTCACACGGCGAGGAAGTGGTCTGGCCAAGCCTGGGAACTTTGTCTTTCCCAGCAGACGGAGACCCTCATGGACCAGCTACTCTCCCAGGAAGCAGCCTGACTTCGTCCTTCCTTTGTCTCCCGTGCACCCCGAGCTCCCCGCCAGGAGCCAAGCAGGCAGAACAGCCCCTTTCCCCTTCCTGGCTGGCTCCTGGCCCCTGCTTGGGGTGGGCCAGGCTGCGGGGCGGGTGTTGGGTTTAAGCCTCTGGGGAGATGGGGGAGGATGTGGGCCCGCCCTCGCCTCCCCGCCCACCTCCCTCCCTCTCGGGCTCAGCCTCTGCCGTCCCAGGCCAGCTTCTGGACACAGGACCAGCACTCTCCCTCACCGGGCAGACGCCCCTCACCCGTCCCGCCCCGAGTGACTCACTGCTCCCCTGGCCCACAGCCACCGCTGTCTCCTGGCAGGAGGCAGGCGCAAGGTTGTGCAGAAGCCACGGGGTCTGGTGCGAGAGGGCTGCTCAGCCAGGAGGGTCTGGAGCAGCCGGACAGGCCAGCTCGCAGAGGCTGGCCTGGGGACAGCAAGGCCGGTGGCTGCGACTTACAGTGGCCAGTGGGAGCCGGCGCCTCCCCCCTCTCCTGGCTTTTAGGCCTTGTCTTTCTTCTTCCCACCATGAAGAAGGAAGTGACCTGAGAGCCAGCAAAGACAGCCAGCCCCTGGCCGGGAGGAGACCAGGGTTGGAGGGCTGTGGCTGTGGGTCCGTCAGCCGCCGGCTCTCCCAACTAGCCAGGCATGAAGGGCGGTGGCAGTGCCGTGTGGAGCCTTATGTGGAAATACTGCATCTCCGTGAGGACCCTCAGGTACCAGGGGACGTGTGTCTGGACGCAGCTGTGCCTGGCCATCGCCTGGCGGGAGGGGAGGCCTGGGCACCGGGCCGGCCGGTTTGCATTGGCTCTGCAAGGTCCAGGACAGCTCCAGCCTGGGGGGAGCAGGGATGGAGGGCAGGAAAGGTCATGCCTGGTGCCCTCCGGAGAAACTCAGAGTCTCTAGCGGGGAGGGAGGGAGGACAGTGGAACACTAGTTAGGGAGTGTGCGGGCATCTGGCCGGGACCCGGAGTGCCCACTGGAGGATGCCAGGGGCAGGTAGTGTGTCTGGCAGGTAGTGTGTCTGTCCCAAGTGAGCACGGAAACGGGCGTGTGTTACGTAACACGCCGGCACTGAGCACAGCCGGTGACCTTGGCCCCGTCCCCTAGCCTCTCAGAGCCTGCTCCCCATCAGTGAAATGGGGGCTCACGCTCGTCCCTTCAGACGACGATTTCGTGTGACTGTCAATGGCAGTCGCCGAGTGGCGGAGATTTCGGCCCCGACTCCGGCACCGCGTTGCCCAAGTTCATACCTGGCTTTGGCGTTAGCACCGGCGTGAAGGGGCCTCATCTCTGTGGCCACGGCTTCCCACCTGCAGGTCCTTACAGGATTAGCATGAGGATTAAATGAGATGGTGTGCAAAGAACAGGGCCAGGCGCACCGCCAGCGAGGGGTAAACATTAGGTGTGATTACCGCTGCTGTCGTTTGTTACCTCCCCCCCCTCAGCCAGATGGATGGGGAGGAGTGCCTGGAACAGAGCCCCTGTGCTTGTCAGCGGAGATGGGGTGGGGGAGGGGCCGCAAGGTTCTTTGCCCCCCCGGGAGGGTGCACGTCTCTGGGTTGACTCCCGCCTCTGCACCTGCCGGAGGGGTCCAGACCAGGGAGCGGGAAGCTGGATCCCGTGTGATCTCAGGCAAGGCTGGGGCTCATCTGTAAAGGGGGATTAGGTGGGGCCAGGATTTTTATGGGCGGGGCTTAGAGGCAGCTGCTTGGAAGGGCTGGGAAGAAGACATCTATTTAGATACTAGCTAAGGGCATATTTGTTACTTCAAGGGGAGGTTTTACAAAGGGGAAGGGATCGGAAGATGCTCCCTCTTTCTTCCCATCCTCATCACCTGGTATATAAACTATATTAACTCTCCTTTCCTTCCTTCCTTCTTTCCTCTCCAAAATATTTGGGATCACTTATAGGAAATACCTACAATAAATAAAATAAAATATCCGGAACAGGGTAAGCACAATATAGAATAGAATGCCGTGACCTACGGGAAAAAAATAGAACGGAACAGAGATAAACAGGGTCCTGAGGTCATTCTGTTGAGCTAAACATTACTGAGCTTCCTGGCAGCCAAAGAGAAAGGGGAAACCTAGCCCCTTAGCCCACACTCACTGTGATAGGACATCATCATTACAATGGCCATAGTTGCCTTTGCTGCTGAGTGAGAGTGTCTGGGACCTTGGGCCTTTGGCCTGAACAGGTGAGGGAAGGTGAGAGACATTGCAGAGATAGGCCTGGGGCCTGGTTTTAGGAGAACGGGGCAGACAGAGAGGGCGGAGGCATTCTCTTGGATGGGGATGTGGCTGACTATGGGAGTAGAGAGAGGAGAGCTCACCCCAGGGGTGAGTCAGCGGCCACCTGTCCCTCCTTAGACCCTGGGATAGGCCTCCTTGGGTGGGGACCTTGGAGGTCAGGCCAGGCAGGGGGTGAGTCCCCGGGCTCTGGCAAGAGCACTGTGTGCCTTTCCCTACAACCTCAGCTGGATTTCCCTGTGTCTCATTCTCTCCTGTGGTTTCCGGGGACTGGCAGTATGGAAACCTCGAGGGCTGTTTACAGGATGCAGGGGGCCCAGCACTGGGAGGCCCAGCCGTGCTCTGCCAGGGGCTCTCCCACACTCAGGAGGAGTTGTGCAGCCTCACAGAGCCCGGTAGACCAGCCTCTCCGTGCCTCAGTTGCCACATGTACAGCACAGGGGTAAAGGCACAGGGGCTAACTACCAGTCAGGGCTGCGGGGTAGAGCCTCGCGTGGCTCGTGGTAAGTCCTCCAAGAGTGTTTTTTGGCCTGGTGGCCCGACAGCATCGCAGGGCTGGAAGGCAGCTCTGGGTGGGTGTAGACATCGTAATTGGCACCGGGTTGGCCCCCAAACCCGCACTTAGCACCTGTAAGTACAGGGCACCTCCATGGTTAGTTGGGGAGGACGACCCTTAGGGGGCTCCGGAAGACTTGCTCTGCTCTCCGGACCCCCCCACCCCATTTTGTTAGGAGGCCCCCGAGAGGGTGGAGGCTGCTCCCCGAGTCAGACAAACAGACAGACGGACAGAGCAGGCCCTCGGCGGGATCCCAGCCCCCTCAGCTGCCAGGGAAGACCTGAGTCAGCAGGTCTGCGGCCTGAGGCGGGGCTGGCGGCAGCCACAGTGACAAATTGGAGGGTTGCGATCGGACAGCACATAGTTTTCCACTTGCGTCTTCAGATTCCCCTCCGCCTGGGTCTGTCGCCCCTGGCCCGGACCCGCTCACATCTGGAAAAGCAAGAGGTGCGTGCGGGGAGCGGGCTGCTGGCCGGCCAGCCCTGGCTCCTTGCCCAGGGGTTCAGCGACTGCAGCCCAGAAGCTGGGGACGGGGTCTCTGGGACTTCAGCCCCAGGCCTCCGAGAGAGGACACCACACCTAGGAGCCGGGCACGCCGGGGCCCAGAGAGCAACGGTAGGTTGTATGAGGTACATTTTGGGGCGACTTGCTAGACCCCCTCTGGGCCCGTTTCCTTGGGCAGCGGGTAATGAGAGGAGAACGGTGCCAGCTAGGTGCTCCTTGGGAAACTCACAGATGGGTTCTGTTGGCCCAGCGCCCGGCGGAGCGTCTCCCTGTGATGCCCGCTCCCTTCTTCCCTCTCAGCCTCAGTGTTGAAGAGGCGGAGTGATGGAGTAGGGAGGACACGGGCTTGGCAGTCAGGCCTGCCTGGGTTCGAAACCCGGCACAGTCGCTTTCTGTTGTGTAAGTGACTTTTAGGGCTGTTCTGGGATGAAAGGAGTCGGGCCTGTAGGCCTGCCGGGGAAGGGTCGGTGCGCGTGGTGGCCCTGTCTCTGAGCACCCGCCTCCAGGGCCCTGTCTGTCGGAAGCCTTAGTCTGTGGTATTGGTAATCCTCAGCCTCCGGGGCCAGGCTGGAAAATCACTTTTGCATCTGGTGTTATTTTGGGAACGAGAGATCGTTTTGTGCCTTGAGGGCCCATGGGACATTTGAGCTGCCTGGTGGGCAGAGGCAGCCTGCTTGGGGTGCCGGTGGGGGGTGGGGCGGGCAGGGGGCTCTGCTGAGCAAGCCCTGCCCCCACCCCTCCCCCACTGTGGTGTGTCTGAGGAGGAGGGCCTGGGAGCAGCTGGCAGCGGGTCTCTGGAAGCTTCCAGGGCGCTTCCCTGACAATTAGCCATCTGATGCCCCTCCACGGGAGGCCCTGTGTGCACACACCTCCTGGGACACCGAGCTCACCGCCTCCCAGCCTGGACCATGCCTGGGCAGCTCTGATACAAGGAAATACTTTCCCACTTGGAGCTGACACCCCTCTTCCAATGATGCACCCCCCCACACCCACCCACACACACCCACACACACCGGGAGGGCGCGGCCCTACTCTCAGGGCCCCCAACCCATCCGCTTTGCCGTCCCGGGAGAGCCTGCAGTGGCCAGGATTCCCTGAGGCTGCGGATGGGGTCTCCAGTCCCCTCCCCACCTCCTTCCCCTTCTGGACAGGCCCAGACGATCCCTGTCCCTCCCTGAGCAGAGTCCGGGGCTGAGTATGGGACAGGGCAGGAGCTCCTGGGCAGGACTGCCACCTCCTCCTTCTGGCAGCTGCTTTACCCTTTCATACATGGGACTTACTGCCTCAGCCCTGTCCTCCCCCCGCCCCCGCCCCTCCCCACCTCCCCCTTCCAGTCTTTGTATGGGGTTGAACACCTACTCTGTCCCTGGCACTGTGTCGGATGCTCATGTACAGCCTTCCGTCCAGCCAGCTAAGGTCTACCCGTGAAGGCCACTATCCCACTGGACAGAGGAGGAACCTGGGGCTCCAGAGCCTCAAGTTACTGATCCCCATGCTGGGTCACTTGGTGAGGGCCGCACATGTCCTCTGAGCCGGGCAGGGAGATTGGGCATCTCGCTGGAAAAAGGCTTCATTCGGCCAGCGAGTAAATATTTGCTGGGCCCCTGCTCTGCATCAGGCCCGTGCCAGAGCCCTGGGAATATGGCAAGGAGTAAGGCGGCGACCCAGGCCTCTTGGAGCCAAACATTCGGGGTGGGAGTTGAGGGGGGTGGACAGAAACAGTAAACAGAGCAAAAGGATGAAGGTGCCTTCGGCCAGGGATTAAAGGAAAAGGATAAAACCGGGAAGGCTTATCGAGTGAGGGGAGCAGAGAGGGCACGTGACCTGGGTGGTGCGGAAAGGCCTGTCCCAGCTGCGCACTGGCTGATGAGCAGACAAATGAAATGGGCTCTGTCCACACGACGGAGTGCCATGCAGTCGCGAAGAGAAATTAAGTGGTGCCCTGTGTCACAGCACAGAGCAGCCCTTGGAAACGTTATGCTAAGAGAGAAGCCGGAGCCACAAAAGACCACTGAGTGTGTGGACGTCCACAGTAGACAAGCCCACAGGGACAGGAAGTAGAGCGGTGATTGCCAGGGGCGGGGGGTGGGGCGCAGGCTGGCTGGGTGGGTAGGGGACAAGGACTGCTTAATGCAGACAGGGGTTCTCTTGGGGGATGATGAAAACGATCTAATCTTAGGTTGCGGTGATGTGTCAGGCTCCGAATATCCTGAAACCATTGTATACTTTAAGTGGGTGGATTTTATAGAATATGAATTGTATCTCAATGAAAAGAAAGAAGTTGAAAAGACCTGTCTGCGGGGGTGGCATGGAGTCGAGAGGGGCAGGAAGGAGGAAGCTTCTGAAGACCTGGGGAAGAGCATTCCAGGCAGAGGGAACAGCAGGTGCAAAGGCCCTGAGACGGGAGCATGCCCGGTGTATTTGAAGAACACGGAGGAGGCCCAGGAGGGAAGGGATGTGCAGTCCCCAAGTCTGTCAGTGCCAGATCCCTTTGAGGACTTGAGAGTTCACTGGGGTGGGGGAGAGACAGGGCAGGGTTTAAAGCAGGACGACATGGTGTTCTTTCTGTTTTCCAACCATCACTGGAGCTGCTGTAAGGAAATGAGACCGTGGAGAGGGCGGGGTGGGGGCTTGGGGGACGGGACACCAATGAGGAGGCAGCGGCTGCTGTCTAGAAGAGAGACGATGATTGATACTCAAAGGAGACAGACTGGCAGACAATGGCAGTGGGAATTCAGATGGGAACAGATTACTCCCTGATGGGGGTGAGGAGGCTTCCTGGAGGAGGGGCCTGGACCGGGCCTCCAAGGGTGGGGGTGGGTGGGCCAGGCAGAGGGCCAGTGGTGATAGGGCTCTCCAGGGGGCACCACAGTGTGGGAGTGGGGCGCTGAGTACCAGGAGGACATAAGGAGATGAGGTTGAACATCCCGCCCCTGCCACCCCAGTCCCAGGTGGCCGGAGCTGCTTTCAGAATAAGTAGGGCAGCGTCTCTCCAGGGCCACCTGTCACACACCTTTGTCCTGCTCGCTCAGGCCGGTCCTCAGTGAGAATGTTAGCGCCCCCGTGACCAGAGACCCAGGCGGGACAGGCACTCCCAACAAAGCAGCCTCGCCAGAAACTCAAGTGGCCCTGAAACACGATCGGCCACACGAGACTGGCCAGGGAGGGAGCTGTATTATTTATTGGCCAGAGCTTCTGGGGCCTCCCTGCTGAAGGCGTGTGGACTGGCCAGACCTTGAGGAGACCACTGGGCAGTGTCTGGGGCCCAGTCAGAGGTGGGCGGGGGCCCCAGGGTGCCCAGCACCCTCTCCCCAGGGCGTGGTTTCCTTCATGCCGGCTGAGCAGGGAGGAAGTCAGACGTCAGGCTCTGCAGTGGGGAGGGCCCAGAGCTCGTCCCCAGGGGCCGTGGAGGCAGGCAGGGTGCCGGGGCTCCAGGAAGACCTCCACCCTCTCCCCTGTGACACTGTGAGTACCAACCATCTAGCTTGGGGGAGGGAGAGGGACTCAGCCACCTGAGAAACCTGGGGGGGGGGGGGGCTGCTGATAGCCAGGGCAGAGGGTCCCTGGGGCTCTCATCAGGGTTTGTGATGTTTCTTAGAACCGTTTTCTGTGACCTCTTCTCACTGCCTGAATGGCACAAAGGCCCACCCTGGGCCCAGGGAGCCCCAGGTGTTTCCCCAGAGCTGCCTCGAAGGGCAGCTTCAGCTGCAAGAGGGAGGTTCTCTCATTCCCCTGGGCATTAGACCAACCCCAGGTCCTGGGGAGGGCAGAAGGTCTAGGGTCCCTCAGCCCACCCAGGCTGGTTGGTCCTAGGCCTAGGCGCTCATAACCACCCTGAGGAGGAGCCACACCCATTTTACAGCTGAGCATACTGAGGCCCACAGAGGTTGCATGGTTGCTGAGGGCTCCTGGAGGGTAGTTGGTGCAGTTTCCTTCCCCCACTGCTACCCCCTCACCCCACAAGGCATACACTTTGAGCAAAAGGAGGCACGGGGCAGAGGGAGGAGAAGCTTCTTTCCAAAATGACCCAGAGAGAAATCTTGAGGATCTGTAGATTCCCCGGGGCCAGGAGGAACCTTGGGGACAGCCCCCACGTGGATGGGCAGCTCTGGACACACTGAATGAGAAAGATTCAGTGAGCCTCTTTGGTGCTGTCCCTCGGGAAATCCCCTGTGGCAAGATGGGGAGCCCTGGGGCCACCTGCCCCGCAGGGAGATTCCCCACTGAGCTCTGCTTCCCCATCTAACCTCGCTACAACCCTGGAAAGGAGAATGACTATCACGTTTGGGTGATGTGGAAACTTAGGCACAGAGATGTTAGGACATCTGTGCAATGTCCCGCAGCAGGTGTAAGGTGAGGAGCCGGGGCTTGAACCCAGAGTGACTCTATGCCCTTCAGTGCATCATACAGTCTCTCTCTGGGGTACAGGGGCAGGGGTGAATGATCCCATGACTGTCCCATCACTGGGCCTCGGTTTTTCCACCTGTAGTGGGGTTGGACTCCAGTGCTAAGCAGGGAGCTGTCTGCCCCTGCTGGCCTCCAAGAGCTGGGGCTGGGCTCAAGGTAGGCTTGGCTGCAGAAGTGAGAACCCCCAGGGCGGCTCTCTGATCCCAGGTCGACAAAGCCTTCCTCTGATGCATCGGCAGAGCTCTCTATGACCCCAGTGAGCCAGAGGGCCGTGGGGGGACCCCGGGTGGTCAGGCAGCTCAGGGCCCAGGGCTCCGGCCTCCAGTTCAGCGGTCTCCAGCAGCTACCTGCCCCTGTTGGCTTCCGGGGTGCAAACTGGGGAGCCCAGCCAGGCAGGTGCCAGCACCTCTCCTGGGGAAAGGCCTCTTCCAGTCCTGAGGGAAGGGCAGATAGAATGTCACCAGGGGCCAGGACTGCCGGGCTCTGTGGCAGCCACCTCTTCTGGGCCACTGAGGATCTCAGACAAGCAACTTTCTTTCCCTGTGAATGGCCACAGCAAGTCAGGAGCCTTGAGGGGGGCGTCTGGGGGGCTCAGTGGGTTAAGTGTCCGACTCTTGATTTCGGCTCAGGTCACAATGTCACGGCTTCGTGGGCCCAAGCCCCACATCAGGCTCTGTGCTGACAGCGCAGAGCCTGCTTAGGATTCTCTCTCTCTCTCTCTCTCTCTCTCTCTCTCTCTCTCTCTCTCTCCCTCTCTCTCCCCCTCCCCTGCTTGAGCTCTCTCCCTCTGTCTCTCTCCCAAAATAAATAAATAAACTTAAAAAATAGAGAGCAGGCGGTGGGTGGAGAAGGCAGCAGGCACCTGGGGCTCTAAGCAGAGACATGGTGAGCAGGGCCGAGCTTTGCTGTGTGCCTAGGGGGAGTCCGGGCTTTGAGGAGAGACGTGGGGCTTCCAGAGATGCTCCTTCCACTGACACTTCTGGAAGTCCCCAGACCAAGTCCCACTTATGACATGACCCTCTTCAGCTCAGCTTTGCTTAAGGTCTTTCACACCTAACGGTCACATCGGACTTCTGACCCTCCAAGTCAGCTGCTGCCGTGTAAGGTGTTAGAGTCCCTGGTTTGGGTCCCAGCTCTGCAGGCCTGCCTGTGTGAGTCTGGGCAAGTCACAGGCCTCGCCTGAGCCTCCAGCTGTTGGAGCGTGAAAGATTGTTTCATGGCACCAAGTAAACTCAGGTTGGTGGGCCCTCTCCTCCTGGCCCCTCGCCCCCGTCGTACCTTGAAGAGCCTGTATCCTTGGAGGCACAATGGTTTTCCTTAGGCCTTTTCCTTGGGGACTGGACCCGTGTGGGACACAGGGTCCAAGAAGCCAACTGGGGCCCTCCCATCCCCCCGGGGCCTGCCAGTCTCCTCCTGTCTGAAGCCCACTCCCCTGGGCTCAGACTGAGCAGACACTGAGCAGGGCCCCCACCCCCATCATCAGACAGCCAAAACAGTCTGGCCTTCAGAACCCCTGCCCCGATGTGGAATTATTGCCCAAATGGGAGGACTGACCAGGTGTGGGCAGGGTATGGGTACAGCTCCACGCGGCCCCCCGAGCTGGGGCCTGCTGAGCACAGCATCTGTAGGCAGACGGTTGAGAGCAGGTCCCTTATGGGCCAGTGTGAGGCACCCCTGGGCCTTCTCCCTGAGTCTGTGAGGGAGGGGTTGTGAGCCCCACTTGAGGGATGAGCAAACCAGTGCCCAGAAAGCTATATGAGTGTGACTTCTGGGGGAAAGGAAAGAGGAGTCCGGCCAGGCAGAGTGGGGTGTCCAAGCTGTACCCAGCTTACAGAGAGCATCCAGGCACTTGTCAGGCTGCTGAAGTAGGTTGAGAGCCTTGACCTTGGTGTGAGTCTCAACCCTGCTACTCTCTTAGCCACTTGACCTGGGGTGTGTCAGGTTAGCCTCAGTCTGTCACTGAGGACCCTTGTCGTTGCAGGTAACAGAAAAGCCAAATCAAACAGGCTTAAGCATAAAAGGGCTTCATTGGTTCATGGAACTGACAAGCCTAGGGTGTGTCTTGCTTCAGGAATGGCTGGATCCAGGAGTTCACTTTATGTAATGGGTTTGGATGTCTCAGCTCTCACCTCTGCCTTCCTCCCTGCTGGCTCCATTTTGAAGCAGGGCTGCTCTGTGTGGGGTCCCCAGCTCTGTGCTTGGCGTGTAGGGAATTCTCCCCAGTCCAGCAACAGGCCAGCTTCAGGGGCCAGGCTGCAACCAGCAACACGTGGTCTCTGTCTTGGGGATGTTGATAGTGCCCTGGGGGATATGGGACAAGAAAAGAGGAAGTTACCATGCAGGGTGATCAGAGCCTAGCCGGGTGTGAGCTCCAGAGCCAATGGGAGACCAGAGGAGTAATGTCAGTTTCACATCAGGATGGGTTCCCCAAAGTCTTCCTAGAAGAGATGACAGCCGAACTAGATTTTGAAAGCAGAGGAGGAGTTGGCTTGGGGAACAAGGAGTGAGGGGGCAGGGGCCCCGGGGTTCAGTGTGGTGTTCGGGCTGCTTCAGGACCCGCACACAGTGGGGTTGGCCAGGCCGTGGAGTTCCCAGTGGGGCTTAGAGGTCAGCACACGTGGTGGGGGTGGGGCCAACTGGGCCTGTATATGGGTGAAAGGTGGCTCTGGCTTTAAGGCAATGAGGATGGGAAAGAATGAGCATGTACTGAGCACCTACTGTGTGCCTGTGACTTTCCATATGTTGCCTCGTTCCGGCTACACGACAGCCCCTGGAGGTTTCTCGTCCCCCCTGTGCAGAGATGGAAGCAGGTGCCAGGACAGACGGCCTATCGGAGTCAATCAGACCTATTTCCCCCCACAAACTTAGAACTTTGCACTTAGCAACTGGCCAGGCTCAGTGGCCTCTGATCTGCCATTAAGAGGCTACTGGGATGCCACCTATGGTAGGGACATATGGGGAAGTCACCTTGTTCAAAACAGTTACATGTTGAAACACCTTCCCAGCAGACTAACCACTAAGACTCCCATCACACAGGCAGGGTGTTTGCCGGAAGCGAGCACAGTAAATCTGAAACCCGATGTCTGCAGGAGAGGGGGCACATCATAGCCCGTGGCCAGGTGTGAGCTGTGAAGCCTGAGACCCCCAGGCTGAAGTAGGTGTGGAGAGCCACAGCTCATGGGCGACCAGGGGAAACCAGCTTGAGTCTGAGCTTTAAGCTGCAAAGTTTTAGACCACCTCTCAGCTGCCCCCTCACAGTGCGTTCACCTGTAGCTGAGATAAGCCAGGGAGAGGAACGTGGGGTGGGAGAGGAAGACAGAGGACCAGATCCCAGCCCCCCCTTTGGTTGCTATAACCCCCGTAAGCCTCAGTCTCCTCATCTGTAAAGTGAGGGCGTGCCATACGCAATGACATAGAAATAGCTCAATAAATGTCAAGGATGATTATCCCCAAGTAAAAGAAACATTCTTGGTTTGATTATGACATTTTTTAAAAATTGCCATTTTTGCAACCACAGACTTGAGTCAAATGGGAAACTGTTTGCTTCAGACTCTAGACCCCCCCCCCCCAAGGGCAAGCACATGGTCGTTCAGCCTTGTGTCTGCTGGTCAGGCTTGAGGTTCAGGAAATGTACTCGGTGAGTTAAACCCAAATTTGGAACCTGTCCAATCGTTAATTGATCCAAGGTTTTCATTTCTTAAAGGAGTTGGTAAAACAAAGTTTTTTGAACAGGGAAGAGAGAACGCTAGTGAACTGTACCCGGGTGATATACAGAGAGCGGAAGGAGGCCAGAGGCAGATGCCACTGACGTTTCAGAGTGGTAGAAGGATACTGGGAGAAGGTCTCTGGGAGAGTTGTCACCTGAGCCAGGTCTGGAGCGTGAATGAGAATTGGCCAAATGGAGAGTGGGAGGGAATTTGTAGGATGAGTCTACCACGGTGTGTTGGGGAACAGCCATCAGTCTTGGATGGTGTGGAACCTAGGAAGGTTGAAGGCCAGAGTTGAGGGCCCAAAAAGGAGGCAGACAGGGCCCAGAGTCCAGAGTAGGCCTCTGGAGTTTTTAAGCAGGGAGGTTGTATTAACCAGCACCTTTTTGGTCACAAGTGACAAAAACAAATGAACAGCCAGATAACAAAAACAGATGGTCTCGAGCCAAAAGCTGAATTCATTGCCTTCTGTTTCTGAAACAGGGAGGGCTTCAGGTACAGTTTGATTCAGGGGCTCAAGCTGGTGTCTCTGTTTTCATCTCTCCTGACTTCACTTCAGGGAGCCTCTCTGCCTGTGATTGCCCCAGCAGCCCCAGGTTTACAACCGTCTTGCAGCTAATAACGCTGTGTAGAAACAGTTCCATCAGAGCTCCCAGAACAGACTCTCAGTGGTCTAGCTGGGGTCACATGCCGATCCCTGAACCAGGTGCTTTGGTTAGGGGGTGAAATATTCTAGAGTTAGAGATGGAGTCAGCTGACAAAAACTAGATGGACTAAGAGTGGAGGAGGGAAGACTCCTCAGAGAATATCGGGGTGCCTTACCTGAAGTGAGAGTGGAGGCTTGGGAAGGCAAAAACATCCCGCATCCACCACTGTGACCTGAGAAGACCTGCCAGGTCTTCTGTTTGCACTCTGGGCTAGGTGACCTGATGTGCGTCATCCCTTCATGTCAGCCCCATGTGGCAGGGTTTCTTATGATCCCTATTTTGCAGATGAGAAAACGGAGGCTTAGGGAGATAAAGTCACTTGCCCGGGGTCATAGCAAATGGCCTCCGACCCTAAATCTGCTGGACCCCAAAGCTGGGATTCTTAACCATCTGTTTCACTGCCTTTGGAGCTTTCAGATCTGAGTTTGGAGAAGATACCTTGGGAGCTTGAATGGAGGACAGACTGGCAAGGGAGAGACCAGAGGCAAAGGCTGGGGCAGGAGGCTGGTGCCGCGCAGGCAGAGGGGAGAGGAAGGGACCCTAGGAGATAGAGGTACAGTTTGTCTCAGTGTACCGTCAGCCTAGCTTTCATTGTTGTTTTCTTTAAATTTTTTTTAATGTTTTATTTATTCTCAAGAGAGAGAGAGACAGAGACAGAGCATGAGCGAGGGAGGGGCAGAGAGAGAGGGAGACACAGAATCGGAAGCAGGTTCCAGGCTCTGAGCCATCAGCACAGAGCCCGATGCGGGGCTCCAACTCGGGAGCCGCGAGATCATGACCTGAGCTGAAGTTGGATACTTAACCGCCTGAGCCACCCAGGCACCCCTCGTTGTTGTTTTCTTATGTAGATAAATTTATCTAATCAGCAATATGCACATTTGTATGTACACACATACACATACATACACACAGCCGCACTTTGTATATACACACACGTGTGTGTGTGTATACATACATATGGGCACACACATTCATAAGCATCCTAATTATTTTGCCTACTGGTTTCTATTTTGGGCAATCTTAGCAGGGGGATGCAAGGTGTGAGGCCCCTGGCCCTGGAGGCTGGACTTATGCTCAGGCTATGGGCACAGGGGCATTTCCTGGGGAATTTCCGGAGGAAGTGGTCAAAGGTCAGTAACCACCCACCTGGCTCAGGGCCAGCTTGGGGGGCAGGGCAGGATGGGGAAACAGCCACTCCTCAGTTCCCTTTTCAGCTCTAAGGCTCCCCAGGCAAGAGTCGGGCCTCCCCGATGATATCATACATGCCAGAAGTCATTCTGCCCACACCCTCATCGCACAAAGGGAAAACTGAGGCAGTTGGGGCACCGCACGCCTTAACTTTGTTCTCACCACGTGAGGAAGCCCAGTAGCCTGAGTACCCACCGTAGGGTATATGGACTGCTGCTTTGCTGTGTGGCCTAGGGTAAGTCACAGAGCTGCTCTGGGCCTCAGTTTTATATCTGCAAAATGGACCTATAATTACCTCCCAGCGTGGACCTCGGAAAAGCACCTGGCCCAGTGCCTGGCAGGTGTCAGTAAATGTTGGCTGTTACATTTTCTTCCTTTGTGTGGCGAACTCATAGAAGGGATGAATGGCTATGGGTCCTAGGAAAGAAAGCTTTCTTGTGTATAAGCTGCGTGGCCTTGGGCAAGTCACTTAACTTCTCTGGACCTCAGTTGCCTTATCTAGAAAATGGCTTGCTAATCACCACCTCAGAGGTTACGGAGAGGACTAACAACGCCAGCCCATGGGATGGCCCCTTTTTCTCATATGTCTCCTTCCCACTGGGCAGCTGGGCATCCGCCTGCCCCCCACGGTTCCTCTTCCTGCCCTGGGAGTGGGCCAAGTGAGTTATTGTATTCATGAATCATTCAGCTAATATCTGCTGAGCACCTACTGTGTGCCAGGCACTGCTCAAAGCAATGAGAAAGTCAGACCAAGATCCCCTCCCCCTGGAGCTGCAAACAACTACACAGGATACTTTCAGACTTTGCAAGGAGGAAAATAAATGGGTTGATGCGGGGGGAATGGCCTGGTGGAGACTACTTTATGGGTGGTCGGCAAGAGCCTCTCTGCAGAGGGCACCAGAGTAGAGGAGAGAAGGGGGATGGGCCCGGTGGCAGGGGGGGAGGAGCAGGGGCACAGCCCGCAGGGAATTCAGGCTCAAAGGAGAGAGGGGTTGGGGGCTTCTAGCACCCCCTCCCAGGAGAGGGAGTCCGGGTGGGCCGGACCTTGCTTCCCCCAGGTGTGAGAGCCTGAGGGTCGCCGTTGGGGGATAGTTCACCTCATTTGTTGCTGGAAGCTGGGCCCACCTGTGAAGGCTGATGGGGGGACGACAGGGGAGGGAGGACCTGTCCAGAGCCTGGTGGTCGCAAGCCACCTCTCTTGCTTGGCCTCGGAGCCCCAGACTGAGGGTGGCAGGTGGCAGGGGGACCCCAGGGGGAGGCCTCTGGGTTCAGCCCCAAACTCCAGAAACCTGTAAGAGCCACACAAGTAACCACATTTCACCTTTAAGTACTGACACCACCCCAGCTTGGACTGCTAGTGCGTGTGCCCGAGGCGGGCCGTTGCCCCTCCCTGGGCTCTGGCCTCTTCTGGAGACACAGGAACACAAATAATAATGTCAGCTGTTGCTCGTGGAGCATCTGTGTGTGCGGGGCGCTGATGGGCCCTTTGTTGTCTTCTGGTGTCTTATATTGTCACAGTGAGCTTTTCGGCAAGGGGGGGGGGGGTCTGTTGGACACGACTGACACCTGATATGGAAAGACTTTGTAGCTGGATTCTGGGATGTGTAGGAAACACAGGCCCCTTCTGTCCAAAACCAAACAAGTAAACCTGGTGCCGAAACCCTGAAAACGTTTGTCCCTAAAACGTCCTGCGCCAGTGTGGGTCGCGTCGGTGCTGGCTCGGTCCTAGGCGTCAAAGGCAGACGCTGGCCGTGGCACAATGAAATCCTCCGGCTAACGTGGAGACTCGACTACCCACTACCCCAAAGGGGGTCTGTTTTTCTGCACCGCTTGTAACAGCCCCACTTTGTGGATGAAGAAACTGAGAGTGAAGTTAAGTCCCTTGGCCAGGTTCCTTCAGTAATGTCAGAGGTGGGATCTGAACCCGGGCTGGGACCCAGAGCTAGCCACGAACTCCATGACCTGCACCCTCCTCTGGGTCAGATGTGCTCATGGAGGGACTGGCACCTTCCTGGCCCACCGGAAAGGGCTGGATGAATCTCTAGAAATGTGTGTCACCGCTCTCTCCGGTGGCTTCCCAGGAGGTACAGCATAGAAAGTCTATAAGGGTCTGGAGGGTCTATAAGAAACCATTCTCCCACAGGCCAGGGGATTCTGTGAGCTTGGCTGGGCAGGGGTGTCAAGGTGGGTCCCAAGGCAAGGTTAACACGCTGTGGGGCGCCTGCCCAAGGGTGGTGGGGTAAGAGGTGGGGCCCCAGAAACAGCCAGAGACGTCTGGGCTCGACTTCAAACAGTCAGGAAGCACATAACAAGCCACGTTTCATCTGCAAGCACAGATGCCCCAGATAAGTAGGCCACAACGAGCACCTCAAGGCTGCGTCACGACACCCCCTGACACACCCTGCTGGGTGACACCTGGGCACAAACAAGGCAAGGGGCCATGGCGGCCTGAGGAGGCTTCTCGGCGGCAACGGTAATGACAGTGACGTCCCGCCGTCTGAGCGCCGCCTGTGTGTCGAGCCCTACTCTGTGCTCATTTAATTCTCCCGGCAACCCCGTCTAGTCGGAATGCCTATCCTGTTCGGCAGACGGGGAAACGGAGGCACGCCAGATAACTTGTTCACATTTCTTGCTAGCTGGAAAGCGGCCACGTGGGAGTTGGAACCCAGAATTGAGCTTTCCTTTGGGAACTGGAGGGCTGACCAGCGTAGTGGGTCAGATAAGTGGAGAGGTGTTCACGGGCTTCCTACTCTGGTGTCTGCCCTCCTCCCAGGTGGCAGCTGGTCCCCAGCTGGTGCCCCCACTGCTCCATCATCTGGAGGATGGACATGGCTGCTGGGCCAGTGTGGGAGAAGGGCCCCATCTGGTGCCTCCGGACAATATGTCTGCTGAAGGTGAAGTCCTTTGCTGACGGCTCCTGCACCCCCCACATCCTCACTGCGTGAAGATACGCGGTCCCTGTCTGTTGTGACAGCCCCCTGCCGGCTTCCCCTGGAGTTGGGAGTTGGAGGAGTGTCTATGGGGGCCTGCTGCCCTCAAGGTGGGGAGCTGGCTGGATAGCAGGGAGGACCAAGAAGCTGGCTCTGGGGAAGGGTGGGGCTGGCAAGAGTGACTTTGGGCAGGTGTCTTTGTAAATGTGCCGGGAGCCGGGTGCTGCTGATTCGGAAACCCTCTGCACCCAGGCTCATCGGGTCCTGGCTGCGACCAGTCAGAGCCTGCCCAGCCCACAGTGCAAACCTCAGGGCATCTCCCCAGGACAGCCTCCCTGTGGGGCAGAGAAGTTCCCCTGGGAGCCTCAGAGACTGCTCTGCCGAGGGTCCCGGGAAACGCTTCGGGGTGTGGTTCTGCTCCTGGGGCCTTAGGCTGGCCCTGAGCTAACACTGCCAGGCAGTCTCACTACTGACGAGTGTGGTATACCTGTTTCATTTGGCTGTGTTCAAACCACCCAAGATGTAGTGGCTTACCACAGTGATTTCTTATTTTGCATGATTGTGTGGGTTAGAAAATCTGAGACCAGTTCCGCTGGTCTCGTGGGGCTCACTCATTCGCTGCACTCAGAGGACCTAGCCTGGAATATCCAAGATGGCCCCATGCACATGTCTGTGGTTGGTGCTGAGGCACCGCAGGTCCCCTCCACATGGCCCCTCGCCTGCTCAGTGGGCAGCCCACTTCTGTACAAGGGGTCCCCTCGGTTCCCCTCCACATGGTCCCCAGTGGACAACCATCTGCCATCCACTGGGGTCCAAGAGCAGCGTTCCACGAAGACGAACGTGGAGGTGCATGGCCTCCTGAGGCACGGTCTCAGAACCGGCACAACCATCACTCCTGCCACATTCGACTGCACAAAGAAATCATGTGGCCAAGGGGACGGGAAATAAACCCCCTCTGGGTGGGAAGAGGAAGGAACAAATCCCACTGCAGAAGGGCCTGGGCACCAGGATGGGGGCAATCTGTAGGCATATTTTGTAATCACAGCATGTGTATCATTAGGATTTTGCTGGGCTCTTATCTCACAAAGGTTGGGATGAGCAAAGCAAGTTCTGAAGTCATCATATGCAAAGCCCCAAAGCAGCCTGGTAAAATTACCCTTGAAGACCTGTCATATAGAGTCCCTAGTTTGTGTACCCGCCCTACAGGGAGCTCTGTGCCCACTGAAGTGTGTGGTCCTTGAGCCAGACCAGATGAAGGCAGCAAGGCTTGCCCAGGCATTCCAGCCATTGTGGTGAGAAAAGGACCCACAAATCCCCACTGGGAGTGCATGGGGTCCAAATCACTGCTCACCTTTGGAGGCTCCATTCTGTGTTACTATTAAGCCTGTAGAGCTGCACTGCCCCCAGACAGAAGCTACTAGCCCTATGGGGCCATTTAAATTTTAACAGGTTAAATAAAATCTTTTTCAAACTCAGTTCCCCATTCGCACTAGCCACATTCCAAGCGCTCAGTGGTCCAACCGAGCCAACGAGTGGAGAGCTAGGGGTCAGCTGGCCTGAGCCCAACTCAGCCCCCTTCATTCAGCTGCCCTCCTACCTGCCCACCTTTGTAGTTACCCAGGCCTTGTGCTGGCTGCTTGGGACCCAGAAGTGATTCAGCCTTATCCCAGTTGCTGCTCTTGAGGGACTGATAACGCAAGGGGCCAATATGTGAGCCAGGCCAGCCCTGCTGGGCATCCCTCCAGCCCCTGTGTCTGACCCGCCCTGCCCTCAGGGAAGCCAGGACATGAGATGTGCTGAGTGGGGAGCCCTAGGGCCACGCCCTCTTGGAGCAAACCCCTAGCTCCAACACTGTCCTCCCCACCATGAAGCAAGGGGAGGCTCTGTTTGCACTCTCCAGGCTTTTCTAGTAAAAGCAGGATGCCTGTGAGAAACCTCCCCACCCCCATGGTGAGTATCCATGGCTGAAAAATTACAATAAGCCACTGAGAACCCATTTCAGATGAATTTGAAATCTATGAATTTTATTCACTGCAACAGCTTCTATTTTGGTTTGAAAGATGTTAATGTGTGAAACAGTATTTGTTTGGTCTACCAGCAGCGTTGGGTGTGCATATGGGATGTAAGATCCCCTAAAATAATTCAGGGGCTCCCAGCTTGGGAATCCCCGAAGCTTCCAGGATCGCAATGGGGGGGTGGGGCACCTTATGCTGTCTCTGTGTGGCCAGCACTTGGGCTAGCCCCATGCTGGCTTTTGTGGAGGGAGGGGAGTGAGGTTCTCCCTCGACACTCTGCCCTCCATTCCTACACCCCTCCATACCCACAGCCCGTAGCCACCCTCCTTACTATCCATTCTCCTGGTTCTGTTCTGAGCTCTACCCATCGGAGGTGACCCAACATTTTTGCCCAGTCCCTCTAGGATGTGTGCCCCAGTGTCCAAAAGCTGTGACCCTCTTTTCTGCAGGGACGGAATTTGACTTCCTTATAATCCAGGGGAACAGAGGTGATTCAGACACCAATCCCTGCCCTCTAGGCTGGGGCCTGGGCACAGGTGAAGGGTTTCCACATCCCCTTCCTCCTGCTGCAGGACCCTTCCCTGCTCCTGGCTGGACATCAGCACCATGAAAGGAGGGACATTTGTGTGTGTGTGGCTCCCAGCTGATCCCTTGCACATAATAGACACTCAAATATTTGTTGGGTGAATGAATGAATGAATGAATGAATGAATGCAAGCTGAGGGGCACACAGGCATGTGTCCCAACCATGCCCTCTGGCTTCTGACTGTGTCTTCTTTTTGGAGGTCTCAGAGACATATGATGAGCAGGGGACACCCCCTATGGGAGTTGCGATCACAACTAGATCAGTGTTTTTTTCTCCCTTTGGGGTCCGTGGATTTATTCTCAGGAGTTTTCAGGTTCCGCACAATAATTTTTTTTTTTATTTGTGGATTCTTTAGGAGTTGCAAGAGTTGTTTGTAATAATTTCAATCACCAGGGAGACTTGCAAGAATAATATCCAAAACAAGTCCTCCCATGTACCCTTCACCCCAATTCATTATTACTAATGTTTTACCAAATATTTTCCCCCCAGAACTATTTGCGAGGTCATTGCAAACATGCAACATGATGACTTTTACTCCTGAATAATGCTTCAGTGTCTATTTCCTAAGAACAAGAACATTTGGTTACATAATCATGGTTCAATAGCCAAAGTCAAGAAGTGTAGCACAGATACAATACAGTTTATATAGTCACCTTTACCAGTTGTCTCAATAATGCCCTTTATGTCATTTTCCCCTGACCCAGGACTCCCCAGAGTCGTCACGTGTTCTCTTAAATCTTTATGAAGATGCCATTTACATACCAGAAAATTCCCTTGTGTCAAGTGTCCCATCTCATGATCGTTGAGAGATATTGGTAGAGTTGTATACACATCATGATTTTTATTTTAAATTATCTCCATCACCCTGAAAAGAAGCCTCGTCGCTAGTTTCCGTCAATGCCTTGTCCCGCCTTCAGCCCCTGGCAACCGCTAATCTGCTTTTTGTCTCTATAGATTTGCCTTTCTGAGCATTTCATTATAAATGGAGTCATCCAATATGTGACCTTTTGGGTCTGGCTCCTTCCACTTGGTGTAATGTTTTCCAGGTTCGTCCATGTTGTAGAACGTGGCAGTATTTCATTCCTTTTTATGGCAATAATACTCCATTGTATGGATAGACCAGTTGATGGACGTTTGGGTTGCTTCCACTTTAGGGTTATTATGAATAATACTGCTATGAATATATATATATAAGTTCTTACATGGGCATATGTTTTCATTTCTCTTGGGTAGATGTCTGGGAATAGAATTGAGGGGTCAGATGGTAACTCTATCCTTAACTTTTTTTTTTAATGTTGATTTATTTTTGAGAGCGAGAGAGACAGAGTGTGAATGGGGGAAGGGCTACTGATGTTCAGCATCTTTTCATGTGCTTCTTGGCCATTCATGTACCTCCTCTGGTGAAAGACCCTATCAGACTTTTTGCCCATTTTAAAATTGTATTGTGTTCTTATTATTAAGTCACAGAGTTCTTTTCATGTTCTAAATACAAATCTTTGTGGGGTGTTTTGTTTTGTTTTGTGTTTTGGTTATATGACTCGTAAACATGTTCTCCTAGTCGGTGGCTTAAATTTTTTGCTTTCTTGATCGTGTCTTTTGAAATGTAAAAAGTTTTAATTTTGATAAAGTCCAATTTATCATTTTTTTATTGCTTATGTGTTTGATATCTAAGAAATCATTATATCTAAGAAAAAAATCTAAGATATTTTTATATCTAAGAAATCATTTTATATCTAGGAAACTACTGCCCCACACCGAAGGTGACAATGATTTACTCTTATGTTTTCTTCTAAGAGTTATATAAGGTTTTTTTTTAATTTTTTTTTTTAGTTTGTTTTTTGAGAGAGAGAGAGAAAGAGCAGGGGAGGGGCAGAGAGAGGGAGAGAAAGGATCTCACTGTCAATGCAGAGCCCAATGTGGGGCTCAAACCCACGAACCATGAGATCATGACCTGAATGGAATCAACAGTCGGACGCTTAACCGGCTGAGCCAGCCAGGTGCCCCTATGGTTGTAACTCTTACATTTAGATCATTGATCATTTTGAGTTAATTTTTGTATATTATGGGAAGGGTCCAAATACATCCTTTTGCACGTGGACATTGTCCCGGTGCTATTTGTTGAAGAAAGTATTCTCTCCAGTAAGTTCTCTCGACACCTTTGTGAAAAATCATTTGACCATGATACAGTCTTTTAAATGTCATTTTCATGAAAATGACAACCCTCTCTCATTTTAACAAAACCATGTTCCCAATCATCTGGATGACTTTTTCTCTGAACTACTGAGGTAAACCAATCAGTTATTTTTATTTTGAGTGGTTCATGGTTTTCTCTTGCTTATTGGTAAGAACTCTTTATATATTGAGGAACCAAAGGAAGAGTATGTGCCAATATTTCATCTCGTGAAATAGCACCATGTACTCCAAAGGCAGTAAGTATAGCTTGACTTTGGGGGAAGCCACTGAAGATGGAACTAGGCAAAAAAGGCAGAAATGAGTTCTGATGCTAACCTGAGAAGTTTATGTAACCACACCAAAGTGAGTTCGCTCTTTGGTGAGTTAGAAACTGTACCAGGTTGAGCTGCCACACAAAGAAAACTTTTATTTGCAGCAAGTAAAATCATGGGGAATGGTTTCCAAATCTATGACTCCCTGAGAGAGGGTGAATGGGTTCCTTTAGTTTAGGGTTAGGATGAATAGTTAGGTAGGGAAGCCTTATCATCCTATGTAGAGGGGAGCATAAGGCGGTGTGTGCCCCTTAAAGAAAATGCCTATACACACATTGCATGTTATGTAAATGAGGCTGGGGCTCCTCCTTGGGTGGAGACTTAGTATTATAATGAGGTAAAGGTAATGGTACATCATTCCAGAAGTCACTCCTCGGTCCATCTGTGAGGGCTTGAGCTGGGGGGTTAGCTCAAAAGGTCTGGGTCGTCTGGGCCAGTGGAAGGTCTTATCACGGCAGTCGCCATCACCCAAGGGGTGATTTGGGGTTTCTTTTGCCTGAGTTAAGAGGTGAGCTGCAGGGATGCCTGGGTGGCTCAGTCAGTTAAGCGTCTGACTTCGGCTCAGGTCATGATCTCACAGTTTGTGAGTTTGAGCCCTGCGTCGGGCTCTGTGCTGACAGCTCAGAGCCTGGAGCCTGCTTCGGATTTTGTGCCTCCTTCTCTCTCTGCCCCTCCCCCACTTGTGCTCTGTCTCTTATCAAAAATAAATAAATATTTAAAAAAATTTTTTTAAAAAGAGGTGAACTGCAAAGAAGAGCTTCGGGAGAAATGTCAAAGGTTAATGAGTACAAGCATGTGGGCAGTCAATGTCAGGTCTTGGGGGTCTAGCTGGTGACACTTAGACCTGAGTTCTACAGGTCACTGGGAGCCCTAGAAGGGTCTTAAGCAAGAGAGGGATGTGATGAAATCTGTATTATTGAAAATTGCTTTAAGTAAGGGACATAATGGATGAAGGGAAGGGCTATGAGGGTAAAGGGAGGCCAGAAAGTGCAAACTTTGAATGTCCAGCTGAAGAGTGTCAACTTGGCTTTGTGGGCAATGGGAAGCCACAGAACATTCTGGGTGATGACTGGGCGTGAACCAGAGGGTCAGTGGGGATGGAGAGCTGTCTGTGGAGGTGGGAAGGAACAGGAAGGATCAGCCAAGGCTGATCTCTGGATGAGGCAAGAGTTTCAGTTTCCCAGCATAAGGCTTTGCCCCACTGACATCTCAACCCCACATGGGTGCTCAGTGCTGTGTCATCTGTCCCTGCTCCCCAGAGCTGACCTCCAACCCAGACAGATGGGACGTTGCTAGGGGTAACCTGGAGAGGAAATATGAACCAAGAGTTTCCGGGCAGGGCGCTGTGAGTGGAAGAAGAAAAAAGGAATAGCACATTGGCATGTCAGGAGGTGTCTTAGAAGTCATGTAAGCCTCTGTCCCCAGGGCAAATGACTATTGGCCTCTGCTCCCACAGGTCCAAGGGTGGCAAACCCTGTACCTCCACAGCAGCCTTTCCACAGCTGGTTGGCTCTTCTGGTGAGAAGGTTCTGGGGCTGGCATGGCGTCAGAACTGTAAGGAGCCTTGGAACTCTTATCTCGCTCCGCCTGTCCACTAGATAGAGGGGACCTTGATGCTCAGAGGGGCACAATCCTACACCGAGGTCACAGAGGGAGTTGTCCCCAGCTTGTGTCAGAGCAGGCCCTAGAAACTCCCTGCCCAGTTTCAGAAATGATTGTTTTTGTCAACCTACTTTTCAAAACCCAGTAGTACACGCATACAGAGCAAACAAATTTTAAACAACGTTTCCGTGAAAAGCCAGTCAGTCCCCTGCCCACTCCAGCCCCAACTCTCCATGACCTTCCTCAGGGTGCCTCTGTTCCAGCTTCGTAAACACCTGTGTCAGGAATAACATATGCACGTACCTGCATGTATACAAGACCCCTGCCTTTTTTACGTAAAATGTAACACACCATACCCTGTACCACACTTTGCTTTTCCCACTTACCAAAATGATCTTAGAGGTTGATCCTTAATCCATCCATGTGTAGAAGACACTTTTTAAAAAAAAAAATAGCTGCATAGGCTTCTATCATGGATGTATCCTAATGATAATCTGTTGAACGAGTCCCTCAAGGTGCATGTTAGGTAATAATAATAATGGTGATTTTTAGTCACTTTAAGAACAGTTACTCTTTTTAATCTAAGTTATCTAACTTAGTTATCTACTTTTTTTAAATTTTTTTTAACGTTTATTTATTTTTGAGACAGAGAGCATGAACGGGGGAGGATCAGAGAGAGGTAGACACAGAATCTGAAACAGGCTCCAGGCTCTGAGCTGTCAGCACAGTCTGACACGGGGCTCAAACTTGTGAACCGGGAGATCATGACCTGAGCCGAAGTCGGCCACTTAACCGACTGAGCCACCCAGGCACCCCCGTTATCTACTTTAAAAAAAGTTTTTAATGTTTATTTATTTTTGAGAGAGAGAGACAGAGTGCAAGAAGGGGAGGGGCAGAGAGACAGAGGGAGACACAGACTCTGAAGCAGCCTCCAGCCTCCGAGCTGTCAGCACAGAGCCCGACACGGGGCTCGAACTCACAGACCTTAGCCCACTGAGCTACCCAGGCACCCCTAGTTATCTACTGTTAAAATCTAAGTTAATCTAATGCATGTAAAGAAGATTTTATTGGCTCATGAGGCTGTGTCTGTGTCCAGATAACCCCTAGTGACTTTTTAAAAATCAATGAGCCCTCAGACTCCTCATATACCCATTCCACACCACCACCCCGCCCCCCACCATTCTCCCATAGGGCGGTCACCACTGTTTGTTTTGGTGTGCGTGTAACCTCTTGGGAGAAAAATTAGGAACTCCCAATACACATATATGTATAACCTTTAAAAAATGTATGCAAAAGGGGTCATAACATACACAGTCTTCTGTCTCTTGCATTTTCCACGAGAATTGCACCTTGAAGATTTGTCCACCCCAGGGCAAAGTCTTGGCTTTGGTGTCTTCATGCAGCCTCTTCATCCCCTCCTGTTGGACATCAGAGGTTCTCCTCTTTGCTTACCTTACACGGAAGACTGTTGACCATCCTTATATTTTTATATTCTCTAGCTTTGCCAGATCGCCCTTCAGAAAAATGGACTACCTTGCCCCTCACCCAACAGTGTTTGTGAGTGTGTGCGTTTCCCCCCCACCTTCAACAGCAAAAGTATCACCAAACTTGTTCGTTTTTGCCAACTTGGTAGGTTAAAAAAAAAAAAGTGACTCGCATGCTCAATTTTGATTCGTATTTCTTTAATATGCATTTAATTACCAGCGGCATTGAATATCTTTCCATGAATTGCTTGTTCATATCCTTTGCTCTTCTTTTCTAATCAGTTAGTCATCTCTTCCTATCGATCTGAAAGAGCTCGTTCTGGGTCAGGAAAATGAACGTTCATCTCATTTTCTTCAATTTACTTCTGGCATCTGTGCTGCAGATAATTTTTTTTTTTAAGTTTGCCGTGTGTCCTTTTTAACTTTGTGGGGTTTTTTTATTCTGTTTAGAAGTTTTAATCCTCACATAGGTAAATTTATTACTATTTTCCTTCATGGTTTCTGGAAATAAAAATATTTATACAGTGCACTTTGCACAACCTTTTCACACAGTATCATGGTTGATCTGCACAGCAGCCTTTGAAGCGAGGCGGGGTGGGGATTTTTATCATTCGTTTCATTTTATAGATGAGTCCACATGAGGCTCAGAAAGGTAAGAGGACTCGCCCAGGCTACATAGTTTCTAGAACCCTTGCTGTTCTCACTTCCCTCACCTGCTTTCCAATTAACCAAGGAACACACTCCCTGGCACTGATAACAAGAGGATGTGTCTTCTCTAGAAGAACGTCGTCAGTTATTAAAACCACAAGCATCTTTTCTTCCTTTAGATGCTCTTTTTAAAAACGTTTTTGAAATTATAAAGTTCATTCATAGTTCTTAAAAACAAAACCTCCAACATACAGAAGAATGTAACAGGAGGCTCGGGATGGGGACACATGCTCTGCCCCAAAAGTCTACTCCCGGTGGCCACTGTCCAATTTGCCGTGAGCATCAATAAGGTGCCACGAGGTGAGGAAGAGCCACCAGGAGCTGGACTGCTCCTTTATTCACCTGTCACTAGTGCCTTGTATACTCCAGGAATGCCTTAGATGCTCAGTAAACGCTGCAAGGCAAGAGACTGAGGTGGTCAGGTGCCCCTTTTTCATAAGTCTGTGTTCAAATCCCAGTTCAGACACTTAGCAGTTGTGTGAGCCTGGAAAGGTGAATTACCCTCTCTGTGCTATGGTGTCCTTGTCTATGAAATTGGGATAGTAGTTCTACCGCAAGTAAATGAACTGAGTCCCATAAAGTGCTGAACAAAATGTCTACCTCTCGCCTCTGATCTGTCGGTTCCTTCCTCGATCTACTGCCTACTCCAACCTGGTCCCCATATCCAGGGTCATGAGATATCAAAGCTGAAAATCAGGCTCCTTCCCTCCCAGAAGCCCAGAGAGGGGAAGTGCCTTGCCCAAGGTCATGCAGCCCGTGGGTGGCAGGGCCCGCAAAGACTCCAGTCTCCTGACTCATTACATCACTAAGGCGGCTTCCCCACAGCTGGACCACTGCAGACGCGTCCCTCTGGCCTCCTGTCTCGCCCCTTCTGGCCACCAGGGGGCGTTTCCTAACTCACAGCCCAAACAGCTGAGGTCCTGGCTGCAAACTGGTCGGGGGCTCCCCGCCGCCTAGGAACGAACGGAAGATGCTCTTTATTTGGCCTGGTGTTCAAGGCTCTCAGAACCCGCCTTCTCTCCCATACACACCGGGCAATGCGCATTCCCATCCTTGCTTTATCCTTAAGCACCCTCCTCCTGGAGAGTCGGCCCCCTTCCTGCCCCTTTTAGGCCCAGCCTCTCCGCTTTAGGCCACTTCTTCCCCAGGTATCGGGTCCCTCTCTCAAACTGTGCCACCCCATCCTCTAGGAGAGTTGCCACACCACTGAGGCCCATCCCCAGCATTCAGCTGGTGCTGAGTCAACGTTTGCTGTTGGGTAAGCCGCGCAGCCGGCAGGCAGAGACCCTCCCCCCAGACTGCGAGGGGCGTTGTGTCCTGGAGGGGACTCAGAGGGACGTGGTGCCAGGGTGGGTGTGAGCATCCCGCTCCCGCTGTGCAACTCCGGACCAGTGGCTGCCCCTCTCTGAGCCTTGGTTTTCTCATCTGTGAACCAGGAAGGCTGGGGGGGGGGGGTGGTGCTGGGCATTGCCTGCCTGCTGGGGCTGCATTTCTCCGGGGGAGGGGCCGAGGGACTTGGCCTGAGGTCGCGGTTACTAGGTGTTTATGTGAGGGTCTCGGGGAGTGAGGGAAATGCTGGGGCCACAGTGCGCGCTCCAACGCGCCTGGACCTTGTGTACCCGGCTCCCCCAGCCAGCGGCTGCAGCGGCCCCACCAACCCGAGCGCCCTCACCTTGTCCCCGCTCGGGTGACGTCGGCGGCCGGGGCGGCACCCATCCTCCCCACCGCCCCCGCCCCCCCCCCCACATACACCTTTCCAAGGGGGTAAACTGAGGCTGGTGTGGCGAGGCCTCAGCCAAGGTCACGGCGCGCGGTGGCGGAGAGGGCAGAAGGGCCGGCGGTGCTCGGGCTCGGGCTCGGGCTCGGGCTCGGGCTGCTGACGCCCCCGGGCCCCCCCGCGCCCCGCCGGCCCGACGCGCTGGAGCCGCGCCCGCGCTCCGCGCCCGCCACGGGGACGGCGCGCGCTCGGCGGCTGCAGGCGGACCCGCGAGGTAGGAGGCGGGCCGGCGGGGGACGCGCGCGGCGGCCGGTGCGGTGCGGTGCGGGGTCGAGCCCGGGGCTGGGGGCTGCGGCGACTGCGGCCCGGAGTCCCCTCCGCCGAAAGGCCTGGGCGGCAGCTCCGCCCCCGGAGCCGCGGCTACACGGCGCGCGAGCAGCTCTTGGGAACCGGGGGAGGGAGGGGTGATCGCAGGAGGCTTTGCGGAGCCCGGCCGGGGAGGAGGTTCCGAGGCCGCAGTGGCGGAGAGGACACTGGCCACTGGGTCGTAGGGTTGGGGGATCAGAGGCCGCCAGGCTCTCGGCCTTGGAAGCCGGGGTTACGCAGGCGGCCCGGAGGGCCTGGGGTGCGCCAACGCCAGTCTTTCTGAGCCCGGGCTCTGCGGGTGTCGCTCTCTGGAACTCGATCGGTGAGGACGTAGGAGATTCAGCCTCCGCGGCTATGCGGACCCTTTATCCAAAACCTTGTGGACGCTGAAGGCGCGATGTTGGGGGGAGGGGGGGGCTCAGGGTGCTCCATTTGCGCGTCTATGCAGTTGGCTGTCTCTCTGGGGCGGGGAAACGTGAATCCAGGCCCGGAGGGTCGCCTGGTGAAGCTGCCCCCTACCAGCCCTTCCCCTGCTCCAGCCTCCCAGCGGAGAAAACCAGCCACGCGTCCGGGGTCGGGAGCCTGCGGGCGGGAGGTTGAGGCATCTCCGGAATTCGCTGGGAGCCAGATAGACGCGTCCAAGGGAGGGAGTGAGGAGTTAGGGCTGGGCTGGAGGGCTGGGTCCGAATCCAGACCTGCCCCTGACCCCCTGTGTGACCTTGGGCAGCCCCTCCTCCTGCCACCACGTGGGCAAGAGGCTGGTTTTTATTCTGGGGACGCTCGGGGTCAGACCCCCAGGGGCCGGCAATCGGTGTAGGTGACGGTGCTTGAGGACTGGAACTGCCAGGGCAGTCTTTGGACCCAGTCCCAAATAGGAGGCAGCAGTGGTCTGAGAACTGATGGGGTTGTTTCAGGTGTCAGGACAGCCTGAGGTGGACGCTCCTGGGCCAGGGGGTCCGGGGTGTAGGAAACCCTTGCCCTGTCTGATACCACTGCCTTGGGCAGTATTGAGGGAAGGGACGTTTGGCCCGGGTGGTGAGAGGAGGCTGTCCCCACCCCAGTCATGGGGAACCCCCCTTCCCATGTTTCTGCCAGGCATTTGCCACTTTAAATTGCCAAGCTCTCAACTGTCACAGCTGATCTGTTCCTGGAGCAGACGGAGCAGAAAGACGACAGTGGGTGTCCCCTCCCCCCAGCCCTGTCCATGAGATTAGGCTCATGGGGACGGCATTCTGCTCTGCCTGGTCAGCTTTGCACATTTTGCTCTGAGCATGCTCCATAATTGGTGGGGGTGGGGGGAGAGGGGAAGCACTTGTCCTGCACTAGGAGCAAGAGTCTGGTTGTGCACTTTGATGAGGCCCTGCTCCACTCAGTGCTCTGTCCCCACCAGACTGCACATGCTGGCCTGTGCGGCCCCTGGGAGCAACTCTAAACTGAGGTGACACGGGAATGCCCCTCTGGTCACCCTCTCCTGCCCCCAGCACTGTGCCTGACTCCTCCCTTGGGCTGGTAAGGCCAGAGCCCAGCAGTTGAGTTTGAAAGGAGAGAAGAGAAACAGTCCCACCCCCCCCCCTTTGCCCCCCACCCCGGCAGGAAAAGATGAGCTAAGAGGGGCTGGGGGTGCCACAATTCCCACAGCCTTGACACTGAGCATCAGAGCTGGAGGGAGCATCCTAGGGCCCAATCCCTTATTAGAGATGGGGAAACTGAGGCCAGAGAGAGGCAGGAATACGTCCAAGGTCACACAGCCTCCCACTGTCCCCAGCTCTCCAGACATCCTTGGGTTGCTAGGGAACACTCAGAGGACTCGCTGTTCCCATAGAGGTCCCTGCAGTGGAGAGACAAGGAAGGGGACTGGTGCCGTCTTCTGCAGGGGACTCCAGCTCCTGCACACCGTGCAAACATTAAGCAATCTCGGGTCTCATGACCAGAGTTGCCATCCTTTCTCAAGGCTGCTTTTCAAAAGTGCCTGTGGCTGCCTGCCCTTCCAACAGCTGTTCTGAACAGCCTGCCCTGCCCACCCCATACCTGCTGGCCCCACAGCAACCCCCATGATATCAGTTATGCCCCTTCCCCATTGTGCGGAGGGGAATGCCAAGGCCGAGCCAGAACTTGGGACCCTTTGTGTCTTCACCTTTCTCCCACCCCCGGTGTTCTGACTACTGGGATCGGGGGTGGGGGGTAAACTAAGCACCTAACCAACCCCACCCTAAAAGAGCACAGCTGGCCTTTGTTTTTATAGTAAGCTTCCTGTCAGCAGGGTGTGCAAGCGGGGCTCAGTACTGACCAGTGAGGGAGGCTACGAATCTGGAGGGTTGACCCCATGTCTCAACCCTCAGAATTGGGGCATCTCAGAATTGGGGTGGGGAATGGGATTGTTTGCTCCTGTCAAGAAGTGAGTTTTGCATAAAAGAGGCTGGGCCAAGCCCCATCCTGTTGGTGAGGTCCGTGTGGACCAGGATTCCCCCCCTCCCGCCCCCGCACCACAGAACTCAGACCTGGCTATTGCCATGGTGAGGTGTAACTCAGGCCTGCTTCGGGGAACAGCATCTTCTAGTGCCTGCTGTCTTCCCACTGGACCCAGCCTGGCCCAGTCCCGGCTGCCACAAGAATGCATACCTCACCCTGCCACCTAGACACCTCTGTTCATCCTTTTTTATTCTCATCCATGTCACTGCTTCAACAAAGCCTGCCCTGAGTCCCTGTGTCCTCCCCTAAAGTGAGCCATTATCGCTGAGCAGAATAGCGTGCTGGGGCATCGGTGAGACTGCCATTAGACCTCCCTGGTGAGACACTAGGCTTCAGGAAGCCCCTTCCGCTCCCCCACCCCCCAGGCTGTTCAGCAGGGCTACCTCAGCAAGTGCCAACTTGGGAAGGCAGGACACAGGCAGCCAAGCTGTCAGCGACTCTTCGAAGAACTACGTGTATGTGGCCTTCTGATCCAACACGATTGCATTTCAAACCCGGTGAACGTTTTTTAAGCATCTGCTCCTTTTGCCAGAGCCCCTCACGGTGGCTCTCACATATATTATCCCATTTCATTTGCAAAACCACAAAGCCATCCATCAATGTGTGTGAAGGTTCTGGAAGCATAATATTAAAACAATTATGTCAATCCCAGAGGCCAGCGGGAAGGATTTGGGATGCTGCACCCTCCCACCTACCTCGGATGACAATCCTTTTTGTTCCTTGGGCCCCCAGAGCCCCACGGTTTGCCGGTTGTCATGCCCAGATGCTCCTAGGGAGACATTCCTCTGGGAGGGGCTCATGAGTGAGCACAGAGTCCAGGCTGACCCACATAAATCCACGTGCCATATGTGACAGGGATATAAAGGCTTGGGCCTCACATGCTGCCTCTTTAGAAGGTAATCCCAGCCTGTGCTGTGTCCCTTTCTGTTGGAATGACACAATCACTCACGACTAAACTCCCTGAGGCCAGAACAGTGGCTGAGGCACCTTGTAGTCCCTAGTGCTGGGGGCTAATATAATTTTTTGTTGTGCTCAACTGAGCTGGATCCAAAAAACAAAAAAAACAAAAAACAACCTGCCTTCATGAGGTAGTGAGTTCCCTTCACTGGAGGTATGCAAACTGAGGCTGATCAGAAGATTTATGTTTCTCAGTTGGTTTAGATGCCCTGGAGAGTCATTGGAGCTCCAGGACTCCCAGAGCCAATGATTTTTTATTATTATTATTATTATTATTATTATCTGAGGGCTTGCTGAAAGCTATCCTGATAGTAATATAGGTTTGTAAAAATGCTAAGGGCCAGGATGTTTTAATAAAGCCAGTTGCCTGGGGGTATTATGGGAACATTTCATTATTCAGTTCATCCAGATACGGAACTAGGACCAGTTTTTGGACTTAGCCAGGGGGCCTGAGGATTTGGTATGAAGTGAAGCAATACGGAAATTGAATGTCTTATGGCAAATCCGTGAGCAGTGCTGGGGTCACTGTTGGTCACCCTGGCTTGGGAAACTTGAGGGAAGAGCGCTTTGGACAAGCTCTCGCTTTGGACGAGTCCCTTCCCCCCCCCCCCCCCACCGCCCCCGGACCGGAGTTTGGAACAGGCCAGGACACAGTTTGGAAGGGGTGCCTGGGTGGCTCAGTTGGTTAAGTGTCTGACTCCGGCTCAGGTCAGGATCTTGTGGTCTGTGAGTTCAGGCCCCGCATCGGGCTCTGTGCTGACAGCTCAGAGCCTGGAGCCTGCTTTGGATTCTGTCTCCCTTTCTCTCTGCCTCTCCCCCGTTCACACTCTGTCTCTCTCTTCTCTGAAAAATGAGTAAATCGTTAAAAAATTTTTTTAAAAAAAGAACACGCTTTGGAAGCTGTAACTGGCACCCCAAAGGGGTGGGGTTGGGGGGTAGGAATGGGGGAGCAGGAGGGCTGGAGCACGTAGACCTCGATACCCGGACCCTGTATGTGGACTGGCTGAAGGTTGGCCTGCCTCTGGGGCTGGGTTCAAGTGCCAGCTCTCAACTTCCTAGTGCTGTGACCTTGGATAATTCACAACCTCCCTGAGCCTCAGTTTCCTCCTCCTTAAGATGGGGGTGATGATAGTACCAGCTGCCTAAGACAGTTATGAAAATAATTCTGAGAAAGTGTGTCAATGTCATAGTTATTTTTCATTTTCTCCTTTGGGGATGTCACAGGAGCCACTGAGTATTTCTAGGACCTCAGAGTCCAAATAGAAATGCAAGCTCCATTCATGCAACAAATATTTATGGAGCACCTACCATGACACCGCAGGAGCAAAACAGACAAAAAACCCTTCCCCCCAGGAGTTTTTTTTCTAGCGCCCAGAGACCCACGATGGATAAGTAAGGGAATAAAGAAAATTTCAGAGAGTGGTAAATGCTACAAGTCTGCCCTGATTGATGTTAAAGGTGATTTGCAATGGAAAAATTCTCCCAAACAGAAAAGGAGAGAAACTGGTTTGGGACCTAGATTCCGGTCCTGACCCCAACTTGCTGTGCAGCCTTGGGCAAGTTCCTTTCTATCTCTGATCCTCGGTGCTTGTCTTTAAAATGAGAGGGTAGAATGAGCCCTCACAGCTCAGATGTCCTGTGTGGCTGGGTGGCCATGGCGTCGAGGTGTGACCGGTTGTGGCAAGTGACTCTGCAATCACAGCTTGGGGTGTCCGCCTGTCCCCTACCAATGTCAGATACATCTTTCTGTTTAAATGTGATATGCAACCTGTCACACAGGAAAGTGAATAGACATCTGTGCAGCAGCTTAAAGAAAAGTTAGAGACACATACATGTGCCTACCACCTGGGTCAAGAGACCGAGTGTTGCCAGAAGCCCCCTACCCCCACCCAGCTTGGTGCTCTTCCCCAACCATTACCCCTCAAAGAGTCTCACCATTTAGACTCTTGTGTTAATGATGCTCTTGTTCTTGCTGTGTTACCGCCCGGCGGAACAACTCTTTTTTTTTTTTTTAATGTTTATTTTTGAGACAGAGACAGAGCGGGAGTGGGGGAGGGGCAGAGGGAGACACAGAGTCCAAAACAGGCTCCAGGCTCTGAGCTGTCAGCACAGAGCCCGATGCGGGGCTCGAACTCACGAACGGAGAGATCATGACCTGAGCCGAAGTCGGAGGCTCAACCGACTGAGCCACCCAGGCGACCCAGCTGAACAACTCTTTACGGTATCATTTTGTTTTTCTTATTTTCGAGCTGTCTGTTAAATAGACATAGGCTGTAGATAACTTGTTTGGGTCTGGCTTCTTCGGCTTGCGGGTGCAGCTCTGTGACTCCTCCAGTCGTGAGTAGCTACGGTTTGTCCTTGTCACTGCCGGGTCGTATTCCCTCGCCTCGCTGAGGCCACAGTTTATGTATTCCAGTCTACTGTGATGGACATGTGGGTTGTTTTTGGTTTGGGGCTATTGTTCTTGAACCTGTCTGTGCCCTAGTGTGCATGGCATGCCCTTCTCTAGGGCATTACCTCTCACTGGGTCGTAAAGAATGCTGTGTGGTCGTTCCGTCCCATGGCACCCTCTTCTCCCAGCATCGGCTATTATCACTCTTTGGCATTGTTGCTCAGCTGGTGGGTGTGTAATAGTGGGTCACCGTGGCATTAATTTGCATCTCCCTGATTGCTGATGAGGTTGGGTCGTTTTGGCCTGCTTATTGGCCACTTGGATCTCTTCTTTGGGGAAGTGTTTTTGCCCATCTTGGGCTTTTTATTTTCTTGTTGATTGGGGGGATTCTTTAAGCATTTGAGACTTGAATCCTTGATCATTTATGTATGTTGTAAATATCTTGCCGTTTTTACTCTTTCTGGGGTCTTTGGCTGGACATCTTCATTTCAGAGTTCTTTTTTTTTTTTTTATTTTTTTATTTTGAGAGAGAGAGAGAGAGAGAGAGCAGGGGAGGAGCAGAGAGAGAAGGAGAGAGAGAATCCCAAGCAGCCTCCACACTGTCAGCGCAGAGCCCACCTCGGGGCTCGAACTCACGAACCATGAAATCATGACCTGAGCCAAAATCAAGAGTTGGACTTTCAACCGATGGGGCCGCCCAGGTGCCGCATTTCAGACTTCTTCTTTAAGTGGTCAAATTTATCTCGAGCTTTATTATCAATGTTTTCTGTTTTAAGAAATCCTTTCCCACTCCGTGGCCGTGCATATTCTGTATATTTTACATTAGATCTTTACCTGGAATTGATTCGTGTGTGGCGTAAGATAAGGATCCCGTTCCAAGTGTGCACACGCACACACACGCACACACACCATTACCCAGCACCATTTGATGAGCCCTTTTCCCCATCTGCCCTGCCCCCCCCCCCCCCACATACCCATACCTTTCCCGAGGTGGCGGGCAGGAGCCCAGGACACAGGTTCTGGACAGGAGGAGCCAGCAAGAGTGTGGTGATCAGGGACAGCCCCCGAGGGCAAGGAGGGCTGCGCAGGCGGCCCTCCCCCACGGGACCAGCTGCCACTCCTGCCAAACAGGTCTGTCTGTGGGGCTGTGGCTGTCACGTGTCCCGCTGGCGCTGACTCGGGCTCTGGCGGATTAAGCAGGGGCTGAGGGCTTATGACCCACGCTGGCCACTGCATAGGGCCAGCTGAGGCCACTGCATAGGGCTGAGGAAGCTCATCTACGTGGGCCACAGAGGAGGCCCCTGGGGCCAGCGAGGCTGTGCTGTGTGCTGCAGGAGACCCCCACCCAGGGCAAGGTAAGGGAGGGCCAAGGTAAGGGACCAAGGTAAGGGAGGGCCAGGGCGATCCCTGGCTGTGTCTTCCTTGCCCACCTCTGGGTACCTGCGTCTGGAAAATAAACGTCTCCTCCTAAGCCCTTTGCATCCGGGTCTGTTTGAGGCAATGGAAGTAGGAGGTGGGGGGCCACAGCCTGCCACAAGGACCTGCCAGATCTCAGGCCGCTATGCGAACTCTCTTGAGCCCACACACAGGCTCAGGCACCCGGCCCACCTGTCTCCCAGGGGGCTCTGCGTCCTCTCCAGTGTCCAGGGCATGCCCGCTAGAGAGAGAGGGTCACTGCCAACCTCCAGTCGGCCCTCCAGATCCCGGTGCCTTTCCCCGGGCAGTGGCCAGTCCCTGGCCTGGCAGGACATAGCCTTACTGCTCTTGGAGTTATCAGGGCAGGGAGGGAGGGAGGAAGTGGGTGTGGACTGAGCACCTGCTAGGTGCCAGGCACCTCCCCTTGGAGTAGGAGTAATCTTTACTCCTACCAGGCAAACCAGGGCAGATTCGCCCATTTACTAGATGAGGAAACTGAGGCCCAGGAAGGGGCTGTGGTTCAGCAGGGGCCTGGGCTGAGAGCATGGCCCGGCAGCATCTCGGCGGAACGTCTCCAGGGCCCCGGAAGTTGTAGGCTCTGCTCCCACCACGGCCTGCGGACTCCCCTTGGTTGCCTGACAAGGCACATTCCCTCTGGAGCAGTGTCGCTCCTCCCCAGGCTCTCTGAGAACTTCAGGTCCCCGGGAAGAAGTGAAGAGCAAGAATCAGCCTAGAACTAGGCCAGGACTAGTGTGCCTAGCCAGGCTAGGACCTGGACAATGGTTTGTGTAGTGGGGGTGACAACAAGAGGGGCCCCCTTCTCCGGGTCGCTCTGTGGCTACAGTGCAAATGTGCACGAATGGGCCACCAACGCGGCCCGTGTCCCAGCAAGCACAGAGAAGGTTTTTACGGAGAAGGTCGATACCTGAGCTCCCTTTTTGCTTTCTTTCTGGGCTTCTTATTTTCGGTTTATTTCTAGGAGTTTACTATTTGCTTAGGAAAGCAGGCCCGTGGTAAAAAATGTTCAACATTACAAGAAGATACAACAAAAACTTCATATGCCCCCCACCTCCCGCTCAGAGCTAACATGGAAAGCGTTTTTGTGGTAACTGGTCGGAAATATTCAGGAGCTCTGTGTGTGTGTGTGTGTGTGTGTGTGTGTGTGTGTGTGTGTTTATTCCCCGTGCTGTATTTTAAAGAAAACACCCAGCAGCTCCCTCTGCCCCTATCCTGTGGCTTCCCTCTGGGCCTTTAAATCCGCCCACTCGGCTAGAAAGGCCGGCTGCCTCCTCCCTCCAGAAGGCACACATATTTGTGGACGCTGGCACCAGATTTTCCTCGTCAGCAGGACTCGAGGGAGGCTGTAGCCTGGCACGGGGCAAACAGGGGGATTGTTGAGCTGCAAAGAACGGTCCCTCTGTGCCCCATGAAGGCCCAAGTTGGGAGACCAGCTCCCCCTCCTCCCCACTCCAGCAGATCTGGGGCTGGAGCGAGGGCGGAGCCTGGAGACCTGGCGCGGGCCCAGCCTGGCTGCCAGCTGGCCATTGGGTGACCTTGAGCATGCCCTGGCCTCCTCCGGGCTCCTGACTCGATGCAGAAGCCCAGGGCATGCAGCAGTCTCTCTGAGAGGACTGAGGGTCTGTCTCCTTGAAGACCCAAGCAAGCCACATGTCACCCTTTCCACCTGAGTTTAAGCCCGTGATGTGGGCTGGGGTTTTCACTGCCCTCCTGCTCAGATTTGATGGGATTCCATGAGGCAGCTTAAGTCAGTGCTAAGTTTTGCTGATGTTTTCTCTGTGGGCCTTGTGATTTCTGGACCTGCCGGTGGCTTATCTCTGCCATGGAAATCTCCCAGAGGGCTTTCTCTGGGGCTTTCCCTCTCCCAGGGCCTAAGAAAGGAAGGCACAGGTGGCTGCATGTGGCCACATGTCCTGCATGCATGATTACAAGTCCTTACTGGAAGGGCTCCCTGCCCCCTTGAAGGAAGAGCCAGATCCACTGTCAGTGTGAGGAGAGTAATAGCAGGGACCCCACCCAGTGGGGTGGTGCTCCAGGCGCTTCTAGTGTACAGATGTTCAGGTTGTGCACTGTATGAGAGCAGTTGGCAAAGAAAGAAATGGCAGTCTTGCCAAGCGTGGGCGTAAGAGGCTATGTCCACCAGAAGAGGGCGCCTTTTACAGATTCACATATGGGAGCCCTGCCTGCTGGTGGTAGAGCCAGCCTTGAGCATGCTGACTGGCAAAGGAGAGATGCCTGGGAATGGGTCCTCCTCCCCACTTAGGCAGCCCTCCTATGCTTAATTTTTTAGACTCTCTCTCCAGGACTCTGTTGGTAACCTCAGGGGCAAGGGAACTCCATTCTCCTCCGTCTGCGTGAGCAGCTCAAGCAGATCCAGCCCGGTGAATCCTGAGGGAACTGGGCCATATGCCTGGCTTCAGGGGCCACAGAATGGCTTCAGTCAAAACAGACCTGGGTCCACGTCTCAGCTCTAGCTTTTCCCGGCTGTCTGCTCCTGGTCAGGACATCGGTGCACAGACCTTCCACTTCACCGTCTATTAATATCCCCCTCCCCAGAACTCAAATAGGAAGGACCTTTATTTCCCTCTGTGCCTGGCCCCTTGAGAAATGAATGCTGTATTTACGAAGGCATGTTAATCTGGGGACAGGGACTCACGTGAACTAGACATAACTAATTTCATCCACAAATATTTCTGAAGCACCTAGTATGTGCCTGGCACTGCACTGGAGCTGAAATAAATGGGGAGTCGAGCAGACACGATCCTTATCCTCACGCAGCTGTGCAGCATAAGAGAGGGAGACGCTCCCCTGTGCAGCATCCACGGTGCTAGGAGACATTCCTCGATGGGGCCTGTGAGGAGGTCAGGCAAGGCTTCCCTGAAGGAGCTGAGGCATGCAGGTGGAGCCGGGGTCAAGTAGGTGAAAAGAGAGAGACGTGTGCTGGACAGAGGGACTGGCCTTTGCAAAGGCCCAGGGGCAGGAGCCAACTTGCTGGATAAGAGGCTGAGGCCGCGCGGAGGGGGAGGGCAGAGGCCGAATCTGCGAGGCCTTGTGGGCATAGCGAGGAGTTTGGTACTCATTTCTTAAGCAGTGAGGAGCCAGGGTTCGAAGCAGGGCAGTGACATGTTGTTAGATTGAAACGTCGGTGAAATTGGGTTTGAGCCCTGCTCTGCTTCCTAACCCAGCCGCCTGCCCTCTGTACAAGGAGAGCTGGGGAGGAGGGGGCCTTAGATTCTTCAGGCAGAATGGAAGAGGTTTGCATGAGGAAGCTTCGGGCGGGGTCCACGGGCTGGCTCAGCGGCCCCTCACTACACCTGCTCCAAGGCTGGGCGGTACCACCCTGTCTGGCCCGCTGTGTCCCGTCTGGGAAGGCCAGGCTGCAGTTCTCCAGAAGGGCGAGAGGTGGCGCCAGCGCCCCAGCGGTGACCGGTGAACGCCGCCCCGTGCCAGGACCAGCCTAGTGAGTGGTGGGATTGGGGCCACTCTGATCAGGCCAGGGCCAGCCACACTGCCCCCTGCTCCTCACCCGCACCCTGACCTGACACCCAGACTGCTGGTTCGGTGGCTCTGGCCTGCAGTTTTCGCCACCCTATCTTTCGTCCTCTCCAGGGAGGGCTCCACCAGCTGTGCCCTGAACTGTGGTCTCAAACCGATCATAATTTGCCAGCAAGCCCAACCTGGGGACTTCTGGGTGAACCCCCACTTTACAGGGCAGTGCCGGGGTCCTGATCTCTGATCTGCAGTTAACGAAGTCCCAGCCTCACAGGGCGGACAGGGGCATTGACAAGTCGCGTGTGTAAAACACAGAGTGAGTGCCCAACAGTTAGTCTAGCCAGTGCTGGACATCTAGCAAGCCTTCAGAGCCTGGAAGTCCCTTCCCCAGCTCCACGTGGCCCCTGTCCCTCGCACTGGAGTTAAAGCACAAAAGGAGCCGATGTGTGTTGCATGAAGAAGTGCCCTTTCCAACCAGAGGCTGCATCCCAGAGTGGGGACCCTCATGGCTCGGACCATCCACCGTATCGAATCCCGCTTCCCTGTGATCTGTGCGTCTTGCATTTTGTGCGAGTGCCTTGGTACTTCTGGGCCTCTGTCCCTTGGGTAAGATGTGGACTTTGCCCTGTGTGTGGCTGGGAAGGTTGCTGCGCCCCAGTGTGAGCGCCGTGGAGCACCGGGCACAGAATCCGTGCTCCGGAAGTGGCAGCCGCGGCCACTGCTAGTGTACCTAACTGTCCCTAGCGTAGAACTCCAGGTGACCACCAAAGGAGGCCAAGGGGAAGGAGCTAGAGGCTGCATCGCAAGCAGCCTACAGCAGGAGGGAACTTACTAGAAGGTAGCGTTATCCCCAGACTGTCGAGGAAAAATGGGAAGCAAGCCTGGAACAGGGCCCCTCCTGAGAGCAGGCGTCAGGATCCACTAGGGATGCCTCCCAAGAAGGAGGTGCCCACTGATCCGTACTTAGGCACCCGCAGGCAGGGCCGAGCCCGTGAGAGGCCCACCGGGGGCAGCCACCATAGGGATATTGGCCCACTGTGGGAGGGAACAGGAGGGGTCTTGGGAGAAGAAATGGCCTCAAGGAAGACAACCGGGTTCCAAGCCCAGTGCCCCCACTCCTGGCTTCCCATCCCCATGCGCGGCGGGGATTACCCTTAACCAGGGTAATAATTACCGCGGACGTAGCTGACATGTTGAACAAATTGTTGTGTGCTTGTAATTACAAATTGCGTTTCTAACACTCCAGGGGGTTCCCAACCTTGATATCTTTGCTATTAGACACATAAATTATACTCACTTATGGAAATGGCGAGAGAGACCAAAATTGTCTGTGGGTTGTGCTGCGTAAGGGATGCTCGTTGTGGATCCGCTCCAGGAGTCTGGGGTGGCCCAGTCTGGGTCTTAAGGTTTACTCTTATTTCGTGGGGTGGGGTCGCATTCCCTTACCCGCCCCAGGCCGGCTTGGCTCAGAGGCTCCTAGGCTTTCCCTGCCTAGGCCTATAGGTTAGAATCCCAGCTCTGCCACTAGCAGGGGAGCGGCCTCAGGGCATACCGCTTAACCTCTCTGTGTCTCCCTTTCCTCATGGGCTAGTGGGCTACACAACAGGACTTGATAACTGGCCGCAGGAGAGCGTATGGGGAGCACTACCGAGCATTCGGAGGTGCTCCCCGGGGGGCCTGACCTTGTGGGATGGCAGCCTAGTCTTGTTCCCAAAAGGATGGGAAGAGGGCCTTGACCTCCCCGCCACCCCCCACCCCCCCCCCACCCCCGCCCCTCCACTGGGCCCAGGCCCCAGCTGGGCCCTCCCCAGCCTTCTGCGGCGGTCAAGTTACACTACATGCTTAAGGATATTTCTTGTTGGAAAAAAGCGTATTCTCAGATCCCTGAGACCCGAGCCACATGAAATGATTCCAGGTGAGCCACAGATTCAGCGTTCGGTAACAAGGAAAATAATCACGTGGGACCCAGAAGAATGCTATTCCCTTCCCAATGCTCTTCCGGCCCTTCCGAGTATTTCAAGACCAAAGTGTCAGTGGGTGCTAAAGTTCTTTAACGCCTCTTTATCACGCAAAAGAAGGCTTAATTGTATCTTATTATTTTATAGGAAGTTATATAGTCACATGGTTCAACAGTTAAAGATACAAAAGGCACACAATGAGCACTGAGCTGCCCTCCCGGCCCTGTCAGGTTCCCCCAGAGGTAACCGCCATCCGGATACTTTATGCATATGTCAGCCTGCATGTGTTTACTCCTCTCCCTTCCTTCTGTACCTGAATACAGCATTCATCACCTTCCTGGTTTCACCTGGCAATATATCGTGTATCTCATTCCCGATCAGGATATAAAAGTGATCCTTCTGTTTTATGGGTGCCTTCTATAACACGGATTCTCTGTACTTAACTAATTCCTGTGTTAAACAAACACAGAGTGGGGCTGAAGCACAGGCCATCTGCGGGTGACAGGATCCAAGCAGGATTTTATAACGGTGTTTTGGTGATTTGTTTTTATGGGAAAACTGAATTTATTCTCAGTGAGACTGGGATTCTTTGTTGATGGAGCAAATATATAGTTTCCCTGATATAAAGAATAGTGTTAAGTAATCGGTATACAGGTGCTATGTGGTCATTGGGAAAACCAACCTGGGGCTAAATCCAGGCCGCTTTTTTTTTTTTTTTAATGAACTGGTTTCTTTTGCTCTTTAAAAAAAAATTTTTTTTTAATGTTTATTTATTTTTGAGAGAGACAGACAGAGTGCGAGTGGGGGAGGGGCAGAAAGAGAGGGAGACCCAGAATCCGAAGCGGGCTCCAGGCTCTGAGCTGTCAGCACGGAGCCCGATGCGGGGCTGGAACTCACAAACAGAGAGATCATGACCTGAGCCGAAGACGGACGCTCAACCGACTGAGCCACTCGGGCGCCCCAAATCCAGGCCACTTCTGCCAGCAGAATTCTGCCCCCTTCATCCTGTGGCCTCATTCCTCACTGCTCACCTGTCCCCACTCTTCGCACTCCACATAGATGTAGATTTTGTGTGTACGGTGTATGATTCTACTTTCCCAAGCGAACCAAGCTTTTGCCTATGCTGTTCCCTGTACCTGGAGTGCCCTTCTCTTGCCGGGCCACCCGTGAATTCCCTTTCGTGCCACAAATCCCAAGACAGGCATCACCTCTTCCAGGAAGCCTTCCCTAAATGGCCATCCCCCCAGCCCTCTCCCAGGTGGCTCCCACACTGCATTGGTGGCCCGTTTCAGTGCCCTGGCTAGTGCAGATTCCCAAACTGCAGCAGGCATCAGAATCACTGAGAGTGTGGAAATTTGCATTTCCATTGATTTGAGAACCACCGGTGGCATGGGAAGAACACAGGCCGAGCGTCAGTGTAGAGGTGGGTTCTAATCCCAGCTCCGTCCTTTACAGGTTGTGGGTCTTTGGACAAATTACTTAGCCTCTCTGGGCTTCAGGGCCTCCGTGATAAACTGGGATGCCTACCCACCGTTTAGAGCGGCTGTCAGGATTATGTGAACTCCTGTGGGAACAGGGCTGGCACCAATGACTCTGATTTGCCTGCAGTCCCTTTACCCACCAAGCTTCCGGAAGGTAGGGCCCACGCCTCTTTGGTTCTGCATCCTCTGAGATACGCAGCCAGTGCCTGACACGTAATAGGTAATCATAAATGTTGGGGGCGGTTGTTGAAACGCATTCAGGAACGCCCACGTTCTCCGTTATAGATTTATTCAAACAATGACTCAGACATCACACATATCCCGCGTCCATTAATTCCGAATCAGTGGAGTCAAGTCAAGCTGGTTGCCGTCTTCCTCCCCCTGGGACAAAGGAAGGTGTTTAAATCAATAACATAAAGACGATTGCAGAGGGGAATGTTTAACCCACTTAAGAGAAGCTGTCGGTTAGGAGCACTTAGTGGCATCCGTTCGCCAAACAGACGTCCCCAGCACTTGTTATAAATGAACGTTATAAATTCATTAAGGGAGAGGGCCGCTGGGGCACTGGCTTGGCACCCCCGCGGTAGCTGTTTCTGTGGTATGCACGCACTGCAGAAGAGTAAGCCAGCTGCTTCCCTACTTCCAGGCATTCCCTGGAACGCCACGCGTCTGGATCAGTGGTGGCCGGCTGGGACGTTCCGAAACAGAGCCAGGCCTTGCAGATTTCTGTATTTCTTTCTAGATTCCCTCACGTTACCTGCTCCCTTTAATAATGATGGGCCCCGGTTTAAGCAAAGCGACTAGGAAAGAACCCCGAATACGTCAAGGATGGTCACTCGCTTTGCTTAAAGGGATGCCTCTTTTATTGATAAAGTCTTGAGCGGCTGGATCCCGTAAACAACGGGCATGCCGGAGATGAAAATGGGTAGACTTCCAGAGACTATCTGTGGTGTAAAAAGGGGCGCTGGCCCCGACGGAATAAGACAAGGGCGAGAACGGGGAGCGGGCAGGGGGCCTGCCATTCCCAGCTCACAGGCCTTGTGCCATCGCTCTGGTTGTCCTGAGTGAGAATGACTGGGTCAACAGGACTCACTCATTTATCAGACATTTATTGAGCACGTACTGTAGAACAGGTGCCATCTGGATCCTGGGGACACCGTGGTAAACAAAGTCCCCTCCTTCACATGAAGATCTTCGTTCTGGTGGAGGGGACAGACCGTAAACAAGCAAGTAATTAAGCAAGATAAATATAGGCTGGGAGATGGGCTTCACAGGGAATTAGATGAGCTAGAGAGAACGGGGATGTGCTTTACCTGGGGGTGTCCCAGAAGGTCCCTCAGAGGAGGTGACAGCAAGCGGGCCGCCGTCTGTTGGAACATGTGTGTGCGGTCTCAGAGCCCTTCACATGTGGGGTCTGTCTCTTTCCCAGACTGTAGGCGTGGGGGTGGGGCTTGGAACCACAGAACCTAATTCCTCCTTCCTCTCTCAAACTAGTTCAAGGGGCCCTCTGAGCGTGAGCTCAACCCCAGGGCAGGCTTGTTGAGGGAGGAAGGGAGAGGCACAGGCAGCTGGGGAGAAGGGAAAAAGGCAGGACTGCTTGCCCGATTTGACCGCACCCGGGCCTCTGGGACGCCTCAGCAGAACTGGCAAAAGCCTCAAGTCCTTCCCAGGCCTGGCCACCACGATGCCCCTCCTGCCTCTCCCCAGCTGCTCTCCACTCCAGAGGGGAGGTGGGGCATTCCCCAGGGCAAAAGGAACCGGGATTTGTGACCTGGGTCCTGGGAGCTGGCGAAGCGGGGCAGTGGGAGGCAGAACTCTTGCTGGGGGCCCAGCACTTGATATGTCACTGAAGTCTTTGCAACAACCTCAGTGATATGCGTTGTTATCCCTTCCCATTTGACAGAGGAGACTGAGGCTCAGAGAGGCCATGCCCGAGACCACCCTGCCAATAAGGGGACAGGGTCGGGAGTCTGACTCCATAGCCGGTGGGGCGTGTGGGGGCTAGATTTGCTTTTGTTATTTCCATTATATCAGCCACGAAGGGAAATGGTCTTCCACGGGGGACTTCTTGGAACTAAACCTTGAAGACCAAAGGGAATGGTGTTATAAGCACAGATTTGGGAATCAGACAGCCCTGGGTTCAAATCCTTACTTACTAGCTGCTTGGCCTCAAACAAATTCCTTAACTTTTCTTCTTTTTTTGTTTAATGTTTATTTATTTATTTTTGAGAGAGAGAGAGAGAGAGAGAGAGCACGTGCACACAAGCGGGGGAGGGGCAGAGAGAGAGAGGGAGACAGAGAATCCAAACAGGCTCCAGGCCCTGAGCTGTCAGTGCAGAGCCCGACACGGGACTTGAACTCACTAACTGTGAGGTCATGACTTGAGCTGAAGTCGGATGCTTAACCGACTGAGCCGCCCAGGTGCCCCATTAACCTTTCTGAGGCTCAGTTTCTCTTTCTGGATGATAGGATGAGGACAATAATAGTAGTATGTTCCTTAGAAGGTTATTATAAGGCTTAAATGAGATGATAGGTAAAGCATTTAGCACGGAGCCTGCATTCAATAAGCACTTTGTGTAGGGGGAAGACCAGGCAGGTCTAGCTTCGTGGTTACGTTCATGGTCTGCGGGCCAAATGGACAGGTGCTCAAATCCCTATCATCCAGCCTCTAGGTGTGTGGCCTTAAGTAAGTTACTCAACCTCTCTGAGCCACAATGTATCTGTAAAATGGAGGGTTGTTGAGCATTAAATGCGATCACTTCTGTAAAGTGCCTGACCCAGAGTGTGTGCCCCATGATGGGTGGCCTTGGCCGTCTCGGGAGGTAGCAGTCCCCGGACTTAAGGAAGAGGCAGGTAGAGGCAGGGAGGTGGGGAAAGGAGGTTCAGAAAGACCCATCCACTTGCCCAAGAGGCAAGATCGAACATGAGATGCTGGGAAGCCAGGTTATGACGCCACCAGGTGCCCACGCCGTGAGCCTTCCCACTCTGTGGGGGCAACGGTGGCACAGGGGAAGGGACTACCAGGCTCTGAAGGCCCGCTGGGTATCCGGCACTGGCTAGGCAATTATGGATGTTCTTGCCAAGCCCCGCACCGCTCCTGCAAGGAAGGTGTACAGGTGAATACACCGAGGCCCCAGGAAGCTGTGTGACTCACCCGAGGTCACATGAGGGGATTGATAGGGAGCTAAAGACGCGTGTCCAGGCCCACTGGCCACAAGGCTGCCTCTTCCACCTGCAGCGGAGAACTGAGGTCCCTCTCAGGTCCAGAGAGTGGACACAGAGGGGTCGGACCTGGAAGAGGCCTGAAGTCATTTTCCTGGAGCTGTCCCCAAGGGAGGGCTGACTCCCTCCGCATAAGCATCGTGGGCCCTGCCCCTCTATCCCTGAGGATCTGGCGGTGGCTTCCTTCTGCCACCAGCCAGGGAAAGGAGGGGTGAGTTTGAGGGGCTGAGGTGGGGGTCACTTTTGATTGTATCCAGGGGGCTGGCAGGGCCGCCTGATGGGAAGTGTGGTGCACAGTGTGATTCGGGGGTCAGTGCGGGCTCAGGGAAGAGCCCTTCACTGGTGAAGGTAGCAGCTCAGATGTTTGCTTCTAAATTTCTTCCTGATGTCGTCAGGCCTCTTGAATCCTGCGAGAAGACTGGCAAATGGCCATTTCCCGTCCACTTGAACAGAGACCCATAATTGCAGTAGCTGCACTCAGAAGCCACAGGTCTGTTCTCCACAGGCCCTGCCCCCTCACCTCCAGGCCAAGCAGCCAGCTTACCTGGCTGGGCCCAGCAGAGGGACCAGGACGGATGGAGCGTGCCCACAGGAGTGGCCAGACCTAGGAGGGATGCAATGAGCACCTTGTGACCCACGGCCACCACCACCACCTCCCTTCCCTTTTATGACGAACTATCACCCACTGGGTGGTAGGGGTCGCAGTGGGCGCTCGGGACCTAGAAGCATGGAGGGCTTCTTGGAGGAGGTGATCATTCCCAGCTGTTTTGTTCACATTGTCAGTCACTGAGCACATCCTGAGTTTTTCAGAGCTCCTACAGAGCCATCCTATACTGGTACGGGGTTTTGTTTCGTTTCGTTTGGTTTCTCCTTGCATCTGACCCTGTGTCCTAACCATGCGGTTCTGTTATTGCAACCCCTCCCTAAGGATTTTCCCATGCCCTCACAGCCTGTGTTAATCCCCTTGTCAACTGTTGGCATAACAGAACTGCGTCTAATTTTTATTGTTCATTTAAAGACCACAGGAAAACAGCCTTCTTACACCTCAAACCACAATGGTTCCCTGACTCTGTGGTTTGCTTTGTCAGAGCAGTGGGGAAGGAGCCATGGAAAGGAAGTCAGATGACCAATTCTTGGCTGTGCCCCAGAGTGACTTGGGGAAGTGCTCCCCCCTCCCTAGGCTCAGGCTCCTCACCCAATAGTCAGGCAGCACTGGGTTCTGGTGACTCTTTCCAGCCCTGAAGCCCTAGGCTATGCTAACGTTAAAGCCACTTGAATCTCAACCGTCGTGGTCCAGGTCTTGGCAAACCCAAGTACTGCTGAGCTTTTATGGTTGGGACTCAACTCCGCTGGTGGCTAGTCACGTAGAGCATTGGCGTCTGAACCCCACCACCAGGAGAGTGGATGGAGAGCCATTGTCCCTGCCTCCAAGGTGCCCACAGTCTAGGTGGGGGGTTCTCTCCCCACCTAGGGGATGGGGCACAGGGAGAGGCTTCCCCTGTGATATTTGGGCTGTGTCTTGATGGTTGAGTAGGACGTTGCCAAGCAGATGAATAGGGCAGCCCAGGAAGTGGGAAGAGCATAAGCAAAGGCACTGGAACAGAGGAGTGCATGGTGCATTCTGGGAGGAGCTATATCGTAGCTAGGTAGCTGGGAAGGAGGCTGGAGAGAGTCAGGGACTGAATGATAACCAGTGAAAAATGCTTGAAATTTTGAAAGTAACCTGTCCCTTAAGATCAGCTTGATTTGTTTGGAAGTTTTCTCTACTGGGGGGCTGACTGGCTTCTCTGAGGTAACACTACACAATTCTGCATTCTGCACAGCTGTGTCTGGTTTTCCACAGCATGCAACACTCAGACGAGTAAGTTCTGTTCGGTACGGAACCCACGCCTCAGTCACCCAGGCCGTATGCTGGATTGTGCAAGTCCTGCTGTGTCGTGCCAACAAGGGGGTACTGTGGCCCAGGAGGCAGGACTCCTGGGCCAGTGTCTTTGTCTGTGGTAGTACCTGGCCACACACACCCCAGGGCACATCCCTTTGGCACCCTGGGCCTCAGTTTCCCTGTCTGTAAAATGAGGGCTTGTGCTGGAAGGATGATCACAGCGCGTCCTCCTGGACCCAGCATCCTGGCTGTGAGATAGGGAAGTCCATTCAGTGTTATGAACAGATTAATGATCAACAGGCACTGAGAGGGGAACTTGAGAGGGCTATAACGCAACTCCAATTGATTTTTGTGGCTGTCAGTAAGACACCACCTACTCGAAGGACAAGGAAACCAGGGTGGCCCAAGAGGTGACTTAAGTATGGTACGGAATTTGGGGTCTTTGAGGACTGGCTCTGGAGGGCTTGAGTCTCCCACAAGATGCGAGACCTCTGGTCCCGTGGGTTGCCGTGACTTGTATTGATTTCTGTATTGCACCGGCTTTCTTTTTTTTTTTTTTTTTAACGTTTATTTATTTTTGAGACAGAGAGAGACAGAGCATGAACGGGGGAGGGTCACAGAGAGAGGGAGACACAGAATCTGAAACAGGCTCCAGGCTCTGAGCTGTCAGCACAGAGCCCGACACGGTACTCGAACCTACGAACCATGAGATCATGACCTGAGCCGAAGTCGGACACTTAACCGACTGAGCCACCCCAGGCACCCCTAAAGTTCTGAAAACTATAAAAGGGTATAAGAGGATGAATCACTGAATTCTACTCCTGAAATCATTATTGCATTATATGTTAACTAACTTGGATGTAAATTTTAAAAAAGGGGTGGGGGGAGGGCATAGAGTGAAAAGTCCTCCTTTCTCCTTCCCACCCCTGTCCTAGCAAGCCTTCAGGCTTAGAGGGCAGAGGCCCATCTCCAGGAATCTCTGGAAACCCTAGTTTCCCTTCCCAGAGGCCACCACCGGTGCCTGTTTCTTGGATCTTCATTAAGAAATAGTCTATGATCATATCATGCTATATAAGCACACTAGTGCTCTGTATATTTTATTGTAAATACATATCACAGTTTTCTGAACTTTTTTTTTTAATTTTTTTTTTAACGTTTATTTATTTTTGAGACAGAGAGAGACAGAGCATGAATGGGGGAGGGGCAGAGAGAGAGGGAGACACAGAATCAGAAAAAGGCTCCAGGCTCCAGGCTCTGAGCCATTAGCCCAGAGCCCGACACGGGGCTCGAACCCATGGACCGCGAGATCGTGACCTGAGCTGAAGTCAGACGCTTAACCGACTGAGCCACCCAGGCGCCCCAGTTTTCTGAACTTTTAATCACAGTGTCACATCTCAGATCATTTCCTGTCAATGTGTGTGGTGCTGCCGCCATCTTGTTAACGTAGGACTCCACTGATGGGCGTATTGCAGGTTACTTAACTGGTCCCCATCAAGGGACATTGCAAGTCTCCTCCTCCTTGTTCTGTGTTACAAAGAACTAATATCTTCGGACCTAAGTCTTTTGTACACACGGGCAAGGAGCTCTGTAGGCGTCATTCATAGCTGTGAATCGTCCCATCATGTGGCCATCTTGTCTGAAGGTCACCTGGCCGGGCCCTATAGTTTTAATCGCCACCTTCCCCATGACATACGGCTTCTGCTTTTCTAGGTTTTGTCCACAGCAGGCCTACGCAAAACACTTTATTTTTAAAAAGCAGGCAGTGGACCAGATTTGACTCTTAGGCCGGATTTATTCAACTGCTGAGCACCTCTGTGCCTCAGGCCTCATAGTAGGCCTGAGGGAGGCCTGCCAGTGGCAATACAGCTCATTGGTGTGATGGGAGGGCAGGTACAGAGTAAACCTGGGAGTGTGTAAGAGGACTTTCTAACTTGGACGAGGGGCTGGCTAGGGGTGGCTTTCTGGGAGAAGTGACAGCGAAAGCCAAAACCCAGAGCCTTAGCCATGAGCCAGACACAGCGGGATTTGGGGGGTCTGAAAGAAGTATTTTGCTGCTGGAGGTGCGGTGTGCACGCAAGGGGCATCATGAATGTCCAGGGCTGGCGAGATAAGCCTCAGTCAGGGCACACGGGCCTGGAGCCGGCTGTGTGGAGGGACTGGCCTTCATCCCGGCAGCTCCGGGAGAGGGACTGCAGAGGTTGGCTTTTGGGTGACGAGGCACTACATACATGTCTGATGGAAGGAGAGCAGGGAGGCTGTCAGAAGCCAGGCGGATTGGGATGAAGTCGGTCATGGCACGTGGAACAGGCCAAGGCAAGCAACTCAGGGCTGAAACCTAGGACGGGACAGTGCAACTAAACATTTTCATGACTTTCGTGAATCTTACACCCTATATATGGGCTCCTACTCATTCCTCAAGGCCTAGCCCAAAAGTCCCTTCATCTTGGGAGCCTCTCATGGGGCAGAGTTACAGGCTCTTCCTCCAGATTATCTTAACATCATACTGGGGACACTTGTCACATCAGTGTCCCATTGAGGCCTCAGATGACAGGCACAGAGTAAGCACTAATAAATGCTTGCTACATTAAATTAAACGGCAAGGAGAATCTGCCAGGGTAGATGTGGTCCATGAGCCACACTTTACCGTTGAGAAACTGCAACTCGGAAGGCTAAGCAATTTGCCCAAACGGAATATGTAAGAAATCTGCCCCGTCTAGTCATTTTAGCAGAAAAATTGGCTCTCTCTGCCTCTCCAGGCTGGAACTTTTTCGCTCGCCTCCCGATTCCCTACATTATTAATCTGCGAGGCAGTTAACCCAGCAAAAGCAAGAGGCACACTTTGTAGGAAGATAAAACAGAACAAGAGAATTAAGAGGCATTTGGTTTCCAGGGACTCCATCCTCTGGTATTCCAAATACTGAAGGGGAAATTCAACCCCCTTCTTCTAAATCCCGGCTGGAACCATGTCGCCAAGACCATCCTGGCAGGCGGCTAAGGCCGTGGGTCTGGACAAGTGCCTGGAATTCTTGGAGAATCCAGGTCGTGAGGCTGTCGGAGCCCGTGTCTGGAGTGCTCCAGCAGCTGGGCTGGGGGAATTCTCTTGGCTCCATTTATTGCAGCCTATTTTTAGAGGGCCGTTCAAGCTGGGGTGGGAGTTTTCCACCACCCCCAACTGGACTATTTCAACCCTATCCCCTCCTAACTCCCTCCTCTCCCAGCCAGGCCACTGGATGTGGTAGCAGTTTCTGAGCAGCGTGTCTCAGCAGTCTTCTCCTTCCAGAACCCTTGCGTGTAGGTCCTTTGGTCCATCTTCCTGATTCCGACCATCTTGGTGGGTAGGAGGTGATAGCTCATTGTGGTTTTGATTTGCATTTCCCTGATGATTGGTGATGTTCGACCTCTTTTCATGTGTCTTGGCCCTTCATATATCTTCTCTGAAGAAATGCCTATTCAGATCCTTTGCCCATTTTTTTAACTGGGTTATTTACCTTTTTATTGTTGAGTTGCAAGAGTTCTTTATGTGGCATGGATACTATACCCTTACCAGATATGTGATTCACAAATATTTTCTCCCATTCTGAGTCTTTATTTATTTTCAGTGTGGCAGAGACAACAACAGAAATGAAGAGAAGATATGTGGAGATGGGCAGTGAGGGGCACTGGATTCCCACTCAGCTTGTTGCCTGGGAACCCTGGTACACTAAACTGCATCTAGGGGTGGCCTTTTCTTGTGCTGCAAGCTGGGCCAGCCCAGCCCTCTTCCTTCACTGTCCCCCACCCCACCCCCCTCCACTTTCCCCATATGGGAATAACACTCATCATTAGGCTTTTTGCACCACCCCCTCCAAATGAAAGCTTCAAAAAGGCACAAGATGATGTCCCTGCATTCGTGGCTTCCTATAGCTTCCTGACTCCCGCAGAACTGCCAGCTGCCTAGCCCTCCAGGAAGTGGATTTGCAGGTGGGGCAGGTGGGGTCTTGTTTGTATCTGTGGCTGCTTGATTGTCTCCCAACCATATTTGGGCATTCCACAAGTGTGGGTAGTGGGTGCTATGCCTGCCTTCGTGAAGCCCAAAGATAATAAACACGTAAGTATGCAAATTGAGCATAGCAAGCCATGACTGCTTATGGTAGGGAGAGCTGAGCAGCTCTGGAAGAGGAAGTGAGGGAAAGCCTCTTAGAATTAACCCAGTTAAGGGTAAGCCTCAGTTTCCTTTAATGGAAAATGGGGCCACTAATAGCTCTACCTCTATCACAGTGTCTTGAAAACCAAATATAGGTGACGAGCTCTAATAGCGAATTAGGATGACTGTGAAGCCTGCCAAGGGCGGGATGGGGGGGGGGGGGGGTTGAAAGTTGTCTCTGGGTGAGGGAAGAGTAGGAGGTTGGGTAGGCTTAGGGAAAAAGAAGCTGCTTTCATCAGATTCTCACCAAAAAGTCCCCAAATGGGTGTCCCCAGCCTCAGGATGGAACCCACTTTTTTCTCTGGGGCAGGAGCATCAGAGCCCACAAACCACACCTTTCCGGGGAGCAAAGGCCTCATTTTATAAACCGAGGCCAAAGCCGGGATTGGCAGACGTTGGCGCCGTCAGCAGAGTAGGCTACAGCCGGTTGGTGTGGGCTTTGTATTTGCTGTGCTTACACGTTGGGGAGGAAGATATGTATGTGTGGGGACTCTGTTTTGGAGGGAGCGCACCGCCCTCCCGGAAAAGGTACAGGGGATGCTGTCCCCCCAGAAAACTTCGCCCCGGCTCTCCTCCGGACTTGGCTCTGCTCGCTCCGCCCCCGTGCGCAGCCCCGCCCCGTCCTGCCCCGCCCCTTGCGTGCAGCCCCGCCCCCCGCGCTTCCCCACGAGGCTCCGCGCGGCCCCGCCCCCCCGGCGCAGTCCGGCCTCCGGCCCCGCCCCTGGCCCCGCCCCCTCACGGGCCACATTCCTCCGGCCGGGCCTCGCTCTGCGCCAGGCGGGCGGGTGGCGACGGTGGTGGTGTGGTGGTGGAGGAGCGGGCTCGGCTGGTCTGGGGGCTCAGACTTGCGGCCGGGAGTAGCGGGAACCGGCGGGCACTGGACCGGGTGACCCGACGTGGTCGCGTGGCGGGTGGTCAAGTCTCCGGGTGGTCGGGTGTCCGCCCCGGGATCCGGCCGCCCCGGCGGGAGTCGGCAGTGCTCGGCGGGGCCTGGGTCCCGGGCGCCCGGCCCCGTCAGCTCCCGCCGCGGCCGCCATGTGGTGCCTGCACTGCAACTCGGAGCGGACCCAGTCCCTGCTGGAGCTGGAGCTTGACAGCGGGTAAGGGCCCCGGGCGGGGCCGAGGCCGGGGGTCGGGTCGGGGCGGGGGGGGGGGGGTGGTGAGCGCCCGGGCCTTGGGCGAGAGGGCTTTGGGGAGGAGCTGCGCGGACCTAGGCCGGCGGGGTGGGGATGCCAGCGGCACCCAGCCATCGCACAGTTGGCGTGCGGTATGTTGTGGGTTCGTGAGAGAGCCGGGTGCACTGTTGCCTGCGTTGGTTTGGTAGAGTCTGTCGGGACTGTAAGTGCGAGCGTGTGCCGGAGAGGCTGCGGGGATGGGTGTGCCGGCGTGCGTGAGACTGTCAGGATGTGTGTGGGGAGTGCCTGTGTGTGAGAGAAGGAGGAGGGAGGGCTGACCGGGTGGAGGGAGGCTGAGTGGTGTGGGCGCACCCGGACCTGGGACCTGAGTTTGTGCGTGTGAGAAGAAGAGATGGTGTCAGGACGGGGGAGTTGGAGGGGGGGGGGTGCACTCCCTGGCGAGTGACTGTTGGGATGGGAGCTTGTGTGGGGGTGAGCTTCCGTGGGAGAAACTGATGGGAGTGGGTATCGGTGCCAGCTGAGAGCCAGCGGACTGGAGTTTGTGAGTCGGAGTGTGGCCCGCGGGCATCGTTGCGGGCGGGCGGAGGCTGCCAGGGAGTCTCCCCGTGGGCCTAGTTCCGCGAGACCCTGGGCCTGTGTCCAGGGTCACGCGTGCGCCGTCAGGGAGACCCTGGGCAAGCGCGTGTGAGGCTGTGCGCAGGTGCTCCAGGTGTGCTCCCGGCCGGGCCACCCAGGAGTGCGTCGGGGGAACCTGAGATCTGTGTGGCTGCCGCTGTTGTGTTGAGTGCGGCAGTGAGGGGTCTGCCGGTGGGATGGCGTGTGCGTGTTTATGTGCGCCTGGTGTGCTCAGGGATGGAGTCTTTGTGGGGTCGGGGGAATAAACGTGTATCCCAGAGAGCAACCCTTTTCTGCTTTGGGGCTGTGGGTGGCTGCCTGAGTGTCCAAGGCCCGCATTTATGGAGAGAGGGAGAGAGAGAGTGTGTGTATGTGCTGAGAATATCGATTTCCTTGCTCCGCTCGCCAGCACAGCTGCCCCCGAGCTGTCTGCAGGCCCCTCGGAGGAGCCAGGCGGTGGGGCGGAGAGGATTTGTTGACAAGCCGACTGGGCTTGCGTCGGGCCCCCTGGGGGCTGCGGGGGCAAGCCCACCTGCAGCCGTTTGATCTCTGAGTTCAAAAATTCTGCAGTGTGTGTCTGGCAGTTGCACTGAGAACATGCGTGTGTTCCCCTCTGCCCCCTCCTCACCTCAGGAGCCTGGGACGCTGGGCCCTGAAGGCTTCATGGGTGGTTGTGGGGGTGCGGTTCCCAAGAACCCGTTGCTTCTTGTGTCTGGGGTGGGGGCTGGGCAAGCTGCAGCTGCAGGGCCAGCTGTCTAGAATTGGTGGCATCAGTCCGAGAATGGGGGTCACGATATTCATATCCCACACGTGCCGCTGCCTTACGCAGCTGTCCCACCCGGTATTGCATTTGCATTCTTGTCCTTGTGGCTCTGGCACCCCCCACATCGCCGGAGAGCAAACTGAGGTTGAGTGTGTTCGTTCTCATCAGCACCCCCGGCTCTGCGGTTTATTGAGTACCTTCCGTGAGCATTCCCTGTCTAGGCACCAGAGACACAGCAGGGAGCAAAACTCAGTGTTTGTCCTCCTGGCACCAGTAGACTGGCGGGGACACAGTCGGCATGCTCTGCAGGCTACACCTCTTCCTCCACTCCCAGCTGAGAGAGGGTTTCCCTGGTGCCCCTCCGTTAGGACCTCTCCAGTGTCACCTTTCCAGTTGGGATGCCCGTGGCCACCACTCGTGTACATTTCTCAGTCCTGCATCCCTTCTTATTGGAAGTCCTTCTTTGTATCCAATCTAAATCTTCTAGCTGCAGGGAAGCCTGCTTTGGTCCTTTTGTCGTCAGGGGTGGTGATGAACCCCTGCTCCTCCAGTCTCAGAACACGGACCAGGTGTCCTGGAGATTGAGAAACCCTGCTCCAACACAGCCCGAAGTTCACCCTTCGGCCTCAGAGCAGGTGGATCACTGCTGTGGAGTGCCTGGTATGTGGTTCTGAAGGAAGTGGGTGGGGTGGGAGAAACAAATCAGGCCAGCTCCTGGCCTGTGGAGGCTTAGCCAGTCGCTGCTTGGGCTGGCCGGCTTGCCCCCCCACCCAGAGTCCCTCCAGCTGGCCATTCCAGATAAACCCTCTCTAAACCCAGAAAGGAGCCAGCATGCTCCAGAGACCTCGGGAGACCCCCAGTCTGTAACAGCTCCAAGACAGCCCTTCTAAGCACAGCCATGCCACCCTAACAGCCCATGGCACCTCACATGGCAGCACCATGATGGTTTGCTGTTTAAGACTTGCAGCAGCCCAGGCTGCCCTTTCTAAATGGGCTGTTACCCTCCCTTTCTTACCCTCCCCTTCTAAATGGGCTGTTAAGATAGGGAATCCAGCGACTTGACCAGAATATGACAAGGGTATCCTGGAGTCGAACCCAGATGTTCTGATGGAGGGCCTCTGGAGGGCCCCTGCCAGCCCCTGCCAGGATTTTCAGGCTTTTGCTCAAGGAAGCCGGACTATGAACTAGCTGTGCTAATATTTACACAGCTTCAGTTCAAAAACATGGACAGGACTGACAGCTGCACGGTCAGACAGTGTGATGACTGGGCAAATAGGTGTTTCTGGAAGGGACTGAACAGGGCTCCCCGGGCTCCAGGAGCTCAGGATGTATATGTGTGTGTGTGTGCGTGTGTGCGGGTGCTATCTGACCAGATTCTGTGGAACGAGGTATCTTGGTTTGCCAGGAGAATCTGTGAGTCCAGAGCAGCTGAGGGCATCAGCAGAGGAGGGCTCGGGGGAGGCAGATGGACTTTGTTTGAAATCCCAGCTCAGCTTTGTGACGCTACGCAAGTTGCCACATCCCTCTGAGCCTCAGTGGCCCCCTCCGTGGAAGGGGATGATACCCCGCTTCACAGAGATGCTTGAGGATGCGTCCGACAGCCCTGGCAGTGCTAGTCGGCCCCACGTCTCCAGCTCCAACTGTGATTGTCCAAGTCAGCACTCTGCTCTTCCCACCGCCAGTGACCTGTGGGATTCTCTTCCTTCCCCTTTTGTAAATTTCCTCTGAATTGTGATGACGTGTGGAATATCCGCCCAGTGGGCTTGCACCAGGCCAGGGGCCCCAGGGGAGAGCTCCGCAGAGGTGGCCTGGGCCTCCCAGGCCCAGAAACGTGTGTGTGTTTGTGTGGTGGGGGAGGATGCTCAAAGGCCGTTGAATGTGATTTATCATTCGTCCTCAGAATCGAAGCATAATGAGTTTAAAGGCCATTAAGGCTCTTGAAGAATTAATTGGTGCAGCCTTGGAGAATCTGGCCGTTCACCCTGCCTGAGCTGCTGCTGAGAGGCAATGGATGGTGATTATGGTGGAAAACATGGCGCAGTGCCACCTGGACCTGCCACTCCTCTGGCTGCTGTGGCTGTACCCCTAGACGGGCAAGTGCCCCTTTAAGCCCTGGGCCTGTGCGTCCTGATGCCTGTGGCCAAGTGGTAGGCACAGCCGGGTGTCTGTGAGCGAATGCACCTGCATGCTCTCCTGCGCTGGGGGGTGCTTTGTTCTCAGGAGGTGATTAAGACCCACTGTTGCACTTTCCTGTGTTCCTTTATTCACTCACCAGCTACTGAGCCCCTGCTTTGTGCCAGGCCCTGGGCTAGATGTAAAGGAACCAGGATTAATGATTTGAAACCATGTGTCACAGAACACAGGCCTCGGGGTGGCACAAAACCAACTCTGCCTCTTCCCAGCTGTGTGGCTTCAGTGATGTTGCCTCCCCTGTCTGAGCCTTGATTTTCCCATCCATGAAGTGGGGCTCCCCGGAGGGGATATGAAGCTTGGCCAGGTGACTTATACCTATTAGATGCCCCAACAAGTGACAGCTGTCAACATCAGCATCATCACTGCCGCTTCTCTTTGGAGAGCTACTGAGTTAAAGTGGCTCCTCGCGGTTTTCTTTTTCGGTGGCTTCTGGAACTGCGTGGCTTTTTGTGCAACCCCCGTCCTTGAGGGTAAGGCATGGTCCTAGCTGCTCTGACTTTAATGTCCTTTTATGCTTTATTTGAACGTAGCCATGGCTTCCCTGCTTCTTGATGGAGAGGGTCATTCTTTCCGTTTTCTTTCCTTGGTTTGCCGCTTTCCTAACATGGTGACAGTCTAATCTGAACTGAAGGCCCAGATGCAGAAGCATAGCAAGAGTCCCTCCTTGTTTGTCTGGACGGGGAAACTATGACCACATTTGTTTTTTCCTCTTTGCTGAAAGGTCAGTGTAGTAATAATAATAATAGCATTCCGTCCCCATTTGGGGAACAGTTGGGGAAAGGTTATGTGACTTGCCCAGGGTCACTGGCCGGCAGGTCTTAGAGCTGGGATTTGCACTCAGTCCGCCTGGCTTTGGGGTCTGTGTTCTTCATTAGCCAGCCCGTGCCTCCTCTGGGATTAAATAACCTTTAACAAAATATGTCACCGTCACAATGGAGTCTTTTGCATCTTTCCCAAGCCATGGAACAGGTGTGTCTGGTATCCCCTGGTGTCATCATTTCCAAAATGTTCCCAAATATCCCAGCCTCAGGCTGGTTTGATGACAACCCTCTGGGCCTCCCTGGTGTCTCGCCAGACCCCTCAGACCCCAAGAGCTGCTCCCCCAGATGCTCCAACCGGAATCTGAGACCGAGCCCTTTGGTCCCGAGCACTTGTGCAGTCTGAAGGGAGCACACTTGCCCCAGGCCAGCCTCAGCACAGACCGGGCTCTTGGAGACAAAAGCCAGCTGTCCCCTGACTCTCTGCAGGACCAGAGCAAACACAACCAGCCCCTGCATGGTGAGGAAACCCAAGGCCAGGGCCTTTGACGTCATTAGGAGACACACATGCATGTGGGCTGCTGAACTCGCTCCCACGAGAGAGGAGAAGGACTGTTAATAAACTGGAAAGTTTGGAAGAATCCCCAGCTAGGAGACAGCCTCCTCATTCAGGTTCCCCAAAATCACCTGTTGCCCAAGCCCAGTCCAGGTCTGTCCACCACCATGAATACTTTGTCTCCGGTGGCTGTTTTAAAAGATGGAAGCAACTGGTGTTTGCTTTTCCTTTTTCTGGCAGGGAGGCTAGGTGGCACGAGAATTAAATGAGTCAGTACACGTGAAACACTTAAAACCGTGCCTTATCGTATTATATACAGTAAGTGCTCAATAAATGTTAATTATAATCATTGTGGTTGTTACTATCCATCCTGATTCTTGCTAAGCTTGGAAGGTTCTCTCCCTCCAGAGGCCTGGGCAGAGCTGGCTCTAACTGGCTGTTGGCATTCAGCCTCCCTAGAAGCTCCGGCACCCGTCACCTCTTCCCATCCCCTTTCTGGGCCTCGGTTTCCCCTCTGTGAAGAGGGGTGGGCTTAGTGACTCTTGTGGTCATTCACTGAAGAAGGACGTTTGACCCAGTGTTAGGGGAGCAGATTCTGTGGCCAGCCCGCCCATAGCCCTAACCCCAGCTCTGCTCCGCACACTCTCTGTGATCTCAGGTGTGGTCCTCAGGCTTCCTGTGCCTTGGTTTCCCCATTTGTAAAACATAGGTGACAGTAGGAACCAAGGGAGTTTCTGTGAGGATTAAACAAATTAATCCACGCGAAGTGCTTAAATGCCACACAGTTAACACCCGAGAGGTGCTAGCTTTTAGCTGTGACATCAGGGCTTCCAAGTCCAACTGTGCTGAAATTGGACCGTGGTACTCGTTCAGGGGAGACGTGTTGTTAGACAGGAATGCATCTTCTCTCCTTTTGGCCACAGACAAAGCCAGGGTTAAGAGTGAGAAGGAAGAAGAGGGGTGCGAGTTGAGGGGAGCCACGCGAGGGTCGTGGTGCTGCTCACAAGCGAGACAGTCGCAGCCTTGGTGACAGGCGACAAAAGCCCATAAGCTTGTGCATGTGCTTGTAGCCTGCTAAGAGAGGACGGTCCAAAGCATTTTGGGAATTGCTTTGCCTATGGGTTGGAAAAATTGCAAAATAAGGTGGCTTGGCTCTCAGCTAGAGTGAAGGTTTCTTAGACAGGACAGGGAAATGGTCTGCACCATGGGTGATGGAGAGGCCCCCTGGGGACACTTCAGGAGTGGGGACATTGAGGCTGATGCCTCAGCCCCGTGCCCCTGAGGTGGGGCATGGTGGCCTCCGGAGTTCTCGGCCGGATGCCTGTGGTGAGATCTGGTACTTAGGCAAGTGTGGCATCTGGTCTACCTGGGGTTGCTCCTGGTGCCGAGTGCGGCTAAGAGCTCCAGAGCCTGGCCTTGGGTCCTTCACTGTGCTGTCCTGCCCTCCCCAGCCTGGTCCAGCCGCCAGGCAGTGAGGCAGCTGGCCGCAGCGGGAAGAAGGTGACATTTGGGCTGGAGAAAGTTGACATGAGTCCCAATTCTGCTCCTCTGTGAATGAATGGCCAGGGCAAGGTGGCCACCTCTGTGAGTGGGGATCGTGCGAGGTGGTTGTGGGTGGCATATACAACAGTGCCTAGAACCTGCTGGTATGAAAGGGAAAGGGTTCAGCTGGCTTTGAGCAAAGCCACAACTGTTTTTGGTGGGTCTGGAGTTGGCAGAGGTTTGAGACCGGAGCCCGAACAGGCCACAGAATAAAAATGACAGTATCTGACATTTGGGTGGCCTTTGAATTTTACACACTTACCTTATTTGAACCTCCCCGGACCCTTAGGATGTAGCTGGTGGCATTCCCACTTTACGGATAAGCAAACCAAGACAAAAATGAAAATAATGCCCAAGCTTTGCAGAAGGTCATTTGGTATTCTGGTTAATGTATCTTTCCTGCTCCCTGACATCACTAGGTGGGGGGAGTCTGGGCCTTAGGATGGTGGGCAGAGGAGAGGGAGGGCACCAGCAGGACCCCACTGGGCCCTGGCACTCAGATGGGCACAGAGGTGCACTATCATTTTGCAGAGTTGACAGAGGACCCTTGGAAGCCCTGGCAAGTGGCCTTGAACCCCAGCAGCAGTGTTTGCCGGCCCCAGGAGGTCATCTGGGTATAAGAACTATCTTCCACATTCCCTGGGATGACTCTCCATGGAGATGACAAGAAAGGGGGGGCTAGAACGGTGCCAGACTTGTAGTAGGTGTTCACTAAATGCCAGTCGTTCCTACGGTTCTTATTAATTGGTATCGACCACAGTTGTTATTCCTGCCGTGATTTCCCCGTACAGGCCCTGGACTGGACCCCGAAGTGCAATTAGTCCCGTGCGGGGGTAGGGGGGGAGGTTGGAAAGGAAGTGTTTGGGGAAGCAGCTCTTTCCTCTGCTGTTACCAGAGGAGGAAGGAGCGGGGGAGGTGCAGCCATGCAAACTCCTGTCTGTTTCTTTGGGGCCACTGACTTTTCTAAGAGCCATAACTTAAATGGGCAGGAACTGGGATTTTGTTTTTGTTTTCCTACTTAGTAAAAATTGGCAAAATGGCCCGGGGAAGGCCTTGATGTGGATAGCAGATTCTTAGCACTATTTTGAACTTTTCCTTATGGAATATTTTAAACATAAACAGAACTAGAGAGAATGGTACGATGACCCCTACGGACAATTGTATTTCATTGCCCCCAGATTATTTCAAAGCACATCCCAGACATTTTGATGGTTTTAGTCAAGGACCTGTCGTGTGGAGGCGGGGATGTCCAGTTTGTTGGGATGGGTTCCCAGGACAAAGTGTAGAGTTCCCTAAACGGCCCTTGGCCGCGTTGACCCAACTGGGGAAGCTGGAGGCCGGGCCAGTTTCCCAGCCTTGAAGACCAAGCGATGCCTGCCCCATTCAGAGAAGTCTGTGTCAAAGGCGCTGTGTCTACAGGTGGCTAGGGGAGGCCAGGCTCCTGCGTCCCCATCAGGCGAGGACTTTCCTAGGCTCGCATCAGGTCAGGAGTGCCCGAGGCTCTTGCCGTCATGCCTCGGCTCCCCAGGCAGGAGTGGGACTCTGCTGAGTGGCTCCACAGGCCCTGCCTGCTGTCCTCCTTGCCCCTTGCCTGCTGGCAGAGTTGGGCAGTGGCACCTACCTTTGCCCCGAGACAGGTTGGCCCCTCACCTTGCTTGACCTCTGGACACTCTGAGCGCTCTTCCCTGGCCTAAGCGACCAGGCTTTCCCGGCTTCCTCCCACCACACTGTGTCAGTCCCGGGCTTCCCTAGGCCTCTGCCAGGTCCCCTTCCCTTCTCTCACCACGTGGTCTCTTCCACCCTGCTACTTCTAATGGTGCTGCTTTTGGAGCCTGGCACATAACAGGTGCTTGGCAAATTTTAGTTGCAATTCCTGTATTAGTTTCAATAATATTCTGATATATTTTTAGGAACATATACTACCCCTTTCACCTTACAGTGCTTGGCACCCAGTGGGCCCTCAACCCAGTTTATTTAAAAAAACAAACAGTGGGCCTGAGTCCCACCCCTGTTCTGCTCTGAGCAGTGGCCATGCCCTGTCAGCTCACCCCTCGCTCTCCTCAGGTGCATGTGCTGGGGGTGGGTCACACGGTCCAGCGCCTACTTATGAACAAAGGGTGTGCTTAAGGCTTCTTCCCGTTGTTGCACACTCACAGCCTTAGAGTCCCTCCCTTAGTCCCCATGGCCCCCGTGCACCGTGGGGAGTAATAATCCTGTATCGTGATAATAATAGCAGCTACCCTGAGCACTCTGGGTGACATGCCCCAGGCTGAGGATTTGTGTCTGCATTATCATTTGCCTGTGAGATAGACAGTACCCACATTTTATGGCCGACAGATGGAGGCACAGAGAAGCCAAGTCACTTACCCTAGGCCACATAGCCCCTTTCTGCCAGGTGCCAGACAGGCAGTCTACAGGGAAGGGCCATGTGCCAAAGCTGCAGATGCAGGAGGTTGAGGGGTTGGTGCTCCCTACCCTGAGCCTCCATCTTCCCCCAGACGTGGGCAGATGGGGGGCGGTTGGTGAGGGGGAGGCTTTCCCAGGAGAGGGAAGACCATGCGGAAGGTGGGGGGCGTGAAGTGCTTGGCCCGGTGCCTCAGTCACCTGCATGGGGGTTGTGTGGGCTGTGCTAAGTCACATCACCCCACTGTACATCAGTTTCTCCATCCATGAAATGGGGAGATGACGCTGCATCCGTCTCCAGTAGTGGTTGTCCGCACCACCAAGAATGAAGCCTCCTGTAAACTGTGGACTTGGGGTGAAAACCTCATGTCAGTGTAGGTCCATGGATTAGCAAATGCAGCACAGAGAGGGCTGGGGAGGTGAGAGCAGGGGAGGTTATGCGTGGGGCGGGGGGGTGACGGAGAATATGGGATATCTCTACTTTCTGCTCAGTGTTTCTGGGAACCTAAAACTACTTTAAAAAATGAAAATCTGTTTTAAAACATTGTGACAGGACGCTATGAGTTATTTCTGTGCGAGCATCTGTTGTTGTCAGTGTAGTATTTTTCGCGCCGTCGTCCGTTCATTTATTTACTGATTTGCGCATTTTATACATGGGTTTTCATCACCGCGGACCCAGACACATGAAATGCGCCGCCTCCTGGGGTCAGCTCACAGCTGGGCAGAGCAGTCCCGTGGGCTCTCGTGGGCTCTGCTCCCTCCGTGGTGGCACATCCAGGGCCAGGCCGGGAGTCACAGCACCGCAGAGCTGCAGCCTGGGAGTGAGGTGGGGTCAGCGGGAGGGGCAGCAGGCTGGGAGGTGGGTTGGGAGCCTGTGGGAGGGCAGAGGAAGTACCCCATTGAGATGCCTGGACCATGACAAAGATTTTATGCCCGAAAAGACTTGAGCGATTTGCATTTTAGAAAGTGCTTTCTGGCTGTTGAGGGTAGGCAAGCTTAGTATGGGTGCCAGTCTGGGTGGGACTGGAGAGCCGGGGCCGAGGCTGTCCCAGGCTCCCAGACGGCCGCACGCCTGGCCCTGGCCAGCAGGGTGGGCCGGAGGCAGCGAGGCCTGCACAGTGGGCATCTTCCTCCTCTCTGCCCACACTCTATCCCAGCGCCAGCCTCCCCAGCCTGTGCCTCCCGCCCGGCACTCCCGGGGCGTCCCTGGGGCCTGGCCCAGCCCTGTCTGCTGGAGCCTGCCACAGAGAACTGCTTTATTTGAGTCCATTTTGCACGTATGGAAATAACTAGAGGCCTCTGTATTTAATTTGGCTCAGCCAGGAAGATTTTTGGCTGTGTGTGTGTGTGTGTGTGTGTGTGTGTGTGTGTGTGTGTATTCTGAAAAATCTTTCCGAGTGAGCCCCAGGGGTTGGAAGCTCTGGTCGTCTTTATGCAGTAAAAAGTCAAAACCAACAAGGACTACCCTGGCTTAGCTGGGGGTGAGGGTCTGGCAGAGTATATAGAAAATAGCTATATATATAGAAAAGGAAGAGGGCAATGCCATACACAGATGAGATCATAGTCAGGGAAGCTGTTTTGTAAACTTTATTGCTTGAGACCAGGTAAGCAGTGGGAAGGATGCAGGGAAAGGGGCTTCTGAAAGTATAAAGCTCTGTACAGATCCACAAGAGACATTTCTGGTTTCCCAAGCAGGAAGTGCTTAGTTTGGTGCTTGGCTGGAGGACACTTATCCTGAATCCCTCTTTTTGGCCTTGACAATCCCAGCAAAAGACTCTCTACTGAGCCCTTCTTCTCTGATCAGCAGTGGGAGCGCAGCAGAGACAGCCCCACATGCCTACACAGGGGTTTGTAGCTGGCAAAGTGTGTCCCTGCTTGATTCCCACATTTCTGTTGGGCAAGAAGGGCAGGAATGATCCCCACTGCAAAGATGAGACAACCAGAAGCCCAGAGAGGTGAGGTAACTTGCCCCAGGTCACTCAGCCCGGAAGTGGGAACCTCGTCTCAACATGGTCTGATCTCACCGATCTTCCCCATACTCTCTGTGGGTGCTTCTGGAGCCATGAGGGCATTGCTCCAAATACAGAGACAGGCAGAGGAGGCGGCCGAGGGTGGGCAGAGCTGAGCTTCCAACCCCAGGAGACCACCTGAGAGTCCAGTTTGAGAATAGACACCAGGTTATCACAGGGCTTTTCTTTTCTTTTCTTTTCTTTTCTTTTCTTTTCTTTTCTTTTCTTTTTATGTTTATTTATTTTTGAGACAGTGAGAGACAGAGCATGAACGGGGGAGGGACAGAGAGAGAGAGCGAGACACAGAATCCGAAGCAGGCTCCAGGCTCCGAGCTGTCAGCACAGAGCCAGACACGGGGCTCGAATCCACAGACCGTGGGATCATGACCTGAGCTGAAGTCGGACGCTTAACCAACTGAGCCACCCAGGTGCCCCATCAGAGGGCTTTTCAAATGATATCTTGACCATATGGAACTGAGAAATGAGGGCATCTGGGAAATTGAGGCTTGGTGGCTATGATGGCCACGTGGTTTTGGATCAGAACCAGTGTGGTGGCATTACATTGGTAAGGTCTTGTAAAAGTTAAATACAGGATGCAACAGAGCGGAAGGTCCTGACGTTCCCACTAGCCGTGCAGAGCTGTGGGAAGTCTTGGATCCTGCCCCTCGGGACTTGGTGTTCTAAATCAGGTTCCCTGGGAATGGCTGAGCCCGGGTCCGCAGATCAGACTGCTGCTCTTTGAGATGGGTCCTCTGTGAGCATGGCAGCAGGCAAGAAGGTGACCAATGGGGGAGGAGCAGGCCGAGTATGGCGAGCAATAGGGAGCGGTGAGGACTAGGGCAGAGGAAGAGCATGCCCCATCTGGGTGTGGCTACCCCTGCTCTGTCTGTCATCAGGCAGGACCGCGGGCCCAGTATGGCCAGATCCTCAACCGTTTCTCTCCCCAAGAAAAGTCAGAAGCCTGGATTTGCATTTAAAGGAGAAAAAATACCTTCTAGATGTCAAGTGTGGTGATTTATTATAGCTTTGGAGGGTTTTTTGTTTGTTTCTTTTTTAAATACTCTTTAGGCCCAGGGCTGCTGACCTGGAGCTCTGTGTTGAGACCCCGTGAGCCATGAGCAGAGAGACCCTCTGGCTTTCAGGGAGCTCTGTGAGGTCTACAGTGTCTGTATGGGGGAGGGGGGGCACCAGGCCTCCCACCCAGCTTTGCCCCGGGGGCAAGGCTCAGGGTCCCGGATGGGCCTCACCCTGCCTTGGCCTGGCCCAGATAGCACTGGGGAGAATAAAGGGCTTTTTCACAGCCTCTCTGTGGAAAGGCTGCCCATCCTGGGCTTGACTGCAGGACTGGTGTTGAAGCCTGATTATCCTCCTGGTTTAGGCCTATCCCCAGCTTAATGCTCCGGACTCCAGGATGTAGGGTGAGATCCCAGGCAGGTTGAAAACCAACTGCTCTGGGACTAATGGCGATGCCACTAGGACTGGCCCCTCACCGAGCAGAGGCCCTGGCTGGACTTGACGGCAGGGTGTTTGCGTCGGCCCCGGGCGCCTGCCCTCATGCAGAGTTTCATGGCTGCCCTCTGCCAGCTGGCTTTCAGCCTAAGTAAAAGCGCACGTTCACCAACTTGTGGAGTGAGACTCTGTTTCTGCTTCCTGTCTGAGGCCCCGCCAGAGCCGGCCTGGCCTCACAGCCTTCCCAAGATTGTGGGAGATGGGCACAGGGCAGAGGTAGGCCCAGGGGAACTGAGCCAGGGGTCCCCAAGGGGTGGGACCACATGAGGCCCCTGTCCCCCTGTGACTCAGGGCGTGGAGAGCAGTGTTCTGGGTGCAGATCACATATCTGTATCTCGGAGAAACACTCTGCAGCCGTTTAATATTTCTGAGGCCCAGCTGCAGGGTGAGGGAGTGAGCCCCGTCTCAGCTGTGCAGTGTGTCAGTGACCCAGCTAAGCCTCACTCCCCTCCAGGCCTCGGTGCCCCTGCTTGCAAACCAGAGAGGAGTGAGCCCTGTCCCGGGTTCACAGGGAGTGAACAAGGGGGCCCAGCTGAAATGCCAGGGGACAGTGTGATAAGGGGATGCCGCCCAAGGAAATGAGAAGGAAATGAGAGGGGTTTGGTCCCGCGGCTCTTGGTCCAGGGGAGAAGGTCAGACGAGGTGCGGTTGTGGGAGGGTGCACCTGGCATAGAGCTCTCTGTGTTTGTTGAATGGACAGATAAATGATGCTGCCTTCCAGGTTCGTGTGGGCTCCTTAGTCACCAGTAGCATCCATCACTCATCCATCCATCCATCCACAAATACTAACTGAGCACCTGCTTGTGCTAAGCCCTGTTCACGGCACTGGGGATGCCTGATCCAGAAACAGAAGCAGCACAGGCAGCCACACCCTTCTGGAGTCAGCTTTCTCACAGCAAGAGACAGACTTACAGAACAAATGAATGGAAAAAAGATAGTGAGGTGTGCTATGAAGAGACCCAAGAGCTCGACATGACTGAGACAGTGGAGGTGGCACTTGTAGATCTAGAACCCCTTTTCCTTCCCTCCTGCCTGGGTGACCCCTTCCCCCCCCCCACATTTGCCATGCTCTGAGCTCCATGGGACCCCCTGGGCAGGCACCCATGCACCATGCGGGGCCTCCCCTGGCCTTGCATCGGGCTCAGTGTTTATGCACAGCCAAGACCCTCATCCCGATGGGAGCCCCCAGGATCATAAACATTCAAGGGATATCTGATCGCAGGTTCCGAGGGCTGCCCTCCTGCCCGTCCCTGTCTCCAGGACCCTGAATGCCCATCTCCAAAGCCCGTTCTGGTCCTCCGGGTTATTTTAATGGGACTGACTCACAAGCAGAGGACTGGGACAGTCCAGCCCATCTCCAGCAGGCTGGAGACAGATGTTCTTTATGTTTAGGAGTGAGGCCTGGGCTGGGGAGACTGGAGCCACCACTTCCCCAGGGCCAGAAAGATGACCTTGGAAAACATGTTGACAGGACAGGGTGAGGGCCTGGCTGCATGCGCTGGCTTCACAGGACAGCAGACTTTTTTCTTCCCTCTGGCTGTGCGCTGACGAGAACAAGCCCCAACTGAGGAAGGGCGCTGCCGAGGCCCCTCCTGGATAATTCCCTCTAATTAGGCAGGGTATTGGCTGTCTGCAGGGCTCCTTGCCAGGGCGCCATTCACCTGACTCCATCACATCGCCTCGAAGTGGTGGCCTTCCCCCCACCCCAGGCAAGTGGGAAATCGAGGCTCAGGGAAGCTGGGGTTGGAGATTCTCCCTGTCACTCATGTTGTCACCGCATTAGGATGGAGGCAGACCTTGCAGAGCTGTGCAGGGCTCTCAGGACCAGAGGGCAAGGAGCAAGAGCTGGCTGCCACCGCCATGCCCCCGCCAGCTTGGGCGTCCTGCCAAACGGCCCCTTTCCTGCTGTGCTCGAGAGGTCTGAGAAGACCCCACCATTCCTAAGCGCTGCCTACATATCCCTGTGGCGCCTGCCTATCCCGCCGGGAGCTGCTGACAAGCAGGGAAATGCTGGATGCTGGTTCAGTAAGCATATCTCTAAAAATAGCCTCTGCTTTGAGAAGCTTATTGTTCAGAGCTGTATATTTTTATATGTATACAGAAAGTTACTCCTGGAGGTCTCGGTGCCGGGTAATTAGAGATAATGCTATAGCCTGGGAGGTACATCTGGGCCAGACCTTGTCTCAGCCTCGGCAGGGCAGGCCTCAGGGTAGGGAGTCAGCAGGCCAGGGCTTGGTTGTGGCTCTCTTCCCTGAGATAAGGGGGCAGTCAGCAGAGAGGCAGCTGGGCACCCATGTAGGGTTGCTCTAGAAGCAGCTGTTGTGGGCTCAGGGTCCACCTGAGAGGTCTGTGGGCCCACTTCCTGCAATGGGGCACAGGCTTGGAGTGAACCCCCCCATTTTCTCTTGGTTGAGACCTCGGGCCAAGGTCTCTTGGTTGAGACCTGAAGTTGGCCCTGCCTTAGCCCCAGCCTGCTGGTGGGAGGGGTCAGGCCCCCTCAGCAGCCCTCTGACCCCCCTCCCTGGCCCTCAGGGAGCAGGGAGACCTCCCAGAGGAAGGGCCCTACCTGGCTGCATCCCCCCCTGCCAGCTCAAATCTCAGGGCCCCAGCCCATGCCCAGTGCCCTTTCCTCCTGGGCCTTCCCAGGGCCCCCCTCTTCTCCTGGGCCCAGGTCTGTCCCAGCTTTACGACCAGTCTTCCTTGCAGCCCCCAGCCCCCTTCATCTGCCACCCCATCTCCACTGTCTCCTCAGCCACCATCCTCAAAAGCTTCTGCACCAGCTCCTCCCTTTACCCCGCCACAGCCCGACTTCCGATCCCCGCCCTGTGCCACCCTCACGTTGTCGTGTCCCTGCTCTCTGCTGCCTCAACTTTTGGTGACTCTGGCCCCGCCAACTTGGATTCAGGACCCTGAGGACTCCTGTCCTTCCTCCCACTCCTCCCACAGGTGTCTCCCAGCTTCTCGCCACCCCCCACGTAGCTCCTCACCACCTGGTGTAGACAGTGCTGTCCCCCAGGCACTGCCACCTCCCCTCTCCATCTTTCCCCTGCTCACTCAGCCTTGCCCTGGTCCCGGGGTCAAGTCCGGACTCCTTAAGAAGCCTCACAAGGCCCTGCAAGGTCTGGTCCCGCCCGCCCCTCTGTATATGCCAGACTGAACTTCTCCGTCCCGTCCCTCATGTGTGCTGTGAATACCCACCTCTGTCCGCTCAGCCTTCACCCCTCACTGCCACGTGGCGTTCCTCCGCGGGTCCTGGCTGATGCCACACGCCTCCTAGGAATATTTTCCACCTCTGGCACCAGGGCACGGGCTCTGCTCACCATCCTACAGTGCCTGACGCTTCCTCCATTACTGTTCCTAACACAAGCCGTCATTATTAATTAATTGCATCCCCCAGTGTGCCCACGAGGACAGGGCTGTGTCTGTCTGTTCACGGCCACGCTCACAGTGCCTGGCAGGGGTCTGTCACCTAGCTGGCATTCAGGACATGTTCGCTGAATGAAGCGACAGAGTGACCGAGTTGTGTTTTAACAGAGTCCAGTTCCCCATCCTAGCAGGGAAGCCCCAGCTCTCGGGGTCACATCCTCACATATAGTGGTGTGATGGTGCTGTTTCAGTGCTATAGAAGGAAATGGAGCAGGGAAGAATAAGGGAGGGTGGGGGGGGTGGGGGAAGGGTATGGTTTTTAAATGAGTGAGCTGAAGGAGATGAGGGAGTGAACCAGGAAGACATCTGAGAAAAGAGACACCAGGCAAAGGGAACAGCATGTACAAAGGTCCTGAGGTAGGAGTGTGCCAGGAATGTAGAGTAACAGGAGGACAGTGGGGGCTGTGGCGGGGTGGCCAAGGGGGCATGGAGGAGGGGTAGCAGGAAGAATGTTCGGGCCTTGCAGTCTTCTGGGTCCCTCTGAGGACTTGGCCTCCGTGAGCCAATGAGGTGGGATCAGAGGAGGGACCTGGTCAGACTTGTGTTTTAATAGGATCCCAGCTTCTGTATGTAGAAGGGTGTGTAGTAAGAGGCCAGGAGAGCCCATCAGAGAGGCTGTGGCAGCAATGCAGGGAACAGGTGACAGCAGCTCACCGGGCTGGGGGCAGGGGGGCAGACCAACTGGTTGGGTGCAGCCTCAGTTTTGAAGGTAGAGCAACCACATCTGCTGACGGGTGGGCAGTAGGGTGTGGGGAAGAGAGAGTTGCCAGGAATTGCTCTGATTTTGGGCCTGAGCGGCTGAAAGGATGGAGTCGTTCTCCGCCGAGGGGCCGGGAGAGTGCGTGGGCTCCTGGTGAGCCTGCCTGCCTGCCTTCGAGAGGTCCGCCAGTCATCGAAGGGGGGTGGTGCTGGGCAGTTAGATGTTGTGACTACTGTATATCCTCACTAAAGCAGATTTGGGAACTGGTTAAAGCAGGAACCCTCCTGACTGCCCCTGACCCCCAGCAAGCCCTTTTGGGGTCTCTGCTGGACTGTCCAGACAGCTCATCACCTCCCTTGCTCTTGGTTAACCAGCCAGAAGTCATGTTGAGCGTGTGTGCCTCATGTGGATTCACACCCTAAGTCTTTTCACACCTTCCTGCAAGGGCGCCAGCCTCCCCAGGCCCCTCCATGCCAGGCTGTGGCAGTGCCTGGAGGCTGGGAGCGCAGGGCTCAACTTCTGTGCCTGCACGAGTGCCTCCCCTGGGCCCTCCTCAGATCGCCGCTGGCTGTACACACTAGAAGCACACCCCGTCCTGCTCACCACTCCTCCTGAGGCTCTTTCTTTCTGGGTCCTGTTCATCCTGACCCTGCCCCCCAGCAGAGACACCCAGTATTGCCAGGCCTTGGTTTAGGTGGTCCCCAGCTCCTCCTCCTCCCAGGAGGGACAAAGCTTTGGGACGTTGGCTGGGTGTTCATAAGTCACTTTGGTCGCCAGCCAGACACCTGTCTTCCCAAGAACACTTATCATGGGTTTAGGCGTCTGTGGGGGTGCTGCCTTTCCACCACCTCCTCTCCCCACCCTGACCAGGGAAGACGTGGATGGCCTGCTTAAGAACGGCCTCCCCAGTTTCCCTGGGGAGGTCTTCTCTGTCCCTTTCTTGCTGGGCACACCAGCTGTGCGTTCCTGTATGCTCTCAGTCTTCCCTTGAAATCCACCCCTCTGTGTCCTTGTACTCTGTTCCTTGCAGCCAGGCCAGCCCTTGGGGACTGCCTCCCTGGCCCCGGGGACTTTTCACCAAGTGGGAAAGACTGGGAGCATGTCGCACAGCTGAGTCTAGGCTTTGCTCCTGAGCTCTGCAATCTCGGGCAAGCCATGAATCCTTTCTGAGTCTCCTTGATGGGATTAAATACGTGGACGCTGTTTCCTGAGGCAGCCCCTTCCCCAAGAGCTGAGCTGCTAAAAACCTCTACATCCCCAGAGCTACCAGACTGCCTTCACCCTACTTCTGGTGCGACTGACCCGCCTGCTCCCATTGCCCCAGGATGGCCCTGCAGAAACCTGGGAGTTGTAGATGGTCCCAAGGCTGCCTTTCTGCAGCTGAGCCCTCCCCGTTCTTTCTCAGAGGACATGGCCACCTTTTCCTTCCCACCCTCACCTCCCCGGGTCCTGCCCTAGTTAATCTGCATCCCTCCCCCAGGACCTGGAGCAGAGCAAAACCATCCCCTCCTGAGTGATAAACCTCAGTTAATATGGCCTGGGCAGCAAAGAGCTGTAGAAGCCCCACGGCAGAACGTGTGAGGGCTGGGAATTAGTTGTTCCTGCCCTGGCCTAGACTCCCTTTCTGGAAATCAGAAACCCTGAAAGCAGAGCACTGGGGAGGCCACAAGGCCTGGAGGCACGAGGGGCATATGTATTTCAGGAGGCTGTTTTGCTCTGGCCCGTGCAGACTGCCAGCAGTCAGTCTGGGCTGAGGCTCCTGGCATGGACATTTAACCACAGGCAGGCTTTAGAGTGCTGCTTCCTCCAGCATGGGCCAAGCCCACTCTGAAGCGGGTGGCTTTGCCATCTTACGTGACCAGACCTGGCCACACACAGCCCAGGCTTATTTATCTCATGACCGTGCACAACCCCAAGCCCCCCAGGCGCTGGACCCCAGCTCTACCTCGGCATGTCAATGGCATGCTTTTTCCTCTGGACAGCTGGGTGGCTGAGACACCTGCTTGGGGTCAAGTCCGAGCCCTGCTCTTCCCTACATGGGTAGCTTTGGCCTAGTGACTCAACTCCACCAAGCCCCAAGCCCACATACGGAAGGCACGGCTCCCTCCTGGCTCCCCGCGATGGTAGTTGGGTTACAGGCCATGTAGTTTAAACACTTAACACGGCACCTGTATGCAGCAAGCTTTACAGAGGAGAGTTACCACTACATGACCCAAACCCGTGTGTGTGATTAAGGGATCATGTGAACACAGTGGGTAAGTGTGCAGACTCAAACCAGACTGCGTGGGTTCTGAGTTCACCCACTCGCTGTATGACCTTGGGGTTGAGTTTAACCTCCTCTCCATACTGTAAAGTGGTTTCGAGGACTGAGTCACATTTAATGCTTAGAGCACTGCTAACTATATAGACATTAACTGTTCCTACGACCGGCGTCCTTACGTTGGGGTGAATAGCCAGCCCCCTAACAGAGGGTCCCTTCTTCACCCATGCCCCCTTGCTTCTGCCCGGAGCCTCCTCTAACATTTTTCTTGAGAAAAGTCATTCGTGACTTCAAAGGCCATAATTAGAGACATCCGTGGCCCGAGTGGCTGAGGGCCCTCCCGCCCCAGCCCTGACTCACTCCCCAGCTAGAGTCAGGACGTGGCGTCTGAGCCACGGAGCCCGGGTCCCTTTCTGGGACTGTCCCGCCCTCCCTAGGGCCTCGTCACCAGTGACTCCAGCCCATGGCTGGAGGCGGCTGTCTGCGCAGAGAGAGGCCCTGTAGCGGGCAGAGGCGGGTCCCCTGGCTCACACACTGGGCCTGTCTGCCCCCCACCTCTAGCTGCCAGGATGTGTAGGTTGGGCCCTATCAGTCAAAGAATAACCAGAGACAGCATTTAGAAAATGCCTTTTATGAAATGAGCAGTCTTTTAAGGACTTCATATGTGTTGACTCTGTTAAGCCTCATAGCAGGCGTGTGTAGTCAGGACTCTGCCCCCATTTTACAGCAAAGGAAACTGAGGCATGGAAGTATTCTTGCCCGTGGTTACTCAGCTGGTAAGCAGTAGAAGCAGAATTCCAACCCAGAAATCTGGCTCGGAGGCTGCAGCAGGGAGGCCATCCAGCCCCCTCGCTTGGCAGGAAGGCACAGGGATGTTACACTTTTCAAAATGTGTTTTCAGTTCTTATGTGCTTTTCATCATCCTAGGGCGGTCGGAAACTCTAGACGCTGTTCTGTAGCGATCCAGCCATTTCCCCACATAAATATCATACACACCAGCCTCTGGCAGAGGAAGGCACATTTGGAAGACTGGAGAAGGGGAGGAGGAGGTTGGGGTCACTGTCTCGGGATTCAGGGCTCTGAGTCCCTAGGCCAGAGGGGCCAGAAGGGACACATCCGTGTGCAGCTCCAGCTATCAGCTGGCTAGCTGTGCCGGGCCAGCTCACCTCTGGAGCCCCATTGTGCCCATGTGGAGCTTTCTGTCGGAAAGGAGCCCGTCTCGAGTCCCGGTCTTTGCTGGAGGCCAGGACTTCCAGGGACCAATCCCTCATGGAACTGGACTCCCAGTGGGGTGGGGTCCACCCCTCACATTCTCTCTTTCTCCAGGTAATCTACACCATGACAGAGTGTGGGAATGGGGGGTTTCACTAGCTGGGGGTAGCCTCGTGCGGGAAGTGGGATTTGAGTTGGACCAGAGTGTGGCCCCTCAGAGGCAGAGGAATGCAAGTGAAGGGCAGCGGGGATGCATGGGGTGGGGGGTGCAGATTCAGACAGTCCATAGCAGATTCTAGCCGGTAGAGGAGTCCTTTTGCTAGATCCCTGACAGGTATCTGACCTGCAGCTTGCACATCTCCTGTGACAGAGAGCTCATCACTTCCTAAGCAGCGCTAACCACATGAGCACATACTTTCTCAGGGAGGACAACCTCGGCCGTAGTTCTGTCTGCAGACATCTGTTCCATCCTTCTCTTGTCAGCCTGTCAGAGGCTTAATGCTAGGCATCATCCCTCCCCTCTGGCTGCTTTTCTCCTGCCAACCAGTCCCAGCTCTTTGTGAGAGGTGGTTTCTAGACCTGGAGTTTTATTCCCAGCATACTGTAATTTGGGGTTGGCAAATAGAGTTTTGCCACGAGCCAGCTGGGGTCAGGCATAAGGAGATCTGCAGGAGGGAATCTGTGATCAATTAGCAATGTCTGCCACAGACAAACGAGGAGAAGCAAGCGGTTTGTGCCCAGACGCGGTCCTCTGCTGTGATCTGACACCTGTAGTGGACAGCCAGGCTGCTTTTGCTTCTGGCTTTATATTCATGTTAGCGACTGGCTTCCCAGCTGTGTCACTGCATCAGCTCATGTTAAGCTCATGGTCAGCCAGACAAACCTTGTCTTTTTTCATAAGAACAGCCATCAAACCAGAATCTTCCCCAGAGCTTGACATTGTTTCCATTATATGGATATATAAGTAATTTAAATCAATCCCTTGTTGACGGGCATTTAGATTATTTCCAAACTTTTATAATTAGAAACAACACTGCAGTGAAATTCCTTGCATTTACCGCTTTGCAGATTCGCTCATTTCCTTAGCGTGAATCTCTAGGAGAGGGATTACCAGACCAGGAGCACCTTCTGAGAGTGCTAGGCCCTAGCAGCCTCCTAACTGTCGTAGAATGTTCCAGAAATTCTAAACTGCCAGGGACTGTCAGCCACTTGGAACAGGTGCCAGCCCCACTCCTTGATTTGCATATGACCCAGGTGTCTAGGAGAGATCCCGGATGCCATTGTGCAGTTGAGGACCCACTCCAGGGTGTTCAGGCCTGGCTGATGGACGCAGGTTGTAGCAGAAGCTTCCCAAAGGCAGCTGACCTGGGTGGTGAGATGTTGTGCTCTGGTACAGAAATCACCGTGGCAAAGAAATGGTGTGCAGGGTGGGCTGCTGGTGCAGGAGGCAGGGGAGGGAAGAGGGGGTTGGGGCAGCAGAGGATGGAGGCCAGGAGCTGGGCCTGATGGTTCCCTGACCCCCAAATCCCTGCTGTGTCAAGTGTGGCCATCATATAAAGCAAAGGTCTCCGTCCCTAGGGCAACCTGCTGTGGGGAGGGAGAGGATGACTGTTCTGTTCACACTGGACAACCCTCCTCCTCCCCCAGGAAGGAACTAGGGGCAGAGCTGAGTACTAACCAGAACCGAGGGGCCCGTGAGTTTCAGGGCGTTGCTATAAGTAAAGTAGCTTTACAGGTTCCGTCAGAGGATGGTCAAGTGGAATTTGATAGCTGTTTCCATCTAGTACTCTGAAAAACTTATACCAACTTAGACATTCTGAGAGTGGCTATTGGCCATACTCGTCACCATGGGGCATTTTCACTTGAAAAAAAGTTACCTTTCTGTTCACCAGCTGTTCGGCTCAGATTAAGAAAGGAGTCTCTTTTCATGTCGAGTAGTGTGTGGCTTCTGATCGTCCTCGGGCTCAGGGTGGGTTCTTGAGCTGCAGACGTACTTTCACGCAGTGCTCACTTATGTATCAGAGGACATTGTCGGTTGTGGGGCCATGCTGGTTGCGGTAGGATGGCCTGGCCAATTCTTTTCTTACCAGGGTGGTCTGGGGTTGGTTTTGATTTTGGTGCCATGGAAGCATTGCCACATTGCACGAGTCGAGAGGATACCATTCAGGTAGATTCAGCAGGACTTGGTGACAGATTGAATGGGACGGGGGTGGGGGTTGGCTGTGGGGGAGGGCCTGACGTGATGATGACACCCAGGACCCTGACTCGTGTCACTGTGTGACGGTGGAGAAAGAGCATGAGTTTGGTTTGGGGCACCCAGGATGTCTGGCAGGAATGATGTGAGAAACTATGTTCCAGGACCTGGCTCCCAGCAGGCATGGGGAAATGCCTTCTCTCCTTTGGCAAGTATTTACTGAGCACTGTTACCTGGGCACGCAGGTTTGCATTTGGGGAACATCAGCAAGCAAAACAGACAAATTGTCCCCACTCTCTTACAGCTTATACACTGATGTCCGAGACAGACAACAAACCAAAAAACAAGATAAATGCATTATACAGTGTGTTTTGAAGTAATGATTGTCACCAAAGGAAAAAACAAAAGAGAAGAAAGGGCCAGTAATCTGGGGGTGGGAGTGGAGAGAGAGCTATGATTTTTAAATCTGGTGCTAGCAGAGATCTGGGGGAGAGTGTTCCAGGCAGAGAGAACAGCCAGTGCAAAGGCCCTGAGGCAGGAGGATGCCTGACCCCTTTGAGCAGAGAGGAAGTCCGTGAATCAGGAAGTCAGAATGAGCAAGGAGAGGAGCTAAGATGAGAGCAGCTGAGGTCAGGCCTTCAAGGACATTGCAAGGACAGCGTCTTCTAAGTGTAATGGGGACCAAGGGAAGCACTTGATCTTATGTTTTATCAGAGTCACTGTGGCAGCCATGGGAGAAGAGAGGCAGGGGGACCACCGAGGAGGCTGTTGTGATAATCCAGGGAGCAGTGATGGTGGCCTGGACCATCTGCTGAGAAGGGAGCAGAGCCTGGGTGTGTATGGAAGGTAGGGCTGATGGGGGGGAGGCTGCAGCTGCCTCATAGTGAAGAGAAAGGCTGCGAGTGACCGTCAGACCCCTTCCCTTGGCTGTGAGGGGAGGCTTGGCCCTCTCTCCTGAGCATGTTCTGGAACCTGCTGCCTTAAGACAGTTGGGAGCCAGGTAATGCCCAGAGCAAGGATCCTGGGCTGGCATAGCCCCAGGAAGTGCCGCATCCCTGTCAGGTCACCACCCACAGACATCCTGCCCCTGCCCCCAGCCTTCAAGGCGGCCAGGCCCTTCCCTGGCTACTGAGCCACATACGGCCCTTGAGTCCAGAGGCTTGTCGCCTGCTTCTCTTTCCTCGGCCCCAAACCACAGCCAACCGGGGAATGAAGACAGCCTCTCACATTCACAGACTTATCGCCACTGCTGCCAGGAAGAATGCCCCTTTGCCTGTTCACCGTTGCTTTGAGGCCCGGTGAGCAAGGCCCAGGGAAAGGGTTGAATCCCCTGCAGACACAAGAGGTAGCCACTGCCTTATCCTGGGGCATGTCAAGGCCCACCCCTCCCTGACGGAGCCACCGTGAGGCACAGAAGGGCTTCCTGCTCTGGGGACCTGCAGGGAGCCCACCCCTTCAGTCTCCCCGTGTTTCTGGAAACCCGGGGTTGTGAGACTCTTTTAAAACCTTATAAGCAGGGCTCCGGCTGCTTGTCCTCGAGGATGAGATTTTGTCTCCTGTCAGCCTCTTGCTCAGAAAAACAGACTCTGCCCCCGAATGAAGCATTTCCAGTAGGGGGGATGTATGTGTAGAAATACTTCCTTGCGAGGCGCTCGGAGGCTGCACGAAAAGGGCAAGGCAGGGAGGCGTGTGGGGGCCAGAGCAAAGGCAGGCGCTCTGGCTCATCTGTCCGTGGATAGGCTTGCTCGCCTGTAAGCTGGGGATTGACCACCTACGAGTCTAATAGGGGGATTCCTTCTCTCTTCCATGCAACTATTGATCAAGGCACCGAGTATTTATTGTGAGGCACTGTTCAAAGCTATGTCAATAGAATAGGGGAATTTTAACTTTTGTTAGATCCCACCCTTCTCCCCCACCCAGTGCACACAAATGGGGCCCAGAGGAAACAGCCGTTGGGTAACTGTGACGTCAGGAGTCTTGAAGGGTGATATTCCTCTGATACCTTAAGAGGGTCTAGTCCATCCACGTTGATAATGGATGGGGAGGCAGGCCTGGAAGTGAAGGATGACCCTCCCTGATTTACAGCCACATCAAGGCAAAGTACCCAGACCTCTTCCCCAAGGAAGGACCTTTGCCACACTTTAGCCTCTGGGGAGCAGGATGGGATGTCCTTTGTCACAGGACACCCACCGCATGTCCCCGGAGGCCAGAGCCAGTTGGTGGAGCGGAAGTCCTGTACTATTCTTGACCTACAAGTTGGAAAGCAAGTGCAGGGATTTGCAGCCCATCCCTGGCTCGGGGCAGAACTGGAACCAAAGGGCAGGCTGTTTCCCTGTGCCCCTACTCCGAGTCTGTTACCCCCAGGAGTCCGTGAACAGTCACCTTCTATACTGGCAGGGAGCCCTGCCAGGCCCTGTGATGTGTGGGGACAATGTAGCAGAGCTGGGCGGGGGAAAACCATTTGGTCCCAGGGATGTTACATGTGGGGTGCTCCCTTTGGTCTGAAGACAGGATCCCTGAGGAAGGACTGCAGCCTGAGAGGGGGTGCTGTATTCCCTTCTCTCTGCTGGGCCCCTTCCAAAGAGACCCCTGCCCTGGACCCAGGGATCAGAGAGCCTTCAAAGGTTGACTGATGTCTTGCAGGGACAGGGAAATGGCAAGGCTTGACCAGAGAGGCTACCGGAAGCCGTGTGAGAAACAACCTTGTCTCCTTGTCCTATGCTGAAAGGTAGTCTGCAGAAGGAACCAATGTCTGTTTTCTGAGTTCACGAATTTGGGATGAGCCACTCCCTCTCTGTCCCCACAGTCTGGTGCTTGGAATGTTGAGAGGGATGAGGGGCGGTGAGGTGGAGGGGTGTGCCCGGGCTTGGAATCCAGCCAACTTGGGTGCTGACCCCCGGACTCACCCACTCACTACCTGTGCAACCACAGGCAGGTACCTGTACTTCTGTGGGCCTCAGTTTCCCCACCTGGAAACAGTGAGTTAATAATTCTTTGCAGACTGGTTTCAAGATTTAGAGAAAATATGGGGCGCCTGGGTGGCTCAGTCGGTTGAGCTTCCAACTTCAGCTGAGGTCACGATCTCACAGTCTGTGAGTTCAAGCCCCGCGTCAAGCTCTGTGCTGGCAGCTCAGAGCCTGGAGCCTGCTTCAGATTCTGTGTCTCTCTCTCTCTCTCTCTGCCCCTCCCCTGCTCATGCTCTGTTTCTCTGTGTCTCAAAAATACATAAACACATTTAAAAAATTTTTAAAAAGATTTAGAGAAAATATATGTATGACACTGTATTCATTTCCAAGCTTGCCATAACAACCACAGACTGGTATTTATTTTAAATGGTAACATTTGTTTTCTCACTGTTCCGGAGGGAGGCCGGAAGTCCTGTATGTTAGTGTCATTAAGGTCTCTCTCCTTGGTGGCCACCTTCTCCTTGTGTCCTCACATGGGCGTCCCTCTGTGCGTGTCTGGCTCCTAATCTCCTCTGAGAAGGACACCAGTCATGTTGGATTAGGACCCTAATAGACCTCACTGTAACTTAACTGCCTCTTTGAAGATCCCGTCTCTTAACACACATTCTCAAGTGCTGGGGTTAGGACTTCAAGATATAAATTCTGGGCGGGGACACGATTCAGCCCATAACAAATGTTACAGTGCCTGATGCCCAAGTAGGTGTGGAGAGAAGAGTCACTTTTGTTAATTTTTATTTAAAAAAATAAGAACAAAAAGTACAAAAATCCGTGGTTGACTCAATCCATGTGGTGGGATTGAGGCAGAGAAGGTGACCGGAGTCATTTAGGGGGTCAGTAAATATTCACTGACCACCTACTGTGTGCCAGGCCCCACTCTGGGCACTGGGGTTCATCACTGCCTGTAGTGGGTCAAACCTCTGTCCTCACGAGCTGACACGCTCATGTAGGAGATGGACAATAAGCAAAATCAATCAGTAAAGTGTGTTGGATGCTTAAACGGTGTTGCAGGGGACGCGGGGGGGCTGCCTCTTGGCTGCAGCCCCCTCCCAGCTCCTGGCTCCCTATCAGGCCCCGGGGTCTTGTCTCCCACTCACAGGAGGCCTCTCTCCTCTCTCTGTCCCCTGCAGCGTGGAGGGCGAGGCCCCCAGCAGCGAGACCGGCACGTCCCTGGATAGCCCGTCGGCCTACCAGGGCCCCCTAGCGCCCGGTTCCAGCCTGAGCCCGGACCACTACGAGCACACGTCGGTGGGAGCCTATGGGCTGTACGCGGGCCCGCCGGGGCAACAGCAGCGCACACGGAGGCCCAAGCTGCAGCACTCGACCTCCATCCTGCGCAAGCAGGCCGAGGAGGAGGCCATCAAGCGCTCGCGGTCACTCTCTGAGAGCTATGAGCTCTCCTCGGACCTGCAGGACAAGCAGGTAGGCAGGACCCACCACGCGGGGACAGGCAGCCGGGCTGCTCTGCCTGGAGGACGACACGCGGCCCTTTGCTGGGACTGCCTTGGGCAGCAGGAGTCTCAGCTCTCGGACACCGGCGTCCTGTGCTCTCCCACAGATGGAAGCATGGTTATGCGCACGCGCGCTACGACTGTGACCTTTGCGTCGGCCCAGGCTGCCCTTCCTGCTCCTCCTGACCCGTGGAGGCTCTCAGAGTGAGGGCACTGGAGTGTCAGGACTTCGCCTCTCCCCCACTCACAGTCCTCATGGCCATGCACACAGGTTAGGTGGCCAGACACTGAGGGTTTGAGGTCCCAGGAGAGGGCTGAACCTTAGATAGCCCTGGGGAGGAGTCCCTGCGGAGAAGGGCAGGAGGTCAGTTTACAACATAAATAGCACAGGCTCTGAAAAGAACACCAAGCCCATCCACAGCCAGCGGGCGAGGTTGCTTATTATATCCCTTTCGGTTTACAACTGTGTGTTCTCGTGGGAAACGACCTCACTGAGGGCTCACTTCCTCCCAAGGCAGGGGCCTTGGCCCAGACCCACCGTGAGGTTGGCACCTGTGTGCAGAATGAGGTGGGCGCACGGCCCGCCCCTGTGGCTGGGGCTCCAGGGAGAAGTAAAGACAGCTGCTTGGGGTCGAGGGGAGAGGCCTGTCCTGGCTGGGTGGTGGGCAGGGGCCGGGGCCGGAGAGCTCTCGCTTCAAGAGCAGGCACGTAGTAGGTACTTTAATAAGAATTCTCGTGTGAAACTGATGGCAAGAACCCGAGGCTGCAGCAAGCAGCTGTGCAAATGTGCAAGGCCCAACTTGTCTGGCCGGCTTCCCCTAGCTTCTGGGAGTTCCTTGGGCCATCTCCTTGTGAGTCCTGGGTGGCCACATCGACCCCTCGCGTTGCTGCCCTCCATTTGCCTCCTAGTCTTCCCACGTGTCTTTTACAGAGCAGAGGTCTGGGCCTGGTGTGGCACCTGGCTCGGAGGAGCAATGCAGGTACTGCCCAGGGCGGATCTTCCCTATCCCCCACCCCCAGAATCCCCTACAGGCCCCTCCTCTCCCTGTTCTCGGTTCCACCCTGCGGCTTTGGACAGTCCTACTTGCTCAGCCCTCGTTCTCTTCAGCCTTCTGCCTGTGAGTTGGGAGACAGGGAGCCTGGCCAGTGGCCAGGGCCTGATAGCAAATAGCCCCCCGTCCCCTGTGTCACTTGGCCCCGTAGCCAGACCCACAACAGGGGAGGACCACCTCTGTTCCGTTTATCAGTTCCACCCAGATCCAAAGTGGATGAGAAACAGTTGATAGTAAAAGACCCCCAACAGAACCACTGAAGTAGAAGTAAGGAAGTTGAAGACCTAAGAGAGGCCCATGGAAATAAATAATCGTCTGCTTCATCTGGTCTTACCGTGGCCACGGCTGTTCATTTTCATCTCACGCATGTTAACCAAAAGCCCATCGTGTGCCACACACTGTGCTGGGTGCTGGGAAGTCGACAATGGACAGGGCGAGGCCCCAGCTCTTGAGCCGACACTGTGGTCCAGAAGATGGATCCGCAGACAAGTTAGCAATAAAGACAGTTTAATTCCGGAACGTGATACAAACCCCAGAGATTATAAAATAGGGGGAAGAAATGGAGTGACTGTGGGAGGCGCCAGCATTGGATAAGGGTGGTGAGGAAGGCCTCCCCAGGCTGGCATTAGAATGGAGTGTCTGAGGAAGGGGCCTTCCAGGAAGCGGTAACTGCAGGCGCAAAGGCCCTGAGGCAGAACAGCAGTGGTAGAAAGGATGGCAAGGAAGAGGTGGTGGAAAGGTGAGAGGGTCTCTGAGCTGTTGACTTCCTGGCAATCCTAGCTAGAGTGGGAATAGGACAGATTACATGGGAGCTGCCGGATGGAAGCAGGGTAGGTAGGGTAGGGAAATAGGGTAACACGGAGTCCCGCTTAGTGAAGGGAGCCCTCTGGCTTCAGGGCCTCTGTACCTTCTGGCGGTTTCCTATCAATGAGAACAAGAGTCCTGAGTCATCAAGAGGTGGTAGGTCTGCTTTGTGGAAGGGCGTTTCCTCTCTGTTCCCCATCCCTCCCCCAATGTTGAGAAGTGTCCTTTTAAAGGGAGAGTGAGGGCTTGCCGGGAGAGCCCCCGCTACGGGTCAGCTCCACCTCACCTCCCAGAGCCTCTGTCCTCCGAGAAGTGGGGAGTCCCAGAGCCCCTCTGCAGACTGGATGTCATGTGAGTATTGGGCGAGGGTGATGTATAGCAGGTGAGCACATACAGATTGGATTCCCTCCCCTGTACCCCAATAAACTTTCAGACTGGGCCTTGAGTCAGTTCTGGCCCAGACGGAAGAATGACCAGGGGGAGTCTAGGCAATGCGTAAGAGCAGGCCTGGGCCAGCATGTGTCCTGGACCGAGAGGGGCTTTGATGACAAAAACAGAGCCCATTTCTGCCTTCCCAAAGTCCCTCTTCTTTCCCCTGACCCCTCCCCCAGATCTGGGGAGCCGGTCTCAGGCAAGCAGGGTTGCTACTTGGATTCTGAGGTCCAAAGTCAGCAGGGGAGAGAGAGCCCTGAAGTGAACCCTGGATCTGAGCTGGTGGCACTGCCATCGTGACCCCACCCCCAAAGGTGACATGAGGGGACCCACAACACAAGCCATGGACGGCGGAGAAGAGACGGCTCCCTAGAGCTCAGCCTTGGGCCCTTTATCGGCTCCATTGGCTTTCACAGCCCCACTCAAAACCCCAAGAAAACAAAGTCTGCTTACAGATGTGGAAGTGAGGTCATCTCTTTGGATGGTGTTCAGTAACTTCAGGGCAGGAGAAAAAACAGACCCACCCTGGCTGACTCTGGGCCCAGAAAAGTCGTTTTGATCCACCCCCCCCACCACACACACACACACACACACACACACACACACACACACACACACTCCACGCTCCTCTCCTCTGAGGGAGCCGCTCTGCCCAGCCTGCTGCTCCCTTGCCTGTGGGCCCCGGAGAGCTGGCGCGTTCGGCTTTCGGGGGGAGCTGACATCCCAGAGCCAGGAAGTGAGGGGTCCAGGACCTGCACTGATGTGCGTGAAGCTCCAAGCCCTCTGTTCCCGGCCCACCCCACCGCGGCTCTGAGTGACCCTCTCCCCTGACTCGGGCCATAGCCTGGATTTGCTGAGCGTCTGGTTCTATTTCAGTTAGGTGCGTGTGTGTCTGTTCCCCTGGACAGGCTGTTTGCTTCTTGAGGGCAGGGACCTTATCTCTCTCTGCCACCAGCTTTGGTGTGATACCGGGCACAGAGTAGGCAGGTGGGGTCTAGACAAGCAGGGTGTGGTGCACATGTGCCTCACTCCTGAGGACCTGAGACCTCTCTTGGCCCCACATCAGGTACCCCCTGTGCCCAGCACCCCAAAAGCCCTGGCTTGGCCGAGAAACCAGTTCCTTGTCTTGAGTTCTCTTTGATTCCTACAGAGCGGGCTCCTACTCAGGAACAAGGCGCGGGGAGCAGCCCTTGGGCTGTCCTTGGTCACCGAGCGCTGGCATGAGCCTCAGGGCTTTGGGAGGCTCGTGGGTCACATGGGGGAGTCCCAGGCAGTGCTACCTGCCTGCAGCCTTGCCCCGTCTCCATGCCTCGTCACGGAGAGGGATGAGCAGAACACATGGTTCCGGACTCGCTCTGGAGTCTGGAGGCCTCCAGCCATGTGCTCAGTGTCTTCTCTGGGCCTTAGCTTCCCCATCTGTCTAGTGAGGGGCCTTGGGGACCCCCTAAATTGTAAACACCTTCCAGGAATGCCGTCAAGGGCCTTCTAGCATCTATGTCATCAGGTGCTCGCCATGATCCTACAACGTGGGTCTGAGTCTGTCCCCTACTTTATAGATGCGGAAACTGGGGAAGGGCACGGCTTCAAGGCTTATGTAGAGTAACACAGCTAACGAGGGCAGGGTGGGATTGCAACGTGGGCATCTGGCCTCGAAGTCTGTGCCTCAGTAAGGTGATTCTCTCAGGCCCCCCTGAAGCTCAGTCACACACACACACACACACACACACACACACACACACACACCTGCCCCCAGCTAGTAAGAGTACATTGTCTGCTGTAGACAAGAAATAAGGCCAAAAGCCTGCAGCCCCTGCTCAGCGTCCAGGATCTCACTGACATCTTTGGTGGGTCTCTTAACCTTCTCGTGCCATGGGTCCCTCCTCTCTGCAGGGGCTGCCTTCACGTCTCCCAGCATCTCCCAAGTTTCATTAAACCACAGGCCCGCAAGATGCACTAGGGCCAAAGGTTTCTGTGGCCAAAGAAATTTGGGAACTCGCCACCTTTTAAAGGTTCTGAGAAGTCCCGCAGGGAACATCTTGCGTTCACGTGGTGCTGCTCCATTTTATTTGGCCTGGGAACCCCCGTTTTGCCCACCTTCACCAGCTCGCCTCCGTGGTTGCCGGAACCAACTTTGGAATGTGCCCAGGCCTCTCTCTCCACATGGTGCTGCCACGGGGCTGGGCGCCAGCAGGAGCATGGGTGGGCAAGGCGCTGTGCCAGCGCGCGGGGCTGTCCTCACCGTCCTGTCCTCTCCCCTCCCAGGTGGAGATGCTAGAACGCAAGTATGGAGGCCGCCTTGTGACCCGCCATGCGGCCCGCACCATCCAGACAGCCTTCCGCCAGTACCAGATGAACAAGAACTTCGAGCGCCTGCGCAGCTCCATGTCGGAGAACCGCATGTCGCGCCGGATCGTGCTGTCCAACATGAGGATGCAGTTCTCCTTCGAGGGTCCTGAGAAGGTGCACAGCTCCTACTTCGAGGGGAAGCAGGTCTCGGTGACGGACGACGGCTCGCAGCTGGGGGCCCTGGTGCCGTCGGAGCGCGGCGACCTCGGCGAGCCGCCCGCCCTCAAGTCTCCCGCCCCATCCAGCGACTTCGCAGACGCCATCACGGAGCTGGAGGACGCCTTCTCCCGGCAGGTGAAATCGCTGGCAGAGTCCATCGATGACGCCCTCCACTGCCGCAGCCTGCACTCGGGGGAGGCGCCCCCTGCCGACACGGGGCGGGCCCGGGATGCCGAGCCCAAGCCGGCCCTGCACGGCGCCGACCACCACAAACTGGACGAGATGACGGCCTCGTACAGCGACGTCACCCTGTACATCGATGAGGAGGAGCTGTCGCCCCCCCTGCCCCTCTCACAGGCCGGGCACCGGCCGCCCAGCGCCGAGTCGGACCCGCGGCTGCGGGCCGGGGGCGCCTCGCAGGACTACTGGGCGCTGGCCCACAAAGACGACAAGGGGGACACGGACACGAGCTGCCGGAGCACGCCGTCGCTCGAGCGGCAAGAGCAGCGGCTGCGCGTGGAGCACCTCCCGCTGCTCACCATCGAGCCGCCCAGCGACAGCTCCGTGGACCTCAGTGACCGCTCAGACCGCGGCTCGCTCAAGAGGCAGAGCGCCTACGAACGCGGCCTGGGCGGGCCACAGGGCAGCCCCAAGCATGGCCCCCTGGGCGGCCCCCCGAAGAGCCTTCCCCGGGAGGAGCCCGAGTTGCGGCCCCGGCCCCCCCGGCCCCTGGACAGCCACCTGGCCATCAACGGCTCGGCCAACCGGCAGAGCAGGTCCGAGTCTGACTACTCGGACGGGGACAACGACAGCATCAACAGCACGTCCAACTCCAACGACACCATCAACTGCAGCTCTGAATCGTCGTCCCGTGACAGCCTGCGGGAGCAGACGCTCAGCAAGCAGACCTACCACAAGGAGACCCGCAACAGCTGGGACTCCCCGGCCTTCAGCAACGACGTCATCCGCAAGAGGCACTATCGCATTGGCCTCAATCTCTTCAACAAGTGAGTGCCTGCCAGCCCCGCGGGAGCGTGGGGCAGGCCTTCCTCTCGTGCCCCGGGGCCTTTGCACACACCTGTGGTTTAAAAATGAGCACGCGTGAGGCCGTGACACTGCGCTAATGGCACCTACAGCAGCACCTGGCACAGCCGATGCTGTCATAGAGGAGATTGGAGCCCGGTGAGCGGTGGGCCCGGCCCCCCCCCCCCCCCGGCCCCCAAGGACCCTGTCGTGGGGAGAGCAGAGGCTCACAGGCAGAGCCACAGCCGAATGAAGGGTTTCTCTGATAGAGCAACATGGGGACAGGAGTTCAGGGCCCTGTTGGCACCTAGAACAGCCCCCAGCATACAGTAGGTTCTCTGGAAACATGAACGTACAGGCTGATGTGCTGTGAAACACTGCACCTGGCCATGAATACCAGGCTCGGGGGGTTGGATTTTATTCTCTGGGTGACGAGGGTCATGAAGGTCTTTGGGCGAGGGCATGATGGTGTCCGTGTCTGAGCAAGATCTCCCAGGGCAGGTGCAGGCTGGGCTCAGAGGCGTGCGTCGGGGAGGAAGGACACAGATAAACCCGGTGCTAGCAGAAATCTCAGCACGGTCCTGTGGGAGATGTGTGAATTGGGTCTGTTGAGTGGCCAGTACCCGCCAGGAGTTCTAGAAAGGTGCTGTGGGGGCAGTCCTGAGAGCAGATTTAAGGAGGGAGAAGGGTATTTAAAGCAGGCTATTCTTAGCCCGGCCAAAAATAGCAGGCGGAAGGGGAGGGGAGCTGTGACTACTCCCTAGGAGGAGACGCTGGCGGGCTCTGGTTATTCAACCTCATATTTCACATCGTTTCCAGCCCCGGGGCCTCTGGGATTGGGGGTCATCAGACGTCAGCCTGGCACTGACCCCTCCAAACTTGGGGATGTGGCCAGACTGCCCGGTGGTTACGGACACATGCCCTCTACTCTTCCCTGTGCCCTCTTCTAGATTTAGGGAGACTTGGGGCCACTTTTGAGCCATCCCTGGCACAAATGGAAGTGCTGCTCTGTCTTGGGGGTTCAGAGAGGCCTCGACCCACAGGGTGGGTGTAAGGAACGGGACATTTACATGGGAGGAGCCAGAGGTCTCTGGGTCACTGGTCCTCACTCAGCTAAGAACTAAGAGTCTCAGACACCTCACATCTGCCAGGGTGCTCTCTCCTGAGACTCCCATCAGCCCGTGGCTCGCGGCACGTGAGGACAGCCTCACCACTGCACGAACCATGGCTGGAGCAGCGCACTAGCAGGAAGGGCCATATCCTGCTGAGCCCACCCTGAGCTCTGTCTGGAAAATGCGTTCCCACCTGCTCCTGGGCACAGGCCAGCTCCCAGACCCAGGCCCGTGCCCTCCTGGGAGAGGCTGGAATGACCTGGGGCTCGCCTAGTGTCCAAGCCGACCTCTTGGACTGGCAAACTGCCAGAGACGTCCTGAGGGTGGGGGTCCGAGCTGCATCGGCAGGTGGAGTGCAGAAGAAAGTCCCTCAACCGACCAGTGTTGGTCTGCGTAGATTAGCTCTGTTTTGAGTTATGTGTGCGGCACGGGAATATGTTCCCGACGGAAAATGAAAGCCTTCCAGTTAGGATAGCATTCCCTTTGGCTCTTGTCATTTCGGAGCCTCTCCCCCCAGATCTTTATTCCGTGCGTGGGTGTGTGTGCTCTTAGGAACTGCAGACAGCCTGCCCGGGCTCAGACTGGTCTCTCTTCTGTACGGTGGGGCTGGGCCCAGTAGCGTCCACCTCGCAGGGTGTGAGTTGTACGCGAGCGGGTGTGTAAAGTGCTCAGAGCAGCGCCTGGCACAGAGTAAGTCGTATCCAAGTGTTAGCCACGGTTGCTGCGGCCTTGCTGACATCATCTGGGGCCTGGAGTTGTGGACGTCCTCTACTAGGATATCGCCGCACGGCTTGCTGTTGGGAGATCTCCCCCGTCCATGTGCATGGCCACCTCCCTCCTGCTCACTGCTGTGTAGTGGGTCCTGGTGTGGCTATTCACATCACCGATCCGGCCAGTCGTTCCTACTTCTTCTTCATGATTGCCAACCACCTATGACGAGGAATGTGGATCTGTTCTTAGCATACACTCCCAAGGGCGTCTGCAGGGAAGCTAGCTAAAGCGGTATCATGGGGGCTTAGGTAGGCACGTTCTCCATTGAAATAGGAGCTGCCAACTTACTCTTTAAAAGGGGGCTCTGCCCATTTCCTCTCTCTGCTGCTGGATCCGAAAGGTCATCTTGCTCCCGCATGCTTGGCAACAGTCCATGTTGTCTCCCCACCCCCAATCAGAGGGTAGAAATAATTCTCTCTTGGTCGTTTTAGTTTGCATTTTCTAGCTTTGCATCTGTATGTATCTTAGCTATTTGTATTTTCTCTTCTATAAAATGCCAGTTTATATATGTTTTTTAAAATTTTTTAAGTAATCTTTATACCCAACATGGGGCTTGAACTTAGAACCCCGAGATCAAGAGTTGCATGCTCTACTAAACTAGCTGGGTGCCCCCAGTTTATATATATTTTTTATATGTATGTATTTAAATTCAAGTTGTTTAACATACAGTGTAGTATTGCTTTCAGAAGTAGAACCCAGTGATTCATCACTTAACTATGACACCCAGTGCTCATCCCAGCAAGTGCCCTCCCTAATGCCCATCACCCATTTGGCCCATCCCCCCCACACACACACCCCACAGCAACCCTCAGTTTGTTCTCTGTATTTAAGAGTCTCTTATGGTTTTTATCTTACTTTTCCCTCTCTGTTTTTATCTTATTTTTCCTTCTCTTCCCCTGTGTTCATCTGTTGTGTTTCTTACACGTATGAGTGAAATCATACGACATCTGTCTTTCTCTGCCTGACTTATGTTGCTTAGCATAATACACTCTAGTTCATGTTTTTTTCTCAGTTTTTGTCATGTTGATTTACTAGTAGTTCTTTATTTATCATGGATACTGATCCTTTGTAATTACAAACATTTTCTGTCACTTGTCCTCTTTTTAATTTTTCTTTTGAGATATAATTCACACACCATAAAATTCACCCTTATAAAAAGTGTGCAGTTCAGTGGTTCTCAGTTCTGTCTTTTAACTTTGTGCTCTTTCATCTAACAAAAGGTTTTTTTTATTTTTTGTGTTTTTTAAATTGAGATAAATTGACATATAACATCAGTTTCAGATGCACAATGTAATGATTTCGATTTTTACGTATATTGCAAAATGACCACAATGCGTTAACCTCCCTCACCACACATAGTTACAACTTTTTTCTTGTGATGAGAACGTTTAAGATCTACTCTCTTAGCAACTTGCAAATATACAATCCAGTGTGCTGTACAGGAAGGTTTTAATTTTAATTAGCTAAATTAACGAGTATTGTTTCATTTCTTTGGCTTTTCATGTTTTATTTTAAAAGGGGCTTTGCCGCGTCAGGCTCTGGGCTGATGGCTCGGAGCCTGGAGCCTGTTTCCGATTCTGTGTCTCCCTCTCTCTCTGCCCCTCCCCCGTTCATGCTCTGTCTCTCTCTGTCCCAAAAATAAATAAAAACGTTGGAAAAAAAAAAAATTTAAAAGGGGCTTTGCCCCGCATCATAAATATAGTTTTAAAATATTTTCTCCAGGATATTTGTATGCCCTTTAGGACTTTAAGCTGAAATTTGTTTCAGGGAACCATGCAAGGTGAGGGGTCCAATTTTTTTTTTTTTTTTTTAAGAGAGAGCACGCGCACATATGCAAGGTAGAGGGGCAGAGGGAGAGAGAGAGAGAATCCCAAGCAGGTTCCACGTTCAGTGCAGAGCCTGATGCAGAGATCAATCCCATGACCCTGGGATCATGACCTGAGCTGAAATCAAGAGTAGGACGCTCAATGGACTGAGCCACCCCAGCGCGCCCTATTATTATTCTGTATAGATTAGCCAGTTGTTTCCAAGCAATTTATTGAACAGTCTGTCCCTTCTCCATTGACTTCAAGTTCCATCTAATTCCTACATGAATCTTTTCACTCATTCAACAGATATTTATTGAGCACCTGCTACTTATACCAGGCAGTGTTTTAGGGGCCTGGAACAGATCAGGGAACAGAAAAAATCCGCGTTCATGGTTAGAGGACCTGTCCATTTCTGTGCAAGCATCAGACTTTGAGTTTCATGGGTTTTTTTCTTGTTAGGACAAAACCCCTCTCTGGTTCTTTTTAAAAATTGTCTCGGCTGTTTTGGGCAGGTACTCTTCCATGTGAACTTTGGGAGTCTCGCATTAAGACCCATGACCGATCCTGGCTGAAATTTTCACCAGCATTGCCTTCAACTCAGAGAATAACTTGGGGGAACTTGTGCTTTAACAGCATTGAGGTCCGGCCACTGGTGGCGATCGAAATTAAAGTTAACTAAAATTTAACATGAATCCAGTCCCTCTGGTGCACTGGCCACGGTGCAGCTCACTAACCACACGTGGCTATGTGCCTGGGAGCACAGATCTAGGACAGTTCTGTCCCCGCAGAACGTACTCATGGACAGCCCTGCTCTAGAGCACTAGAGCACTGAGGGACAGTCAGCAGCAAGTCTCTGTCCATGCGGGGTGTGCGGGAGGGCAGTGGGGCTGGCCCCCAATGGCAGGAGCCCATGGCCTCCATGTGAAGCATTCCCCTTGCCCACCAGGGAAGCTCCAGGGCTGTGAGAGTGTGTTACGGAGCACTGGGCTTCCTCCCTCTCAGCCTTCACCGCCGCCGAGCCTCAGTTTCCTACCTCCAGAGGTTGTCATATTGGAGAAACCACTTTTCCAAAATCGTGTTATTTAAACAGTTGAACACCTTTCTTACACAGATTGAGCTTTTCAGCTCACAAGGCCCTTCCACAGATATATGCCCACTGGCATACCCCCCCCCCAGAGCCTCCCAGCAATGTGACCAGTTTTTCCTGGAGCTGCCAGCTGAGGGAGGGCAGAAGATGCTAGTGGACACTGAGCAGCCCAAGGCTGGGGTTCCTCCCCAGAAGGTTCCTCTTCACCACTGCCTACCTCTGCTCCCCTCTCTCCCTGTGGGTCACTTGTCTCCCAGCCCCCAACCCTTGCCCATACCCCTGACTGCCCCAGGCCCACCCCCTCCCAGTAGTAAGCTTTCCCGACACAGAACCCCAGCCCCCCAAAGGGGTACATGGCGGATCTGAATGATGCACCCAAAGTGGGCAAGTGAGCCCGTGGTCGGGGAGGAAGAGACCCTGGAACGCGAGGCCACTTGGCCGGAGGGGCATCCTGGAGGAGGCAGCAGTCTGCCTGACATCCAGCTGTTCCTCGGAGCACCTGCCCTTCGCAAGCCCCGGGCCACTCATTCAGCTCACAGCGCTGGAGGGAGGATGGGGGTCCAGGAGCTAGAGGAAGGAGGGTTTCAGCCCCTGTTCTGCCACATCCCAGATGCAGGGACTTGGCAACTCCCTGCACTCTCTGAGCCTTGCAGGCTATACCTGGAAAATGGGCACAAGGTTTCTGCCTCCCAGGGTCTGGTGATGATTATATAGTGGAACCAAGAGCCTTGCCTGGAGGCTGCCATCAAGGAGGTGCTTATGGGTGGAAGCTGGGGCTCCTGTGCCCAGAGCAAAGGGGAGGGGGCTTCTAGGAACTCAGGCTTTAGGAGGACCCAACAGGAGGTTTGGTAGACAGAGCAGTCATAGAGAATGATAGTGGCTAAGAGTGACATGTGCTTAGAGTGGGCCAGACACTCTTCTATGCGCCTGTCGTGTTTTAAATCCCGTTCCTCTGTGGGAAAGGGATTCTGTTGTCGACCCCACTGTACAGATGGGTGAACGGAGGTTCCAAGAGGGTCACTTGCCTGAGGTCACACCGCTAGTCGGGGGGGCAGGTTGGAACTCACACCCCCCCCACCACCCGGCTCCTGAATAGCATCCTCTTAGAATGCAGTGTGGGAACTTCTATGTGTGTAGCCCGGTGCACCCCCATCAGCTCACTGGGCCACAGATGTAAACTCAGAGTTCAGGAGGCGAAGCCACGCCACTCATGGGAGGCCACACAGCCCAGCAGTGGTGGTCCTTGGGCATTCACCGTGGCAGGAGCTGGAGTCCCTACCCCCACGGCCCTGATGTGGTCCCCTGTTGCTGTGCTCCACACACATGCTCACGGGTACAGGCCTCACTGTGTTGGTCTCCCCTCTGCCATGCCCCTCTCCGGCAAGAGCCCTGGTGACTGTACAGAGGCCGCCTTTGTCACGGGTGGACCAGACCTCTCCCACCTCTGAGTGTTCTCATCCCCAGAGCTGCCCTGTGATAAAACAGGGGCTTCGTGAGGGAGTGAGCGCCTGGCTTCTGAGGAGCATGTAAGGAGGGCCTCAACAACCACTTGGTGTGCCCCGACTCTTGCTCGGGCTGGGAGCTGTTGACAGGGGCCTCTGAGGTCTCTTCCAGCCCAGGGCCTGGCACTTGGAGCCAGGCCCGGCCCCTGGGGCCTGCCAAGCTGCCGCCCTGCCTGTTCTTTCTGCACGCCTGCTGCCCCCTGGAGCTGCTGCGGGAGGCGGAGAGCCCTGGCGGGAGTCTGGGATGCTCTGAGATTTCACCCTGCCTGCATCCACGGGCGCTCAGCCGTGCTCTGCCTGCGTGGGGAGTGGGCTCCGAGGGCGCAGAGCCGGGTCCGGCTCTCTCAGTAAGCAGCAGGGCTGGGGGCGGGCTTCCGATCTGCTAGCCCCACCCGCGTGCTCCTCACAAGCGACGTGTCTCTTGGGATTAATGAAGCTAAGCACGATGACAGCCAGCCCGTATACGTACATATTAGGTCCCAGGCAGCGTGCACAGCACTTCGTGTGCATCACCTCCCTGAACTGTCGCAGCGAACCTGTGACGCTTGGCTCTGGGGAGCCGGGGCTCAGAGAAGTCAGCTCTCGCCCGAGGCCACAGAGCCGGACGTGCTGCAGGGTTCCAGTGGGCTGTTCGCCGTTGCTGGTAGTGGTGACAGTTTAAATGACTGGCTCATCTAGGAGCACCTTGAGCTGCTAAGAGGAAGGTCAGGGTCCCACTACCCTGGACATGAGCTACCCATCCAGCCCATGGCCCTCACTGCCCTCACAGCCCTGGAGGTCCCTAGCCCTGTCCCGAGGATGGGGGGGCTTATGCTGAGTCCCTCGGGCAAGAAAACAGTGGCAAAGCAGGCCCCACAGGGCATACAGCCACGCTGGAGGGCAATTCCTCCTCCTCTCTCTGTAATAAGTGCCAGCCCCACTCAGCCTGGGTTCCCGGCATCAGGAAGAACTTCGTAAAGATCAGAGCTGGACGAAATAGTCTGAAAAGGCGGTGGTGCGCTTGCCGGTCCTGGAAGCATGCGAGCGGATGGCAGGTGGTCACTTCCTGGTAGGACGCTGGAGGCATTTGAGCCTGCGTTGCCGGAGCGGAGGGCGCTTACAGGTGTGCAGGAGCTGTCTGAGTACCGAACCTGTCCCCGTGGCCAGCTGAGACCAGTCACGGGGATGGCGCGGCCTCCTGACCGCAGAGTATCCCCGGGGTACCGTAGGTAAACAGACCTTTGCATTGGTGTCCGTGAGTCAGGGCCGTTCTCCATTCCAAGTGGCAGGAACCCAATCAAACTGGTTTAAGCAAAGAGGCCTTACTGGTTCTGGACCTGAAAAGCCATTGGGCGACTCTCAGCCGTTTTCCCCAGTCGTCCTCTGCCCCACCAGGGCGGGAGGCCTGCCAGAAGTCCTGGGCTCATGGTCCAGCCTCACGGCAACCCCAGGGGAAAGAGATTCTCCTCTCTCTTTGGCTCCTGCCAGCTCACACCGCACTGCTCGCTGTGGTCAGCAGGATTCCGAGCTCTGACTGGCCAGGCTGGGGGTGAGGTCAGCCCGCGGGGTGAGGGGGAAGAGCGGGTGGGGTGGGACATCCAAAGGCCATCCAAATGGCCTAGACGTCGGGCCGGGAGGTGTGGACAGCTGCCCACTCCCACTTCTCTTCAGCTGCTCCAGCAACTAGAAACGACAGGGGAAGCCCATTGTTGGCCCTGCAGACCGCTGCTGGGAAAAGAGCCTGCAAAGCACTTAGCTTCGCGTTCCAGTAAGTGGGTGACCCCTAAGTGTGGTGCCCAGCCTCGTAACTGCCCTCAGTGGAGTCCCGCAAGCGTGGCGTCACCGCCGGCTGCTCGCAGCCCTGCGACGGGAGATGCACGTAAGAGACGTCACCCGTGTGGTCTGCGCGTGCTCGCCTGTCACAGCCAAGTCTGAATCAGCGGCTGACGTGGAGAAAAGCCGGCCCCGCCTGGTGGCAGGCAGCAGGGCCAAGCTGTGGACTCTTCCGCTCCAGCCTGTCCTGCTGATGCCTTTCGAGGGCCCTTTCCGGTGGGGCCCAGAATGCAGCAGCAGGTCAGGTGTAGATGGCATAGCTGTCACTCTCGGCACCTATTGACACCGGGCCCTGGGAGAAGCAAGCCGGCTCAGCAGGTGGATAGACTGGATTTCCAGCAGCAGTGATGGTGGGGAGGGCGGAGTGGAACTTTGGGGGGCCTCTTGGAGCAGAGGAGTGGGTTGACACTCCCGACATGCTTTCTCTCGCCTGGTAACCCGGAGCCAAGTTCTTTGACCTTTCTGTGTCCCCTTTTAGTTACGAGTCAAATAAGGCTTTTGCATCTGCCACTCCTTCTAGCAGGTCCCCCTCTTCCAGGCTCCAGAGGACATGCCCTTGACTCCTATGCTGTGAGCATTTCTATATCCCGGGAGTTGTTTCCCTTCTTTATCGCTCTCCAGGTAGGGCGTTTTTCAAGGATGGGGACTTTGTTTGGACCACAGGTATGCTAGCACAGCCCCTGGCCCAGAGCAGGTACTCAGTAAATGTTTGTGGAATGAATGAAGAAGTGACTCAAGGGGAAGAGTGTCCACCGGATCTTGTCCTGCAGGGGTTAGGAGGCCCTGAAAAGGTTTTAAAATAGGGTCCTGGTGACCCAGGCTAAGGCAGCCCTTCTCCAAGGCACGTTTTGTGCCTCCTTTGATGGGCATGCTCTGTGTGGGCCAGACCCTTGCCGGACCTAAGGGTCAGGAGCCAGGTGAGCCCCAGTCTGTGCCCTCTTCAGTCTTTAGAGCCTGGGGTTCCAGACGGGAGTCCCATGGTACCCTTGTAGGAAGGGAATGTAAAGCCACAGGTGGGGAGGGAGACAGAGCCCCACCACCGTGTCTGCGCTTGGGTGGACGCTCTGTGACCCAGTTTCCACGGCCGGACTAGCCCTCCTCGGCCAGTCTGGGTGGGCTCTGACATGCTGGCACGGCACAGGTTAATTTCTCTGGCACGCTGGCATCCATCATAGGTTGGCCAGGGGCTCTGTTCATCAAGTCTCTCAGGGACAAGACAGCGGGGGTGTCCTTCCCGGTTCCCTGTGGCAAGAGAAGGCACCATCGCCATAAGGGATCATGCAGCTCCCATAGGAAGAGCATTGGCCAAAGCATGTCATGTGGTCCCCTAACTGCCACAAGGGGAGGTGGGAGGGCAGCACTCATGAATCATCCCGCCTGTGTCCCTTCACCCAGCAGGTTACTGTGTGTGATGCCTAGCAAGATCTGTGGGCACATGCCCTTTCAGTCAGCATGGAACAGTGTGAGGGAGCAGGTGGATCCAGGACCACCGCCTGGCATGGCCCCCAGGAGCACGCTGGGGGCCTCACTGCACTGCCAGGGAGGGTGGGGCCAGCACAGTCCTGACAGGCAGGGGACTCACAGCAGCAGATATCCAGTGCACTGGCCACGTGCTATCAAGGAAGTTGCTGAAGGCCAGGCCACTCCAGAGGCTTCCTTGGATAGCCACATTCATCCTGACCCTGGAGCTCCCAGCCTGGCCCGCACCCCCCACCCCAGCTCCCTTCCATGCCTTCTGCCACCACATCTTCCCTCTCAATTGCTCAGCGAGCTCCTAGTCCCTGCGCAAGGCCCAGTCAGATTCCTTCCTCCTGCGACATCACTGTGAAACCTGCCAGGTGGAATCAGTCCCTCCCACATTTGGTTCAGACTGGGAGCTGGGGCCGCTGGGTTCAAAGTCAGATCCACCAGCGAATATTGTCATCTCTACCCTTGAGCTGTGTCTGAACACTGGCTGCTCTCCCCACCTCCTGCACTGTAGTCTGGATGCCTGTGGGAGCCTCCTCACTGGGCTCCCACTTTGGACCTCGCCTGGCTGTTTACAGAGCAGACAGCGGGAGCTTCTCAAGCATGGACATCAGATCCCATTATTGCCCTATTCTTAATATACTGGGGCTTCTCACCCCACTCAGAGGAAAACCAGATTCCCCCTGTGGCCTGCACAGTGCTGTGGGGTCTGGCCCACCCTCCCTGCTGCTTTTCTGCCCCTCCCCCCACGCCCCCACTCTCAGCCACCCTCAAGCAGCTTCCTGGTCCTCAATCCTGCAAAACCCATGGCTGCCTCAGGGCCTTTGCATGCACTATTGCCTCCACCTAGGAAGCTCCTTAATAACTTAGGTGCCCAATGTCACCTGCTCAGAGAAGTCCTCTGATTCACCCGCCGGAGACCTTCCCTATACCCTCCTGCCATCATTCTGTCCGTTTGTCCTTGAGACCAAGGGTTAGAGCCTGCCTTTGTGCTAGGCATTCATTCATGACCAGCCCTGTTCACTGCTATCATCCTGAGCTGGGCCTAGTGAAAAGTAGACTCTCTGTCCTTAATCTTTGAAGAATCCGCATTCCCCTGGCCCCTTGTAAGACTCTCCCTCCAGAGTGCATTCTGCTTTCCCTCTGCATTCTGCTTCTCCCCGGGTAGAGGAGACCAAATCTTGGAAGTCTGACATGCTGTGTGATGTTGGCAGGCTGGGCCTGGATCTGGGCCCCATATTGGGGATTCAGGGGAGGGACCAGGCAGGCCCCAGGGTGGGTGGCTGATGCAGGGTGCCTGAGCGAGGAGGTCCAGCCCAGCTCTCCAGTCATTGCCACACAGGAGCACAGGCCCAGGAGTGCCAGACGGCCTGATTTTTCAAGAGAAGCCAGAAATCTGGATTCTGTGTTTAGCTCTCCCAATTTCTAAATGCTGACGACTAACTAGAATTCTTTCTGCTAATGTCGCATGAGCTAAAGAAAGCCCATCTGTGGGCTTGCCGCGGTGACCCCTTGCCACAGGGCTGGGGTCCTGTAGGGGCTGGCGTGGAGCAGGGCTGTGAGGGAGCATGGCCTGCCCTGACCACAGCATGAGCAGCTGAGTGGCTGGGGAGGCCTGGGACGGGAGCAGTTGTAGGTTGGATACACCAGAGTCATGGGGAGGAATGGGGTATGTGGCAGGGGGTGGAGGTGGGGTCCCACCAGGGGTGGGGGAGCAATGCTACTCTGTCACCACTTCTGTGCTGGGCCCAGCTGGCCAGCAGCTGCTCCCTGCCAAAACTCCTGAAGGCGATGTTAGGGTGTGTGGTCATCCTGGGGTAAAAATAGCAAGGTCACCTTGCAGCAGGAAGTTTGCTTTCGCTGGCAGGTGGAAATACAGTATCTGCCGGACGCTGCCGTCAGCCAGGAGCTGCATGGTTTACGGGGACAGGTGGACACTGGCTCTCACCTTCCAGGCTCCTGGGGGACAGCAGTACACGGATCTCTACCTGCTGGAGCAAGGGAGGGGACAGCTCCCAGTTAGCGGGTAGCCCTGCTGACCTCACCCCTGCACGGTGCCAGGTACACCACAGCGGTTCCACAGCTCCTCGGGCCCGTCTGAGGCTCGGGGGTTGTCAGAGGACACCTGCTTTCCGAGGGTCACACATGCGGCCCCGTCACACCACCCTGTGAGGTCAGCCAAGCCTGTCCTGGGCCTCCTGCCCAGCCCCTGAGGGGGCTCCCTCCACCACAGCCCACCAGGGCCCCAGGGCTCCCAGTGCAGGTGGACACACTCAGCCCTGCAGGGCCAGCCCAGCCCTTCGCGGAAACTCCCTTTGCCCAGGAGGGGCCAATGCTGCACCTTTGCTTTCTCTCCCATAAGTTGGAGCTAGTCACGAGAACCTTCCACGGTGCTTACCGCACAGATCATTCCAGGCACCTGACTCTGTTCAAACTCAGGAAGTCCTTACAAGGGTGGTTGAGGCCCCTGGTGAGGTGACAGGGCTGTCAGTCTCCTAAACAGCCCAGGTTACAAGAGTACCGACCGGCAGGGGGAGTGTGAGAAGTAAGTTAATATGTGTAGGTGCTTGGACATCGGTGTTCAGAGTAAGTGCTCAGCGCCTATTAGAGACTGTTTACTCTCGGTGGGTGGAGGTCAGGCCAGCATATGCTGGGCAGGGGTTCCAGCATGCCTGGCTGTGAAGTACAGGGCAGTGCAGAGTGGTAGGGGGGTGGGGAGGGTCCCTGCTCCAGCACCCGTGCCCACACTCCTGCCAGTGGCCCAGTCCCAGCCCACGCCCGGTGCACAGTCTGGGCACTCCCGGGTTCCCCCATATTGCGGGCTCCGGGCAGAACAGGATAGGGCACTTAGGGTACCCAAGGAGGAGAGAGGCAAGCCAGGAGGGGCTGGGACACCCAGGGCTAAGCCTTTCTCTCGTCCCATCCCCAGGAAGCCTGAGAAGGGCGTCCAGTACCTCATCGAACGTGGCTTTGTGCCTGACACGCCAGTGGGGGTGGCCCACTTCCTGCTGCAGCGCAAGGGCCTCAGCAGGCAGATGATCGGCGAGTTCCTGGGCAACCGACAGAAACAGTTCAACCGAGATGTGCTGGAGTGAGTTCCACGGCTGGGGGGGCGGGGGCAGGGACCTGCGGCGCGCGCAGCGTCAGATTCGCCTGCTTGCTGGAGCATACACCCAATCCTCCCCTTATCTCTTTATTGCTCTGAGACACAAACGGACGCCCCCCGCGGGTTCATACATCACACCCTGCCACATACGTGTGTGCTTGCACCCTCGGGCACCGTATGTCACACACGGACCCCACAGGCCCCCTGGCACACACCCTCAGCACCTCCATCCCTCTCCAGCAGAGCCGAGCCACTGCAGGGCTGGGGGGTTGGAGGTCTGGGCTCCCTTCCCCAGCCTGGCTACCAGCTGTCCCAACACGCCCTCAGGGCGAGGGGTGGGGAGCCCAGAGAGACCCCCGGTGCCTCTCTCCCCTGCCTCTTTCCTGCCTCTCCTGGCTGGGAGATCTCAGGGTGAGAGTCCAACCATGGCTGACAGCCAGAGCCCTCCCAGCTACTTGGAACTCTGCAGAAAGCCGGGTTTCCAGCTCCCTGGAAACTGCCGACAGTTTGAAAAGCTCGGACCCCAAATCTCTCCATTCCTCCTTGAGACTGCCCTGAGTAGACAGGTACCCTGCGCTTGGACCCTTGGGTCTGTTGTAGTGCAGTTACTGTGCACAAGCCCTGTGTCTTCCCCTCACACGCAGGGGTCGGGGGATGCCGGGTCTCGCTAACTCCCTCTCTCAGAGGAGGAGCCAAAGCTGCAGAATAGCATGGCACAGGGTGGCTCAGGGCCTGGGGGCGCACCTCCAGCCCGTTGAGGATTTTCCTGACCAAGCAGCTGCACAGAGATGTAGGCCAGGAGCAGAAATCAGAGCAGGGTAAAGAGCGGACCGTTAGTAACAAGGGCAGCGCCCTGCATCCGTCCAGCTCTGCCCCACGGGATGAAAGAACAAAGCAAGGGGGGCGGGCTCGGGCCTGCTGGGGCGAGGCGCCTCTGCAATAAGGAAGAGCCTGGCCATGCGTGTTCCCGCCATCTCTACACTTCCCTGGGAGGAAGCAGGCATCTGCCCGGGGCCTCTTTTTTGGCTCAGGGAGGGGCTGGCCTCGGTGCTCCCCCCATCCCCACACACACACCCGGACTCACGTACACACGTTTGTCCTCATTCGGGCATACTTGTACACACAGGTAGATGCGCAGGCACACAGGATGCAGTGAGCCAGGCCTTTGGTGGCAGCTGGCTGTGCCTGGCACCGGGCATGCCCACCTGGGCTGCTTTCTCCCTGCTTGGCATTTGTGTTCCCCCATCAGGAAAAGCCTGCTGCATTGTTAGTGTGGCTAGTGCCCCTCTCTCCCTTTAACCCAGCCTCAGGAAGCAGTCCAGGGGAAAGCAGATGAGGTCCTTAGAGAATTGGGCCTAAGGCTGTCTTGGGCCAGCCCCCCATCCCCTGCCCCCGTTCCTGCATTCCCCCCCACACACCCCAAGCTGGCTGCTGGTGGTAGGAAATCCAGGCATTGTTCTTCCCCATCAGAAAATAGCAGCAGCCTGAGGAAGTAGCAATCCTAACCCCACCCTCCACCCCCCACCCCAGGCGTCCAGCTCAGATGCTAGTCAGCAAAATTACTCCGTGTGGCCCCCTCCCCCTCCCCCACCTGCTCTGCCCCAGCCTCCGAGGATGCTGCCCTCAGAGCCGTGAGCACTCAGAGAAGTTGGGGGCAGCACAGTTTATGCCCAAGCCCATGGCACCCAACAGAGGGAGGGTGGCCCTGGAAGCGAGGACTAGGCCCCCCACGGCCGAGGCCTCTGCAGCCACACCCGGGGTGGCCATGGCTTTGTTGCAAATGGATACACTGGACACCAGAGCCTGCTGAGTGGGTCCCTGGTGCAGACCCCACCTTCTCTGTTCAGGAAACGGAGCATGCTGTGCTGGGGGGCAGCGCTGGGATGAGTGGAATGAACCAAAACCCGGTTACCAGCGCCTTCTGTCAGCTCCACCTCCACTCGGCGGATTGGCAGATGAGGATGGCAGAGGTTCTCCAAGATGCCTCTTGAAAATCCCCGGCAAAACCCAGGCACCTCGCCCCAAACCCTCCACGTGGGAGGACCGGCTCAGGGCAGAGTCACTGCCCCGAGAGTTAGCACCCTGGGCCTCTGCTTCCTCCTGGAGAAGATGGGCACGTGCTCCTGGCATCCCTCGCGGACAGCCCGAGCAGACCGGAGCAGTAACGTCTCGCTTTGTGCCCTGTGGACCGCGTGCCCCGAGAGCCGATTGTTTGTGCCCCGGCGGCCTTTATCAGGAGCAGCCATAGGCTCTGTCTGGCTCCTCTGTAGAAAATCACACACGTACGAGGCGCCCGGGGGGTGCAGTTGGTTAAGTGTCTGACCCTTGATTTCATCTCGGGTCATGATCTTGCAGTTGTGTGAGTTCAAGCCCACGTCGGGCTCTGCGCTGGCAGCACGGACCTGCTTGCAATTCTCTCTCTCCGTTGCTCTCTGCCCCTCCCCCACTCACGCTGTCTCTGTCTCTCTCAAATAATTTTTAGAAAAAAGAAAAAATTACACACATAGATATAAGCACTAATGTCTTCCCATAGTTTCAGGGGGGGGGTCTTTGGGCTACATAATCTGAAGTGTTTGCTGATTGGAGGAAGCCGGGCGGAGGACCCTCCTGGACAAGAGGCCGCCGGCCGTCCCGGCTCCAGGCAGCTCAGCACCTGCCCCTGCACTGACTGCCTTTGCGCTCCGCCCCCAGCAGGAAGGCCGGCAGAGGCCCTGCAGGCAGCAGGCGCTGACGTGGCCTTGGTGTCTCTTTCCAGCTGCGTGGTAGACGAGATGGATTTCTCCGCCATGGAGCTGGACGAAGCTCTCCGGAAGTTCCAGGCACACATCCGGGTCCAAGGGGAGGCTCAGAAGGTGGAGCGGCTCATCGAGGCGTTCAGGTCCGGGGCGAGGCAGGGCGTGGGTGGGCGTGGGCAAGAGGAAGGTTGCTGGTCGTGAGGCCCAGGGCCAGGGCCCGAATCCCCCTTCACCCCCTCCCCTAAGCAGGGTCAGGTGGCCTTGCCCTTGCCTGGGGAGATGAGGCAGTGGCCCCTTCTGCATGCCAGGGGCTGTGCTGGTTATTGCCAGAAGCAGACTTTTGGACAGTCCGTCTTCCTCCAGGTCCTCATGAGCGTCACTCACTCGTGAGCCCGTGTCCCCATCGTCCACCCATTCACAGAGGGCAGCCAGTCTCACACAGTGACCCAGAGCACAAGCTGCAGAGCCACACGGCCTGGCTGTAGCACCCGCTCCACCGCTTACTAGCTGTGTGACTTTGCACTAGTGACTTCATCTCTCTGTGCCTCACGTCCTTGCCTATAGAGTGGGGATAACGAAAGCACCTACCCTGGACAGAGTGGAAGGACTGAACCCCTTTGGACGTGTGGGCACGCTTAGCCCATGCCTAGCATGACAGAGCCCACAGTCAAGGGCAGCTACGACCCTACAGTCATTCATCCCGGGACTGTGTGCACAGTGACTGGGTGGGATCCTCTGTGCCCTTGCTGGGTATGGGACACACGAGTCAGCCACTGACCCAGCCCTCCAGGCTCAGCACCACTGGTGGGGCCAAGGTGGGGAATGAGGACACAATAGGAGGACAACTCTGGGGCCCTGAGGGGGGCATTGTTCAGGCACTTCCTTCCAGGAGGGCTTCTTGGAGGTGGCGGCACTAATGGAAAAGGCAGGATTGAAGCCCACGTCATCTGAGCTGTGATAGCCACTGCCTTAGTCCTGGCACCCCATGGTTCCTCTTCTCTGATCTGCCCCCCTCACCCAGCTCCCCCTGAAGTCCCCAGTGGATGGGGGCCTCTTGGAGTTTGGGGCAGGGGCGCACATTTGAGGCAATGGGAACAATAAGCAGAATACATTAGTGAGGCTGTTGCTTCAGCTGCTGTAACAAAGATGCTCCAGCAGCCGTGGCTGAAACAAGATGGAAGTGCATCTCCCTCTGAGCTGGCATGAAGGAGGCCCAAGCCAGGCTCCCTTCATCTCAGGGTCCCAGGGAGCAGGGCCAACACCCACCACCACAGGGGAGAGGAGTGGGCTCTGCCTTTTAAGGTACAGCCTCGAAGATGCCCACATCCCATCTGCTCTTATCCCATTGGCCAGAACTTAATCACCTTCTGGGCTGCATCCAATCCCGAGGGAGACTGGGGCATGCAGTCCTCCTCCTAAGAAGTCATTGCCAGCCTAAATACAGGTGGGAGATGTAACCAGTGTGAGAAGGAGAGAGTGGATAGAGCGGCCCTCTGCCTGGCAGGTGTTATTTACCCCCGTTTACCAGATGCAGAAACTGAGGCTTATAAGGCAGCACCCGGCCTCAGCCATTAGGTGCCAGGGCCCAAGTGATGGTGGCTGCCGTGCATGAGGGCTAGACCCACTCCCTGCCCTGACTGAAGTGGTCCTGACCCTGCTCCCTCTCCCGGCCCCCAGCCAGCGGTACTGCATCTGCAACCCTGGGGTGGTTCGGCAGTTCCGGAACCCAGACACCATTTTCATCCTGGCCTTTGCCATCATCCTGCTCAACACAGACATGTACAGCCCCAACGTCAAACCTGAGCGGAAAATGAAGCTGGAGGACTTCGTCAAGAACCTGCGAGGTGAGCGGCCCCGGGACCCAGGCTGTGGCATACAGCCGTCCCATACTCTGCACACACACCCGGCTGGGCATGGGGCCAGGACGGGAGTGCACTGGGCGCAGGGCAGCGCAAGGGAGCTGGGCTCCAGCGCACCCAGCCATCGCACACAGGGGCCTTGGGCGAGCACCGGCTCCACAGACACGGCACAAGTCATCCTGAAGAGGGCAGACTCCTGTCACGCTCCGTGACACACACTGGGAGCATGGACGGAGTGACCTACACCCGGGTCTTGTGCTGTGATGGTTTTAGCTTGTTTCGCAAAGAGGCACAGGGATTTGACAGGTGGGCAAGCTCAGCTCAGCTCGGGAGGGCCAGGCCAGACATGGTCCACAGAGGCCGATGGGGTGATGTGAGGGAGCACAGTCGGGAACAGGGCAGGAGGGGGGAAGCCAGGCAGGGGAGGGGCCGGGCAGAGAGTCTGTGCCACCATCACTGCTGTGCCCTCTCCTACACTCCGTGTTCCTCATGAAACTGACTTGACTTTTTTTTTATGTTTATTTTATTTTTGAGAGAGAGAGAGAGACAGAGTGGGAGTGGGGGAGGGACAGAGAGAGAGAGAGAGAGAGAGACACACACACACACACACACACACACACACACAATCTAAAGCAGGCTCCAGGCTCCTGAGCTGTCAGCACAGAGCCCGACATGGGGCTCGAACCCACGAATCGTGAGATCATGACCTGAGCCGAAGTCGGACACAACTGACTGAGCCTGACTGACCCAGGCATCCCCTGACTTGCCTTTTGTGTGTATTTTTAAGAGGAACCTTATATAAGCACACTGTAAACAGGAAGACCGTATCATTTGCCACACGTAGGCAGCCATTGTAAAAATGAATTCAGTGGACGAAAACACCAGGCCGGGACGAGTGGCCCATGTTAGACAGGTGCTAACGGTGGGCAGCAGGAAGGAAGGCCTTCCTGGTGTCGTTGCAGAGGAAAGGAATTGAAAAGGAGACAGCTGTCTCCCAAGTGGCACCATGTTAGCTGACAGCATGTCCTCGTTTACCTGGAGTCCCTGCAAGGAGGAGGAGGGACTATGTCCTTTTCCTTGGGAAACACCAAGCTGCAGCAGGCTGAGATCCCCTTAGGGTGTCATATTTTTTTAAAAAAAGGAAAAAAGTTGGTCTGAATCAGGTCCAACTTTGTCAGCTTGTTGAGCTATTTTTTTTCCTATCCAGTTCTTTAAGTCTTCTGAACTGATGACAAAACTTTAAGTTTTTGATCTTTGTTGCGCCATTTAAATTTACTATAAAACCACCGCTCTGTCGTCCCCTTTCCTGGGGCAGGAAGGCCCTCCCCTCCCCTCGCCGGGGTTTGAACTGTCCTGATGCGCCCCCTGGTGGTGGGTACCCTGCAACAGGCCAGCTAATGGAGTGCCTATCCAGAAGAGTGCCAAGCTGCCCGCTTTTCCCAGCTGGGCTCCAGGACCTGATCAGTCAGGGAAGCCAAGGGGCAGGGCTTGGTTCAGACCAACCAGACGTTCATCCCCTGCCCAGAACACTCATGGTGTGTGGCCCTCTGCTAGATCTCAGCGGTGCTGTGGACCCCAAGGAATTCAGGTCTTAGCTACAGTTCCCAGGAAGCTAAGGAGTCTGGGAATTTTCTTAATGGCAATTCAGCACCAGAGCGTGAGAGAGCAACCAGCAGATGCTTTGATGGGACAGGGGCTGTCTCTCCTCATGGGGCTGAGCCTGATTCTGGTCTTCACAGGGTCCCCCGTGGCCTTAGCGTGTAGGCCTGTGCTCCCTCACTGCCCAGAGAGCAGGCTGTGCGCTGCATGCTGTTGGTGACCCTATGCGCTGGAGTTTAAAGGTCTTTGCGATTTGACTCTGATTTTTTTTTTTCTGCCTTTAGACCTCACCCACATAATTGGGACTCCCCTGTATGGGGAACAACAGGAGGAGCCTGAAATGATTAGCCCAGAGGAGAGAAGGCTCGGGGAGGGAAGGGTTGCTCAGTCAGATTCTGCCAGTCGGCCACCCTCACATCAGTGGCTTTGTCGTTTGTATCCGGCCTTGCACCCGACCATCCCAGCAGTCTGGGGGAGTTATCATCCCACTTCTCAGGAGATCAAGCTGTCGGCTGTCTCCCAAGCCTGGACCGTTCCCTCCAAATCCCATCTTTTCAAGCCAGGAACTCAGGAGTGTTCTGTTCAGTCTTCCTTGTGTTCAGAAGGGTAGCCAAGGCAGAGGGAAGGGATCTGCCCAAGGTCACGTCCACGGGGGCAGGACTCTGGTCTCCCACAGCCTGGCTGGTGCTCCGTACCAGGCAGACGTCCAGCTTGGTGTTTGTAGAGGAGACCTTCCCCCCTGCACACACTGGGCGCATTTTCTCTGGAATTCCTCACTCTGGTTCCCCTGGGGAGACCCTCAGCAGGAGTGCCTTTGGGGGGTTGGAGGGTAAGCGGGGGAGGAATCGCTCACCAGCATGGCAGCCAGACGAGTAATGATTTTCTTTTATTGATGTTTGTTTTTAAGTTTTCTAGATTGATTTCTTTTTAATGGCTATTATCCTCACATAGTTTCAAAAAAAAAAAAAAAACACAGAGTAAGACAAGCTAGCAATCACATTCTTTGGTATTTACCCAAAGGAATTGAAAACCCCGTACATCCACACAAAATCCTGCACAGGATGTTTATAGCAGTTTTATTCATAGTTGCCAAAACTTGGCAGCAGTCGAGAGATGTCGTTCGGTGGGGGAACGGATACATAAACGGTAGTCCATGCAGACAATGGAATATTATTCAGCACTAAAAAGAAAAGAAGCCATGAGAAAAGAGGGAGGAACCTTAAAAATGCATACCACCAAGTGAAGGAAGCCAGTCTTAAATGGTTGCATACCATAGGAGGCCAGCCATATGACCTTCTGGAAAAGGCAAAACTATGGAGACTATAAGAGATCAGTGGTCACCAGGGGTTGGAGGGAGGAGGGGCGGAGGAGGTGGAGCACGGGGGAGTTTTCGGGCAGTGACACTATTCCACCTGACTCCATGGTGGTGGAGACGTGTCGGTAAACGTTTATTGTCGAACGCACAACTCCAAGAGTGAATCCCAATGTAAATTATGGATTTTGGGTGATAATAGTGTGTCAGTGTGGGTTCACTGGTTCTAATAAATATATGGCTCTGGTGTGGGAAGTTGGTAGTGGGTGGGGGCTGGTGTTACGGGGAAATCTCTGGGCTTTCCCCTGAATTTTGCTGTGAACTTAATTGCTCTAAAACACAGTTCTAAAAAATAGTCTGGTTTTAAAAAATGTGTGGGGTGCCTGGGTGGCTCAGTCAGTTGAGCGTCCAACTCTTGATATCAGATCAGGTCATGATCCCGGGGTCATGGGATTGAGCCCTGTGTTGGGCTCTGCTTAGGATTCTCTCCCTCTCTCTCTGTCCCCCCCTTCCCTCTGCCACTCTCCCCCGCTCTCACACTCTCTCTGTAAAATTAAAAAAAAAAAAAAAAAAAGTATGAACGGTGGTAGCAGAGCCCCTCCCACCCCTACCTGTGTGCCCAAGGCCACACCCTCCCCCTTACAGTTCCGTGTCAGTTCCCTGTGGTCGTCCTCATTTTCCTGGCAGCTGTGTGGTATTCCATTGCACCCGTGCAGGAATGGCTTAACCAGTCCCCTATTAATGGGTAAATGGGTGAATCCCAGTCTTCCGCTCTTTGGAAACCATGCTGCCATGAGTGACCTGGTCTGTGCATCATGGCCCATGGGATAAATTTGCCCAGGACGCAACCAGTGGCCCAGAGGGGCTTTGAGTGTATCTTTGTGACCCTCCCACCAGCAGTGGGTGGGAGGCCCCTTCCCACAGCCTCGCCAACTGCGCAGGTTACCAAACCTCTGGACCTCTGCCAGTCTGTGGTCTGAGGACTGGCGTGGGGTTGCGTTTCTCTCTTGAGTGGGGCCGAGTTTTCCTCACAGCAGTTTTTCAGGGTATAGCGGAAAGGGTGCATGCCTGTTGTCAGAACAACCCGGCTTCAAGGCCAGACCCCAGCTTCTGCGCACGTGACGTGGGACAACAGCTGGTGGCGCTGCTCAGGTGCACGGAGTTCTCACTTTCTGGGAACGCACCGCCGCTGCTCTGTCTTCCTCACGAGACCTTCGTGAAAGTCACCCGTGCTCTTGGTGGCCCACTTCACAGAGGACCCCCAGCGCAGAGACTCGGTCCCACGGCTCGTGAGGGGCAAGGCAAGAACTTAGGCCCACGCCTGTGGGAGCCTGAAGCCACAAACACCAGCTTCACAGCCACCCCCAACCCCGGGCCCTTCCCCAAGCCTTGCTTTCCCAGCTGCGGAATGGAGACGGTCACACCCACCCAGCAGGGCCGTGGTCAGGATTAGCAAGCTGATGTTTATAAAGCCCTTGGAGCATGGCTGGAAGCTGGCACAGCCCTCTGCGTGCTGATCTGGGTGGCTATGCTGGCCTTGTCCTGGCGGAAGGATCCTAGGGCATTTCATAATTGACTGAAGGCGTTCAGTGGCTGTGGGTCTGGAAGGTCTTTGGTTCTGCTGAGGATTGATGAAAGGGATTGATATTCTGATTGGATTTAGAAACTTGGCAAATCAGGGGTGAGCCTGGGGCCCCAAAGCTGAGCGGTGCCACAGCCACCCAGACCCTGGCCCACCCTGATGCCTGGCTACTGTCTCCTGCCCAGGTGTGGACGATGGTGAGGACATTCCCCGGGAGATGCTAATTGGGATCTACGAGCGCATTCGCAAGCGGGAACTGAAAACCAACGAGGACCACGTGTCCCAGGTGCAGAAGGTGGAAAAGCTCATCGTGGGGAAAAAGCCGGTATGTGGTGGCCCTGCATCCCTGGCTCCCTCACTCCCACCCACCCCCACTCCATGCGACCCCAGGCCTGCCCCACTGGCATTAGCTTTGGACAGGGGCCCTGATGCCATTTGGAACCTGGCTTCTTCGGGGCATAGTTGGGGGGGGGGGGCGGTTCCTTTAGGTTTAGGGTGGCTCCTGCCTGATATTGGGGAATAATAACCATTGGCCCTGGGTTATATTTAAAGAGAGCCTGAGGCTCTTAAGAAACCAGCCCAAGTTGCGCAGTGGTCCCTTGGTGGCCTGGGAATGCCCTTATCGGCCTTCCCAAGTTCTGGCAGCAAGGAGGTCTCCTGAGCTGTGTGTGGATGTCTGGACAAAGACTATGGGAACGTGCCTCTGGAGGGGTGCTTACCTACTCGGATGTCATCCCATTAGCTCCCTCAGGTCCCGGGTGCATGCTTTGGATCATTAATATCTTTTCTTGTTTGTTTAATGTTTCCCACATAGATTGGATCCCTGCATCACGGGCTTGGCTGTGTGAGTATCCCTCTGCTTTTACATCCTGGCTGATATCCCGCCCCGGGTTGGGGTTGGGGTGGGGGCAGGGAGGTCCACCATGTTCTGTGTTCACCTCCCTGCATCCCCTGGTTCCCAGATCCACAATTCTGGCTGCTTGAGTTCCTTTCCGGAGTGATAAGAAATTTGATTTTCATAGTTCTCCCAGCCTCGAACCTCTGCAGGCCCAGACTGCAGCCACCTGGGGAGAGTTGTGTACCGTCAGGCCAGGGCAGATGGTGTCCCTCCCTCTCACCTGGCCCCGTTGAGCGCAGAGGCCAAGGCTTGCCTCTGACCCGAGGCACTGTGCCCAAAACAGATGAGGCTGATGGGCCATTGCGGGCCTGCCCACCCAACCTGCCCTCTGGCCGCCCACACTCCACTGTCACCACCTTGAGCAGGTCTGCCTGCCTGCTCACCCCAGGAGCAGCAAGGCTAGCCTTGCAGTCACGTGGCACTTTCCTTATGTGTCCGTCTTTACCCTTCACCGGGCAGCCTGCACTGCAAGAGTCAGCGTCACAAACCTGTCTGCTCCCCCCTCTTCCCACCTTGGCCTAGAGACAAACCACTAGACGCTGCCGTGGCCAGCCCTCACCCACCTCTCCGGCCCCGCCTCCCGCCACCCTCTCCCCTTCACGCTTTTATTCCAAACGATGCCCCTCCCTGAGCACGCCAGCCTGGGCCAAGCCCTTCCTCCCATCTTCCTGATGCTCTGAGCTCGGGCCTCTCACCACCAGGGCACCCATTGCAGAGTGAACCCTCCCTGCCAGCACATCCCTTTACTAACCTGCTGTCTCCTGCGTGAGCCTGGGTGTTCTCAGAGCCGCCACTGGGCCTCCCCAGTGACTTGTCACCGCAGCCCTTAGACACCATACAGGTTGTACTTGGCCTTGTGAGTGGCTCGGGCTTCGGCAGAGTGGGGGCTCACGTGAACCCATGGCAGGTGTGCTCCGTGTGGAGGCCCAGGCCAGGCCCCACGGGGTGGTGTGGCTGCCGGCCCAGGAGTTGGGGCAGGGAACCATCAGAAGCGTCAGGATTCTTTAGAAGGGGCCTTGAATCCTCTCTCGGCTCTGCACCTTCCCAGTTGTGTGGCTGAGGCAAGTTGCTCAACCTCTCTGTGCCTCAGTGTCCTCATCTCAAGTAGACGCTCTGGAGAAATCTTTGCCGGGACTAACAGGCTTATGTGTGTGATGGGCACTTTGTGGGGACTGAGAAATCACAAATTCCTCACTGTGGGGGCTCCCGTGTGCATGTGATGCTCTAAGACGTCTGGAACCTGCCTGAAGGAAAGGAAAGGAGGTGTCGTGAGAGGCAGGGACGCTTTCCATGGCCCTTCAGGAGAGCTCCTGAGGAAGAGCAGGGAAAGTTGCAAGGAGTCCAGACACGTCTGCTGTGTGCGGTTAGTGGGAGAAGGCGTTTTCGAAGGCCAGGCCCACAGGCTGGGTTCCCAGCGCACAGGGACTGCAGCGGAGGGGCCGGGGGCTGACGCAGCACTTCCTCCCCATACAGGTGCTCTCTCTGCCCCACCGGCGGCTGGTCTGCTACTGCCGGCTCTTCGAGGTTCCAGACCCAAACAAGCCCCAGAAGCTCGGGCTGCACCAGCGAGAAATCTTCCTGTTTAACGACCTCCTGGTGGTATGTGGTTCCCCAGAGCGTGTCGTGGCTGGGACCCGTGGCTCGGGGCAGCCTTGAACTGCAGCTCCGGTCTCCCATCTGGCCTTGTGCGCCTGCGCTTGGGGAAAGGCACCCACAAGCGTGGGGTGGAGGTGAAGGGGATGGAGTCAGCCCCACGGTCTTGGGTTACAAGAGGCAGAATCTAACTCACAGCATGGCCGACGAAAACGGGGCTTCGTCAGCTTATGTAAAAGCCCAGAGGGGGGTGTGGGGCTTCAGCCCCAACTATTTCTAGAAGCTTACACAGCGTCAGCGGGACTCCTTTATTAGGCTCTCTGTCTCTCAGCTGCGTGGGCTCCCTTCTCAGGAGCTCTGTCCACAAAGAGAAAGTCAGTCTCGGCAGTTACAGGCTTAATCCTGCCCCCTCCCTGCATCCCCGGCCACCAGGGGGATTTTCTTGGGAAGAGTCAGGGCAGAGGTCTCACTGGTTCCCGTGCCCATGCCTGAGCCGCTCACAGGGGCCAGGCAGGTGCAGTGTTGTCTCATTGGCTAAACCTGGGTCACTGCTCACCCCCAGGAGTGCCGGGTGGCAGAGAGGGGGTTCCCCAAAGGGAAACTGCGGAGCCCTTGCCCAGAAAAAGGTGGCATGGATGGTGGCCACCGGGGATAAAGATGCCCCTGGAGACAACGGGGGGAAACTGTCCCTTGGGTCTTTGTCTCTCCTGCATGCCCCGGGCTTTCTTGCTAGAGGCCCTTGTCCCTGACCCCTACCTGCCTGAGGACCAGCCACTTCTCTCTGACTGCTGAGGTTGGAATCTGGACCTGTGGGTTTCAAGTCTTTGTCAAGAGTCCCTGACCTCAAGCAAGTGACTTCAAATTCCTGAGCCTCCATTTCCTCCTCCAAAATCTCTCAGGCAGTCACAGAGCTCAGGTGGGGTCCTGGGTGTCAGAGCCCGGCCTGGCGCCTTCGGGGTCGTGTGCAGCGTGGTGCCTGCCACCTCTCTGCTGAGGGGCTTCATCGCCAGCCAGGATGACAGCTGGGATTCACGGGAGCGGAAGCCAGCATCCATGTCAGGATGTGCCTGGACACACAGGCCTGCCCTGCCCCAGAGGCCTCCCGACCTCTGCACTGCCGAGAGGGTTTTGACGTTAGTCTCGGTCAGAATCCCGAGCACCCAGAGTTGCCCCTGAGCAGTGCAGGTGATACGACTCAGCCTCTGTCTCTGGCTGCCCCCAGGTGACCAAGATCTTCCAGAAAAAGAAGAACTCGGTGACGTACAGCTTCCGACAGTCCTTCTCCCTGTACGGCATGCAGGTTCTGCTCTTCGAGAACCAATGTAAGTCCGTGCTGGGGGCCTGCCGCGGCCCGGCCGCGAGTGTGTGTGCTGGAGCACTCGTCCACACATGGCCGTGTGCCACGTGGCAGAAACGGTGTCACAACTCCCACCTTGTAGTCACGAAGTGCTGTGCTCCCCAAGGATCTCCCCCTGGGGATCTCCCCCAGCTCTCCCACGTGTGTTCCGTATTCCTGCTTCACCAGCAGAGAGAAGGTTGCAGGCCAGGGGTCTGACGAGCAACAGTACCTGGGGAGAATTTGACAACATTGTACATGGTGGTGATCACCTTTGCTTTAGCTCCTACGTCTTCTTACCGTGTGGTTAAGATTTTTTTAATTCAGGGCGGATTGGATTTATGCCAATAAATTGTTGCCCGGAAGACACCAAGTAAATGGCACAGGTGATGTGCAAACACAGGCAAACAAACAGGTGCAGGCAAGGCCTGGGGGGCTGTAGGACAGGAGCCCGGTCCTGAGCGGAGAGCCCGGGTGCAAATGCGTCAGGACCTAGCAGTCCCCGGGCTGCATTCCCTTTGTCTGTAAAGTGGGGTGATAGCACCTACCTCGGGGACTTAGGTGAGTCCATACATGAAGTGCTTAGAGTAGGATTTATTCTTAGGTGTTATTGGAGTCTTCTCTGGGTATGAGTGGGCCATGGGGCCTGAGGACTTGGGGGAGGAGCTGACACCCCCACTGACTTTTTTCTGTTGACCTGGTCCTTCTCTGATACCCAAGCCCTTCCCTTTACCTCTCTCCCTCTTTGTCCCGTCCCTGTTGAAGGTCCCTGAGCTGTAGGCTGAACCAGGCCTCCTGAGATGGGGGGTGAGGGGGAGGTCCTGTTGCCCTGCCCATTCTGCACTGGCCCCAGGGGAGGACCGTTCCAGTCGAGCGTCATGATATCTTCAGCAGCAGGGAAGCCCTCTTCCTCTCGGACAGGTTGCCAAGCTACCGTCTGATCCGCTTTCAATCTGCAGGTTGAAAAAGAACCAGGGACCTGTGCCTGGGCCATCCCTGCCTTGCCTTGGTTTCTACCAGGGTGGAAGGTGGCCTCAGGTGCCACCCCACATCGTCCTGACCGGCAGGCCCTCTCTCCGAAGGGGTGGCGGTGGTTGTGATGCTCCCAGCAGTGGGCCCGACCAGACTGAATCCGCAGGCAGAGGCTGTGCCCTCCTCGTTTTTACATTCCCAGGGCTCAGCCCTCAGCCCTGAACCCAAGGTCCTGGCATAAGCCCAAGAGTCGACACTGACATTTCTATGGGACATGCCTTCGTAGCAGGGATCTCAAAGTGGTAGCCGTGGGTCAGTCGCAGCCCAGTTATGTGTTTGGTTTACACATTTTAAAAAATTTGTTGAGCTGATACTTAATATCTAAAATTACTAAAATTGGGGGCACCTGGGTGGCTCAGTCCGTTAAGCGCCCAACTTCATCTCAGGTCATAATCTCACAGTTCGTGAGTTTGAGCCCTGCATCGGGCTCTGTGGTGATGGCTCAGAGCCTGGAGCCTGCTTTGGATTCTGTCTCCCTCTCTCTCTCTTTGCCCCCTCCCCCCTCACACTCTGCCTCTCTCTCTCTCTCTCTCTCTCTCTCAAAAATAAATAAACATTAAAAAATTTTTAATTAAAAAATAAAATAACTAAAATTTTAGATATTTTTGAGTTTTCTTGAAAACCGAGAAGGTTTTTGCTAGGCCCACATTCCCACGTCACGTGGCTGTCATGGGCTGCACGCTCCTCCCCCCCACCCCACCCCCACTCACTCTGTTGCTCAGTCTCATGTGGTTTACTTCCTACATTTATGGGAACACACTAGGCATTTGAGTTCCCAGCCTTGACTTAGGTCTGAGCAAAAGTGGGATTGGTGTGTGGACCAAGAACCTCCAAACACCCAGTAGCTGATGCTTGATTCCCACTGAGGAGAGAGGCGCTACCAGGGGACCAAAGCCACAGAGACTCTGTGAGCTCGGAGGTGGCACCAGGCAGGTCACAGGCCAGAAAGACAGAGCACTCAGCATAGAGTGCATTGGGTATGGGGCGCCCATGAAGCACCCAAGGGAACTGAGGGTCTGGAGGCCACTTGTGAGAGAACAGAGCTCAGTGTGCACTCAGAATTGCCCAGGGAGACCAGATAAGACTCCCCCCCCCCCCCCCAGCACAGGACACTGACTCTGACTCCCGGACTCCACCCCTGGCCATTCTCGAGCTTCAGGCAATGACCAAGGACCTCGACTTGAAGGGTCTAGGCTCCATGACCTTCAGGTTGAGGAAGGATGGGGGCCCTGACCTCTGTTCAGATTGGCCAAATCTGCCCCAGACTTGTGCATAGAACAACACAGACCCAAGTCAGGAGATGGGGATTTCCTGGCAGTCTCTCTGGTCTGCCCTGTGGATGCCTTTCCTCCCTGGTTAGACGTGTCTGCTGAGAGCCTGGACCCTTAGACTTAGCATTTTCTTGACCGGCAGAGAGAGTGCAGAGAGCACCCAGGGATCCATGGGTTCTTCTCCTCCCCTTCTCCTTTGTAGACTACCCCAATGGCATCCGGCTCACATCTGCTGTCCCCGGAGCAGACATCAAAGTGTTAATAAACTTTAACGCTCCCAATCCTCAAGACCGGAAGAAGTTCACCGACGACCTGCGGGAGTCCATCGCAGAAGTGCAGGAGATGGAGAAGCACAGGATAGAGTGTAAGTCCCAGGCCCCCTGGAGAGGAAGAGCCAGCAGCCCCAGCATCTTATGAGACTTGCTGGACGCGGCCATTGGCTCCCATCTGGTGCCAGGGACTCTGGGGGCCCACAAAAGTGAGGTGCCCTGGTCTCACCTGGCCTTCCCACAGCCCTGTGACAGGGCAGCCCCCATACCCGGGCCAGAGGAGGTGGCGTGGGGAGGGCAGCAGAGGCCTCCGCATGAGAGTGAAGGCTTCCATGGCCCAGGCCCATCCTGCCTGTGGGACCACATGGCATGCCCTGAGAGAGCCTGGTTCCCCCGTCGCCCCACGAGACGAGATTTCCCGGAGATCCGGAGCTGATCTCGTTGCACCTTGGTGTGCTTATTCTTCTTTCGTCTTCCACGTCAGGGAAGTCACCACCAAGCCCATCCTGTGGGTTTCACTGGACTTGATTATCATCTTTTCTCTCCTGGCTCCCAGCCTCACTCCCTGGAGACACACAACTACCCCCACCTTTGGGCCCCACACAAAGGGTGGGCAAGGTCGGGTTACCCCTTGCTCGTCCGCAGACCCAGGCCAGCCAGTCTCCTTGCCAGCCCTCAAGCCTGCAAAGCGACGGTCTTTCCTGCAGACCCCAAGGCCCGTGCCTCTCCAGCCTCCCTTTCAGAGTTTCCTTCTGGCTCCCTTTTGTCAAAGGCAGCATTCACACCTTCTCTTTCTTTCCCAAGACAGCCGTGGGCCCTGACTTTTCCTCAGGCCAAACAGATGGCAGCTGGGCGCGATGCCAAGCCTGCACAGAGGGCCCAGGGCCTCCCCCTCAAGGCTGTGTTTCTCTCACTGGTCCCTCGCCCCCTCTGTTTCAGCGGAGCTCGAGAAGCAGAAAGGCGTCGTGCGGCCCAGCATGTCCCAGTGCTCCAGCCTCAAAAAGGAGTCCGGCAACGGGACGCTGAGCCGAGCCTGCCTGGATGACAGCTACGCCAGCGGTGAGGGCCTCAAGCGCAGCGCCCTCAGCAGCTCCTTGCGGGACCTCTCCGAAGCGGGTAAGAGCGGACCAGGACCCCCTTCCTAGCCCAGCACACGCAGGACTCAGACCGGGCAGCTGGGGCACGCGTTGCGTGCCGGGAAAGGACCGCAGTGGCGGCTGGTGGCGGCAGGGCTCGGACGGAGTGCCGTTGGGTTTCCCGTGACTGTCCCCAGACCGTAGTAGCATCTGACCACACAGAGAGGGCGTCCCAAAAAGGCCAGAGGAAACAGGATCCGGTTGTCAAGGCAGAACAGCCAGGAGGTTACCCCTATTCTCCCTTTCTTCTTCTAGGGGTTTTATTTATTCTTTTACTTATTTTCTGGAAACTGCTCTCACACAGAGCGAGCCAGGCCCCACTGATGGATGTGTCCCTTGTCCTCTGTGCTGCCGCGTCCCTGTGTTTTATGCTGATGAATGAAATGGAGTGAAGCCCTCGAAACTGTGTTTGGAGACCCCCCTCTCCCACTGTCCCTGGTCTCATTTCCCTCACGGAGGTCTCCCTTCCTGGGAAACCCGGGCCCCCATCTGGCCCAGAGGCAGTGGCCGCAGCTGCCCCCTGGATGTCGGGGCAGTGGGGGGAGGGGGGGAGCCCTGGCACAACCGTGGTTTTTGTTACTGTTTCTTTGTTTCTGTGTGTGTTTATTTGCTGCCAGCCTCTTAACCCCTAAGCAAGCAGCACCCCTCAAGCCTCCCAGATTGCCCAGGGGAGGAGGTGTGTCTAGAGTGTCAGAGAGCTTTTGGGGGCAGCTCGCCCGGCCGGGTCCCCTGGGCCAGCCGCCCGTGAGTGTTGTTTAGCCTGCTTTGCCTACAGTGCTGTCAGAGAAGCTGTGGAGGGACAGCCCCTGAAGCCCCCCAATCACGTCTCAACAGGCAGCTTCTCCTGGGAGGAGGCTCCAGCTACAATGGAGCAGAGGTTACAGGACGTTGTCTCACAGAGGGCACGCGGCTCCGGGTGTCCCGGCTCTAGGAGCCTGATTGCAGGCCCTGGGTTGTCGGAAAAGACCCTCTCGGGCCAAGATCAGCCGCCTCCTCTCCAGGGGCCCGGCAGCCCCCTCCCCTTCTCGGGGCCTCACCCGCCCCACCCTGCCTCGGACATTACCTCGTGGCCAGCCCTGGGCCCCGCTACTAAAAGAGCCTGCTCATGACTCCATCCCACACCTGCCCCACCGGCCGCACTGCCTCCCTCCAGCTTACTCATTTCCCAGAAATTTTTTTTCTTTTTTTTCTTTTTTTGAGTTGGAATTTTTTTGTCCTTATTTTGTCCTGTCATTTTTTTTTTCATAGTAAAAATCAGAAATCCATTGCCAGCATGAGGGTTCACCCAGGGTTTCTCAACCCCAGCACCATTGATGTTTTGTGCCAGATAATTCCGTGCTGTTGGAGGGTGCTGTCCTGTGCACTGCAGGATGTTTACCAGCATCCCAGGCCTCTACTTATGAGATGCCAAGAGTATCTTCCCCCCCCTCCCCCCGTGTCATAACAGACAATAATGTCTCCAGAAATTTCCAGGGGTCCTCTGGGGGGGCAAAAATCACCCCTAGTTGGCAAAGTGCCACGGGTTGAGAACCACTGGTTTTCCCTATGGCTTGTTAAACCCAGCTAAAAGTAATTGGGCAGCTCTGGGCCTCTGCAGGCTGGTAGCCGGGACCTCTGTTTGGGTTTGTGCAGTGGCGTTAGGCCTGGCCTCTCTGTTCCCTGATGCAGCACCTGGAGGGCGGATGGGTCCCGTCCAGTCCCTCAGGTAACAGTGGCTCTGTTGAAACCGAGGCTCCCAGCGTGGCCAGCCACACCTAGGACTCCAGCTCCTGGGGGTCAGATAGAGCTGCACCCCCAGGCCTGTGTGAGGGACAGAGCGCTGAGGTTCAGCTGCTTTCCTTCTATCGTCGCTGTTGCCGTTGTCGTTTGGACATTCTGAACTAAGAAAAACTCTAGGGATTGAGTCTTCCCAGGAGACCATGTGAAGAATCCCCCGGGAAGGCAGCCCCCTGTCCCCAGGAAGCCTGGAGGGTGTGTTTGAGTCCTGGCAGCTGCCAAGGCCCCAGACTGGGAGCCCTCCACGTGCAGTCTCCAGAGGGAGACCGGCCAATGTCGGCAGCCATCCAGGAAGATGCTGGGCTCAGCACCCGAAGACGTACCCCGGACTGGGTCAGAGTGAAGCTCTCCAGAGGCATCGTCACTCTCCCCACCGTGGCCCTCACTAAGAGGGCTGCTGGAGAAGAGGCAAGGCCTCGGGGATACTCTCTCCCTTCGGGAAAGCTAGCGCTCACTTGTTGGCACGTCACTGCTCTGGGGGCGTCTGCCCTGGACCTGCAATCACACATCATTCCGGGTGACGACACACCTCAGACGTGGATCTCCCCACCCCCCACCACCAATTCTCTCCACACGGTCTTCCTTCGTCCGGGATCCATGCTCATTTCAGTGGCACCAGAGCCCTATCGGCCTGCGATCAAGGGCCTGCGTGGACCGGGGACACAGGTGTGACTAGGGCCTTAACCCCTGGCCCAGATCAGTCAAGTCATGATGGACGCTATCCCCAAGCCCCCAAGGTCCTCCTGCCCCTCCCAGCCAAGCTGCCCAACATCAGTCTCCAGAGAGAGGATGTCTCTCAGAGGCCATGGGACCTGCCTGCACCTGTCATTGCTCCGGGGCCTAGCCAGAGACCTGCCATGTTCTGCCCCAGGGAACCCGGGAAGCCCTCTCAGGGGAGATTTGGTGGCTCCTGGTGGCCAGTGTCCAAAGCAGCACCTTCTCAGCCTCCAGCATTATTAAGGACCACAGGGTGGGACCCTGGGTTGAGAGCCCTTGCTGCATTCTGTGCCGATACCAAGAGGCAGGAAAAGGCTGTGAAGAGCTATGCTGGGAACTCCTTCCAGACGTGGTTACTGATCGTGGCCACAGTTGGCCTGGCAGGGCCTGATCAGGTTCTGGGAGAGGCACTGGGCGGGGCAGGGCTCCTCTGTGGCTGGTGCAGGACCGCCCCCCCCCCCATCTCGCCAAGACAGAGGGAGCGTAGCAGGAGATAGAGTGCAGGTGAGGGATAGTGTGGGTGCATGGGCGAGAGCCACTTTCCCAGCATGCTTCACCTCCATTAGCACATGATGTGCACCTGTGTGCACACACCCAGACACAGGTCTATAGCGAGCAGGTGTCTGTGGGGTGTGCCCATGACTAGGGGCTCTGGGACTGGACTGCAGACAGCAGTGAGGTAGAGATACCTCACATCTCATGCTTATTTGGGAAATTGAAAAGATGGATTCTGAGAAACTTAGCATCACTCAAAGACATCCAAGTTAAAACTGTCCTAAGTCTTGGCCCACTTGGGGGCAGGAGGAGGAGGGTTTTGTTGTACTTCAGGGCAGATACCACACAGAGCCCCCAAACCTAGCTCCAGGCCTGGCCTAAGTCCCCTTGAGAGAAGCACATCAGTCGGAAGACATTGCTGGGCACTGGTGGGGTGGGCTGGCCTTCCTGTGTCCCTGGTTTTCAGTTAGGGGAGCCCTCTAGGCTTCGAGGGGCCAGAGAGCTGATTTTAAAACCACAGAGACAGCAGAGATCTGACTTCAGCATTTCTGCATGGTGCCACAAGATCCCGAGTATCTGATGCTCACGTCTACCCTACTCAGAGGAAGGCACGTACCCATTTCACAGATGCAGAAACTGTGCTAAAGAATCAAAGGAGTGCCAGGTGGGGTTACCTCTTCAGCCAAAGAGCCTCATTCTGCTCTATGTCCCTGGACCACTGTGTTGGGACAAAAAACAGGAAGGGAAGATGGCCAGCCTCTCTTCTCATATGAGCTGAAAGATGAGGATATGTGACGACCCTCATCTTTCTTCCAGCTGGGAATAAGGGCCAGGTCCTACGTGGTTCTCCCTGGTCCTCAGCAACTGGTGGAAAACAGTCTTGCCCTAATCTTCTGTGTGGCCCTGTCCTGAGCGAGCTCTGAAGCCCTCTCACACATGCCAGAGTCCAGCAAAGTTCCCAGCTGGGACTCAGGTTTGGGGGTTGGCAGGCCAAGCAAAGGGACCGAATGTCCCCCGAGTCCACTGTTGTATGCCCAAGATCAAGGCTCCGTCCCAGTACACTCAGATGCCACAGTGAGGCCTGAAGGACCCACAGACCCACTCTCTACCCCGCACAGGGCCAGCTTCTTGGCCACAGAGAGGTGCGTAGCAGCCTTTCCATCTTTCAGGCTTCTGGGCTCACTCAGCCTGCATTCCGCTCAGAAGGCAGCATGGCCAAGCTTCCCAGCCCCAGAGATGGACAGGCAGACCTGGGTGTGAGTCCCGCTCGCTCACTGTGGAATCGGACAGTCGGTCTATGAGCCTCAGCCTCCACCTCCTCCTCCTCCTTGGCACAAAGGGACACCTGTACTGCATTGCTGTGGGGCTTGACCAAGAACAAATGTGTTCGACTCGTGGCCAGGGCTGCACAGGTGGAAGCCTCCAGAACATCAAGTGGGCAGCCCCTTCTCTGTCCCCTCTTCCTATCTGCTTTCCTGAGGGCTGGACAGAGACCGGACCCCGAAGCTTGGGCACCCACCATTCTTGCCAGCCTCAGTGTCCTGCAGGAATCCATGGAGAGGGCCTCCAAAAGGACCCTGGAGGCCAGGCTGAGCCTTAGGCCTCCAGAACCAAGATGACACAGCCTTCCTGTAACACAGCCAACATATATTGAGTGCCTACTATATGCCATGTGCCGAGGGGTAGTAGAAAGCCATCGGCAGGCAGCGCTCACAGCTGAGGGAGCACTTGTGGCATCTGGAAGGGCGGTACCCGCAGAAGGGAAGCAGGACTCTGGGCTCTCCCAGCAGACCCTGACCCTGCCTCCTGCCCCTGGCCAGGGCCCTGCACAAACCAAACAGTTGGCTCCAGAGGCACCAGCACATTTGAGCTCCCCAGAAGGAAAAGACAGGACACCAAGTTTAGTTTCCTCCTAACCATCAACCCCACCCTGCCTGCAAGGGGGGAGATGTATATGTATGTGTGAATATGCATATACATATGTATATGAAATCCACGCAGTCAGGGCCGCACAGGACCACATCTTGTTTGTTTTGAGCCATTGGAGAAGCTGCCCCTGTCCCATCCCCTGTTGGCAGGTGGCTGGAGCACAGGGCATCTGGCCCCCGCTGTGCACGCTCCCCAGCCCAGCTGGAGGCATCCCCCCACCCCACCCCCCACCCCCCAACAACAGACTGCCAGTCCAGGAGAAGGGGTATCAAGTTGGGGCTGGTTGAAAACGAGTTTTTTTCTTTGAACTCCCCCTCCTTTTTTTTTCTTTTTCTTTTTTTTTTTTTTCTGTTGAAACTCATTACTGCCCTCCCACGGGCTTCCCTACGGAGCCAGTCCTCCAACCCTCCCCCCGGCCTGTGGCAGTGGTGACCCAGGGCCAGGCAGGCGGCGGCCCGGCCTCGTGTCCGTGTCTAACCTCTGGTATTGCATGTTCTGGGCAGGGAAGCGAGGGCGTCGCAGCAGTGCGGGATCGCTAGAGAGCAATGTGGAAGTAAGTAGGAAGCGCCTACGTCCAGCTGGCTGTCGTGTGTTGCCTCCCCGATCCTTGGTTTATATCTGTTGTCTTTTTTTTTATCGTTTTTTTTTTTTTTTTCCGTTTTGCTCTTCCTTCCCCCTACTGCACAGAGGCGCAGACACGCCCCGTCCCCCATGCCTGCCTCAGCCCCAGTGCATGCCAGCTTCCCCCCTCCTAGAATCGCCCGTGCCTCTCACCGCTTGTTTGGGCTGGACCCATGGGAGGTGGGGGTGGTTCTGGATTCCGTGTTTTAGTTCCCGCTTAACCCCATCCCCTGTGGCCCCCCAAGCATGGTTAACATCCCGGCTTCCTGGCACTCCCCCACCCCTACCCCGGGGCCCCCGCCTGCCGACACTGCTCCTGGGCGGGAAGCACCGCCCACCAGGCATCTGTGCACCCTCCACCCGCACTGTCGGGGGCGGGAGGGTGGGTTTTGCCCATCTCTTGACTTCCATGCTCCGCCATCCCCATTGCTTCCTTCCTGGAGTTCCGATTGCTGTGTGTCTGCAGTCAGGACATCATGGAATTGCTTAGCTAGCTCGGGGGGAGGAAAGCCATGAGAGGAAGAAAAAATTCCGTGTGGATTTCATGAGATTTCATTCATCTGCCAACCATTTCTATATTACTGTTCACATCGTAACCTCAGCTTGCAGACCTTTTTGTTTCCTTCTTTTTCCTTGTTTGGTTTGCAGTAGGTAGCTGCAGTGAAATGCCTAGGCAGCCCCCCCGCCCCTCCAACAAGGACAAGGTTCCCCGAGCCCCCCGCCCCGGTCCCTACCACCAGCTTCCCAGAAAGCTCGGGGCCCACACAGGCAGAGCAGATGGTGCAGTTTCAGCAGGAACGGGGTTCTTCTTCATGCACATCAGCCCAGCCTACTCCACGCAGCACATGGCGCTCACAGGCACCCCCGGGCCGGTCGTTCTGATCCGAAAGCTCAGGCCGCCTTCCGTATCAGGACGAGAGCAGAAGTCACACTTGTGCTGCTGCTGCTGCTGCTTTGACCAGACAGGAGCGTCCCTCATCCCCTACCCCATCCCCACTCCTCTCAGTGGAAGGCCACCCTGGGTCCCTGTGGCCCCCAGTCGCATGAGCGGAGGTGGCACTGACCCAGCCTCACCCAGCCCCGCCCTCTGCAGCCAGAGAGTTAACTAAGGCTTAGCAGTCAGTGGGTGAACTTTTTACATCAAAAAAAAAAAAAAAAAAAATCATTCTGACATAAGTGCTGTAAGGTCTTTTAATTTTGATTTCTATGAATTTCCTTTTTAGGGGTCCATCATTAGCAGTCCTCACATGCGCCGGAGAGCTACATCAACACGAGAGTGTCCATCTCGCCCACACCAGACTATGCCTAACTCATCCTCCCTCCTGGGCTCCTTATTTGGGAGTAAGAGAGGGAAGCCCCCTCCCCAGGCCCACCCGCCCTCAGCCCCTCCCCAGCCACCCCCCCACCCACCGGGCCTGCCCCACGCGCAGCACTCTGGGGCCAGCCACCACCAGGGGCCTGCTGAGGGCCCGCCGCAGGCCCAGGTGCACGGGCACCACACCCAGTACTGCCACGTGCAGCAGAACCCACCCCCCTACCACCACCACCACCACTACCACCCCCCCCAGCACATCCAGCACGCACACCAGTACCACCACGGCCCCCACGGGGGGCACCCACCCTACGGGGCCCACGTGCACAGCCACCCACCGCTGCCCTCGGCCCACGCCGGCCACCCGGGCCACACGGGCCACGGCCACGCAGCGCACCACCACGGGCAGCCCCCCGCCCCGCCGCCCCCCACCAGCAGCAAGGCCAAACCCAGCGGCATCAGCACAATTGTGTAGACAGCCTGGGCGGGGTCCCAGACTGCCCCGGAACACCTGCACACCACACAGAGCCATGCCCGGGGGCGGCCGGCCTCAGACCAGACCCAGGGCACCTCTGTTTCCACCTCTCCCCTCTGCTCCCCGCGGCCTGGATGGAGCCCTCTGAGCCCACGGGGCTTGTGTTGCAGGGAACAAAGTTCACGATCTCACTTAGCGTTGGTGTCCTGGGTTCCATCCACTTGGACCCAAGGGGTGGGCCTCGGCCACCATCAGCCTTGAAAACGGCGCCACCGGCCACGTAGATGTTGAGCTGTCCCCCACCCCAAAGCAGCCCTCAGCTCTGCTCCCCAACTGTACACGCATATGAAAACCCAGCCTAGGAAAAGAAGAAACGAGACACAAAAACCAGAGACAGAACAAAACAAAACAAAAACAAAAACAAACCAAACTTGCTGCATTTATTGCTCTTTTATTGACAATGGGCAAAAAATTAAGTAGACCTGATATGGTTGATGAAAATACGTAAGTAAACTTTATATAATATAAATATATAAATATATAAATATATATATATATATACTGTATAGGTAGTATTTGTGTGTGAAAGGAAATGTCTCAGTCCACAAAATTAGCAATATAGACTTTCCAAGGAGCTCCACTTACCCGCTAGGAAGACAGTATCTTACATGAATGTGAGAGAGTAAACCAAAAACGTAAACGCTAGGAACAAACTCAGATACTTCCATATTTTCATAAAAAAAGAGGAGAAGTCCCTCCAGGGACTGGCTAAAATCTTGACGCAATCATTACTAACTGTGCCAAGTAACATAGCATCTAACTGTTTAAAAAGTCCAATATTGCTTTCTATAAATCCTTATTTTATTAACAGAAAACTATCATAAGTAATCAGTATTATAAACTGCTCTGTTATTTCAGGTAAGCAAATAGATACAAATGCAGGAAACTCTACAGTAGCAACTCAGGACAACTGGTTAGGAGCTGGTTGTCTGAGGATATTGGTTCCACAGATTCTTAGACACTTTAATGGCTGCGATAACTGTGAATTTCCATGATCCATATTTCTTTTATATGCATATGATTTAATGCACACTCATTCAGAGTCCTCTCAGGGGGGCACCCATCCACGGCAGAAGTGTTCATCTCCAACATGAGGGCGGCCAGCTCCCATACTCGCCTCCCCAACACCATAACTAACTCATCCTGTCTCCAACTGCCACAGGCACCACCCCCACCCCCACCCCCACCCCACCCCAGCGAGTTTCCACCGGGAACCGCTCCAAACCCGAAGGCTGATTCTAGCATGTAGCAACCCAGGGCGGTGTGTGTGTTTCCCATTTTGTTTTCTGAGCGGTAGCCGCGATCATCGTGATTCCATGTGGCCATGTGCTAGCACAACCCCTGTGTCCTCACCGTGGCCCCTCCGACCCCCACCTCCCGGCCGACGAGTGCCGGCCCTCGCCAGCGAAGCCCCCGCTGCCTTCTCATGGTCCAGTTAGCTGCCAGGGCATCACATGACTCTCAGCTGTGCTCTTGTCGCTTCCGTGTTGTGGTGACACCATCCGCTCCCCCAGGGCCGGGCGCTGCACGCGTCCGGTTCTGTGACTGAGTCACCCACGGGCCGTACTTTGTAGTTTCAGCCTTTCGAGCCACTGCAGCCGCCAGTGCTGTGCTCCTAAGCCGTGGGACCGGAGGACTGCCCCGCGGCCCCTGCCCCGGCGGAGAGCCCTTTCAGAAAGGGCGAAGCTAGTGCTGGACTCCGCGGGCCACAGGCTCCGCACGCCGTGGACGGCGTGGTGCGCCGTGGCCAGACGGCAGGACGACCGAGGGGAGCCCACCTGGCGGGCCGGCCGGGGGCCCCGCCCGTTTCCCTCCCCACCCGCCCCTTTGTCATATCATCGAGGCCACCATACCAGCAAATCTGCAAACCGAGCACTTTGTTAATCTCCACAGAGAGCAAATACAGCAATCTAGAGTTTAGCCTTTTTTTTTTTTTTTTTTTTTTTTTTTTTTTTTTTTGGAAGAAGTGTGACTTTAACCTGCCCACCTTTATCTTCCCATCGTGTCGTGTTTCTCTCCCGGGCACCTGCTCGGAAGGAGGGACGTGTACAAAGCACGGGTGCGTCTGATCTGGTCCAGGCCAGGCTGGTGGGAGGCTCCCCGCTTCCACCGGCTCCTAGATTCCTTGGTTTTCCTGCAGAATCAGGCTCCCCGAGGCGTTCTCTGTCTTGCGGTTTAAAGGTTGTTGTTCTGACCAGGAGAAGTCGAATTGTACTGCATGCCATCTGGCGTCAGTCGTGTGAGGCCACACTCTATGTATTGTGTATTTGCAAACTATATCAGTGTTACTGTTGACAAATAGTTGAAGTAAAGTGATAACATATTAACTATGTCGGCCTTTCTTCACCCCCTGTACCGATAGTAGAGTCTACCTGTAAACTCGAGGTTGTTCCAGAAAAGATGCAGGCTCTTTGGCACAAGGTTGCCCTTTCTCAAGGGGTGACCACCGATGAAAAAGGGTGGACAGCAAAGCCGATGGGGTCCGGTAGGGGGGCGCTGTCTCCATCACCGTCCTTCGTGCACCACGGGCCACTCAGAACCCTTACTTCCAAAACTGCCGTCCGTGTGTCCTGAAGCGTGGTCTGGTGGCCACACGGCTGGATCTAGCAAAAGGGGGCTTCTCGAACCAATTCCCTTTCTCCCCATGTGTCCAACTTTGTATAGCATGTTGGGCTCAGGTCAGCGAGGCTTCATCATTCTTTGTTTGATTTACACGCTTACCGTGGGAAGCGTCTCCAGGGAGTGTTTCCAAGGAGGCTGGAGCCACGCTGCCCGGAATCTCGTTTGGGAAGCAAAAACTGCCGACAGATTGCTTTCCCGCGCCCCACCCCCACCCCCCGGGTGGCGCTCTCGTGGGACTGTTCTTTCTAGACCCCAGCCTGCCACAGGGTCAGCGCTGTGGGGGCCTGCCCTCCACCCCCCACCGCGGGGATAGGCAGCAGGACGCCAAGCAGGACGTTTGTGTCCTCCTTCCCCACTGTCAGGACACACTTGGGACCTTTCTCTCAAGTCGTGCAAATTGTTCCAATGAAACGGTCATTTCCGACACGAGCAGGAGTAGAGAAAGCGGCAGGCAGCATCACAAAAATCTTTTCTGGGACAACAATTAAATCATGTGTTTGTATTTTTTTTTTAAGTTTACGAATGAATTGTACAACAATGTAAAAATAAAGTTCATCCTAATATGATGTGCACATCTTGCTTAAAAATGTCTTCAGTCACCCAGCGTAGAGCGATGTTTCCATCACGCGCTGCATGCAGAAGAAGCCTCTTGTTTGTCTTTAAAACGAGCTGAAAAGACAGCAGATATGTAAACACGACCCTAGGTGTTGACTCAGCACTCCCTGCAAAGCTGGGTCTCTACGGGTAAGCATGCATCTTACGGTTTCGTTGTAAAATACCATCACTCTTCCTGCCTGAAAACTGAGGAATTTTGTAAAGTATCTCCAATAACAACAATAATCCAGGAAACAGATTTCGAGACGGATCAGTGCCAAGTGGGGGGTGGTAGAAAGGGACAGGTGGGAGGAGGGGCGTGTGCCTCTTTCTTACCCACGAAGGGGCACACGTTAGCCTAACCGCGGTCGCATCGAGGTCCCGCACAGGACCCGTCTCCTCTTGGGAACTGTCGTCCACCTTCTAGTTGTTTTAAACGGTTAGCATCAGGTCTTGACTGCAGACCTTCCAAAGACTTCGAGAGACACCTCCCTCGCTAGAGGCCCGGCACCCGCTGTGTAACTTTGGGCAGGAAAGGAGTGCTTTTGTTTTAATACGCATTCTGTTTGTGAGTAGTAACAGACTCTATTGATGTAAAACCATAGCTGTGATCATGTGGAGAAATCAAATAAATCCTTTAAAACTCTCGGGTTTTTACTGTTTCTGAAAAGCCCAGCTGTTTCCCTATTGAGCAGACACAGAGAGCTCTCCAGGTGACCAGCGTGGCCCGTCCTCATCATGACTGCTGTGGGCAGTAGCTCTCCTGGAAGGTGTGGGTCTGGCTTTCATCGAGGGTGCTGGTATATGAGACTCAAAGGTACATGTCACAACATAGGCACGGATGGTGTCAAAGGTATTTAATTTTTTTTAATGTCTTTTTTTTTTTTTTTTTTTTTTTGAGAGAGACAGACAGAGCTCGAGTGGGAGAGGGGCAGAGACAGAGGGAGACACAGAATCCAAAGCAGGCTCCAGGCTCTGAGCTGTCAGCCCAGAGCCCGAAGTGGGGCTCGAACCCACAAACCGTGAGATCATGACCTGATCCAAAGTCTGACACTTAACTGACTGAGCCACCCAGGCGCCCCATCAAAGGTAGATATAATTTCTAGCAACCTGCAGCCAATTTGAGGGCTTCCATTGAGTTAAAGAGGAGATGGGTCCTTTGGAGTGTTGAGATGGACTGGGAATGACGTGGGGGAACCAGTCCTCAAATGGTTGAGGAGAGGTTATTTTACTAGGTCAAAGCAGCCCATTCTCCCATGTGGTGATTAATGGCGATGTGCAGAAACCAGGAAGGTGAGGGGCACCTGGGTGGCTTAGTTGGTTGAGCATCTCACTCTTGACTTTGGCTCAGGTCATGATCCCAGGGCCGTGGGATTGAGCCCCATCAGGCTTCGCCCTGAGCGTGGAGCCTGCTTGGGATTCTCTCTCCGTCTGCCCCTCTCCCCTGCTCACATGCTCTCGCTCTCTCTCTCTCTCTCTCTAAAATAAAAAATAAAAACAAGAAAAGGAACCCAGGAAGGTGAATTCTGCTTTACCTGTGAGAATGTGATTGGCCTGTGCGATTTCTCCTTTCCTGGAACCAAATTCAGCTCCAGGGAATGCTACCTTAAAGTTTCCGTTTCAGGGGCTCCTGGGTGGCGCAGTCGGTTAAGCGTCCGACTTCAGCCAGGTCACGATCTCGCGGTCCGTGAGTTGGAGCCCCGCGTCGGGCTCTGGGCTGATGGCTCAGAGCCTGGAGCCTGTTTCCGATGCTGTGTCTCCCTCTCTCTCTGCCCCTCCCCCGTTCATGCTCTGTCTCTCTCTGTCCCAAAAATAAATAAACGTTGAAAAAAAAAAAATTTAAAGTTTCCGTTTCATTCCATAAAGTGAAGCAAAACCGGTAGATCTAATTTGTGGACGACAAGAAAAAAGGTTAATCTCAGTGACGGAAACTAGCTGTGGCCTGCCCTTCATAGAGAAGTGAATTGTGATTGGAAGATGTTCTCAGATTTCTGCAGCTGGGCCGTCATTCCTTTCCCAGCTGGTGAGAGGCTCTTCAGCAGGTGAGGCTGGTTACTGAAAATCCTGAGACACTGAGCTCTGGTTTTGTCTGGTGCCACCATTCACGGGGCAGCACTCGCCAGCTGCTTGGTGTAGGTGAGCGGCTAGGCCAGTGCTTCGAGGTGATGATTCTCGGTTTTGTGTTGTCTCCCCCGCCCCCACCGACAGACTGTGAGCCCCGTGGGGGCCAGGGCTGCATCTGATGCACTTCTCTGTGTCCGAGGACCAGCACAGGACTGTCAGATGTCAAAGCGCATCTGAAAACAAACTGATGGTTACAAGGAGGAGTGGGGTGGCAGGGTGGGTGGGTGGTGGTCACAGCAAAACCACTGGCTGATCCTAGCATATCATCATCATGGGGTGCCCGAGGGGACTCAGTCGGTTAAGCATCCAGCTCTTGATTTCGGCTCAGGTCATGATCTCACAGTCTGTGAGTTCAAGCCCCACATCAGGCTCTGTGCTGACAGCTCAAAGCCTGGAGCCCGCTTCGGACTCTGTGTCTCCCTCTCTCTCTGCCCCTCCCCTGTTCACGCTCTGTCTCTCTCTGTCTCAAAAATAAATTAAAAAAAAAAACATTAAAAACATTTTGGAAAAAAAATAAGAAAAAGTTCCTTTGCGTGGCCTTCGCGAGGCCTGCGTGATCTGGCCCCATCACCCTCACTTTCCCCTTGCTCTCCAGCCTTTCAGATGGCCAGACAGCCTGTGTCTCCTCCTGCCACTGGGCCTGTGCAGGCGTGTTCTCTCCCTTCCCCCAAAGGTGGGATGCTCTTCCTTGCATCTTTGTTTAGTCAGCTCCCGTTTCATCTAAGGAACTTTTTAATTCAGCCATTGCTCCCGGTGAGATGCGTTCCCCGTAGTTGTATATTCAATGGTGTGATCGTTTTGCGACAGCAGAGGTCACGAGGTCAGGACAGTGGGTACTCTTGCGCCCTGCCGTAATCTCAACCCGAGGCACGAGCAGAATGGCCATACATGTTTGTTGAATAAATAGATGAACACCATAGGACCAAAGATGAAATTTAGTGCTAAAACACATGATGAAAGTTAGCGGCTGAGAATGAGCTCGGGGGCCTGGGGAAGCGGTGTGGGGCCCGCGGGCTGGGGAGAGGCCGACTGGGCCTACTGGCATGCCTCATTACTTCCAGGAGCACTTGAGGCAGCGGTTGGAGGCTTTGAGTCATTATGTTTTAGACCTCGCCAAATGTGTTTTAACATTTAGAGCATTTGGAAGGAATAGATCCATACAAAGCAGGGGAAAACATCACCCACAATCCTGCCACCGGCTTCTCCGCACATGTATTCTCAGCTACCTGGTTCAGATCTTCTACGTGTGTCCCAAAGGGTTTGTTAAGTGTTATTTGGTGCCCGCCATGACAAACAGTTCACCATCAAAAAACGTGTAGGAAATGCCAGATTAGACAAAGTTAAACTGGCCTTTTACTGCAGGACTTCTCAGAGCCTTTGAAAGGATGATGTGCGTTGTGAATCTCTGAAAGCTAGACAGTCTGTGCCACGTTTCCCAGGCTTACTGCGGAGCTGTTGCATTCTACGGCATACGGTTTAGTACAAGTTTGTATGTGTAAATTGTATTCTTTTTTCCCCTTAGTGCGAAAGACTCGACCAGTTTATAATGTCTGCATGACGGCCCATCGTATGGATGTCCCATGATGTACTTGACAGACAGATAGTGTTATTTTGGTGAACAAGGAACAAACAGAAGAAAATAATAGTTTCTGAGTGGATTTGGTGAGTGGCTTCTGGTGATTCTGGTAAGGATTTGAGACCCAGATCAGACCCCTGAATCTAGCTTCAGTGCTGGGTTCCTGGGGTGAACGTCGGCACCATGTTGGTAACTGGGTAGCCACGTGGCAGCTGAGATGCCGCTCCAATCAGTGTATTGAAGTCAGTGCTCACTTCCCAAGGGGACCCATCCCACTTCTCAGCACAGAATGGGCTGTAATAAAGATTTATTGGCCGGCTGATGGTAGGTATGTTATGAGGGCCGATTCCCCCCATTTCTAATGTGCAGCTTCATGTTAATGCATTTCTCGAATCTTTTCTTCCTTTCCTGTTATTTGCAACTGTGCTCTACCCCTACCTCCAGTGTGACCAGTGTTACTCCTCATCTCCCATGGAGTTAGCAGGGAGGAAACCGTTCCACGATAAAAATGCCAGCGGGTAATCCCAGCCACCTCAGTTGGGATTTCGCCCCACATCCTTTAAGAACTGTTCCAGAAAAGGGGCGCCTGGGTGGCTCGGTCGGTTGAGCGTCCAACTTCGGCTCAGGTCGTGATCTCACAGTCCGTGGGCTGGAGCCCCGCATCGGGCTCAGGGCTGACAGCTCAGAGCCTGGAGCCTGCTTCGGATTCTGTGTCTCCCTTTCTTTCTGGACCTCCCCCACTTGCACTCTGTCTGTCTGTCTGTCTCTCTCTCTCAAAAATAAATAAACATTAAACAAAATTTTTAACAAGAACTGTTCAGGGGACACCTGGGTGGCTCTGTTGGTTAAGCATCTGACTTCGGCTCAGGTCATGATCTCACAGCTTATGAGTTCAAGCCCCATGTCAGGCTCTGTGCTGGTAGCTCAGGGACTGGAGCCTGCTTCAGATTCTCTTTCTCTCTCTCTCTCTCTCTCTCTCTGTCTTTACCCCTCCCCTGCTTACTCTCTGTCTCTCATAAATAAATTTAAAAATTAAAAAAAAAAAAGAACTGTTCAGGAAAAGAATAAATAAAGTCACTTGTAGCTCAGACCTACCGTTTACCAGGGAAGTTTACTGACGTTTCAGTGAAAGGTCAGTAGGAAAATAAACATCTTCGACTAGAAGAGCTGACATCAAGTCCCAAATCAAAATATATAAATCCAGGCGGAGACTGTATGGGAAAGAAAAACTGGTACCATCCTAATGGCGGTAAAAACAGCCACATCTAGGGCTCATGCCCATCAGGAGAGAGACCCACCTTGCTTGGAGAAATGCTGAGGGAAGGCTTGAGACCTGGTGGAGTCAAAAGGAAGAGATATGGAAAGGTTTGGACCCAGAGGCGACAGAAGACACTGCCGGAGAACAGGGGGCACCTTAGAAGTAGATTTCCCTTGGAGGCGTGGCAGTGAAGGAAAAGAAGGAGCTAAGAGAAGAGCCCTCTTCAAGCAAGATGCTGTCAAAGAATCAGAAGACGTCCAAAAAAAAAAAAAAAGTGTCTTATTAAAGGAAATGCAATTCAAACACATAAAGCATGCATACAAAGTACTTTCAGAAGAAAACTTGGAAAACTGTTCAGCAAATAAAAATACACAATAAATACAATCCGGATAAAAAGCCAAAAGCAGGGGAAAATTGTAACAGCATCCCCATCACTAGTTAGGTACAAACAAGCAGCATCACATGAAGGAGGATTGCAAACCATAGCGTCCCGAGCTCAGAAGAAAAATGGACAAGTACCATGTGCAATGGGAGCTCACTGAACTCAGGGAGAAAACTGAAGAAAAACACAAAATTGTCTCACATGCCCAAAGGAGAGCAGATACAACAGAAAGTATGGAAACAGACACCAAGAATGCAATAAAAGGACTCAAGAAAATGAAACTGTAGGGAGGCGTTAGAGATCAGAGAGGAAGCATAAATTCAGCAGATGGAAAAAAGAGTGGTTAACACTCATATAAGTGAAATCCTAGGAGAAAAACAAAATAATGAAATAGACCTAAGATGTAAGACTATAAGTGAAGACGATGTCCTGTAATAAAAAGCTGAGACTTCATCCTGAAAGATTCCACTATGTCCTTGGGAAAAAGCAAACCCAGAGTTACCAGTTCTGAAAGACATATCATGGGAAAACTTAGTGAACTTTGAAGATAAAGAGGAAAGTCGCTGGATCTTCAGGCCATAAAATCAGGTCAGATAAAAAGAAAGGAAAATCGTATTGGTCTCAGGTCTCTCAAAATAACATGTAAGTCAAGATAACAGAGAAACGGGGCGCCTGGGTGGCTCAGTCGGTTAAGCGTCTGACTTCGGCTCAGGTCATGATCTCACAGTTTGTGAGTTCGAGCCCCACATCGGGCTCTGTGCTGACAGCTTGGAGCCTGGAGCCTGCTTAGATTCTGTGTCTCCCTCTCTCTCTGACCCTCCCCCCTTTCATGCTCTGTCTCTGTCTCAAAAATAAATAAAAATTAAAAAAAAAAAAAGATAACAGAGAAGCAACATTTTTTTGTTGTTGACACTGAGTGATACAATGTTCTGTTTATTTTTTTATTTTTTTTATATGAAATTTATTGACAAATTGGTTTCCATACAACACCCAGTGCTCATCCCAAAAGGTGCCCTCCTCAATACCCATCACCCACCCTCCCCTCCCTCCCACCCCCCATCAACCCTCAGTTTGTTCTCAGTTTTTAACAGTCTCTTATGCTTTGGCTCTCTCCCACTCTAACCTCTTTTTTTTTTTTTTCCTTCCCCTCCCCCATGGGTTCCTGTTAAGTTTCTCAGGATCCACATAAGAGTGAAACCATATGGTATCTGTCTTTCAGAGAAGCAACATTTTAAATTTTTTTTTTCAACGTTTATTTATTTTTGGGACAGAGAGAGACAGAGCATGAACGGGGGAGGGGCAGAGAGAGAGGGAGACACAGAGGGAAACAGGCTCCAGGCTCTGAGCCATCAGCCCAGAGCCTGACGCGGGGCTCGAACTCCCGGACCTCGAGATCGTGACCTGGCTGAAGTCGGACGCTTAACCGACTGCGCCACCCAGGCGCCCCAGAGAAGCAACATTTTAAAAAGACTCGAGGAGAGGCGTGAGGCAGGGATTTGGTATCCAGCCACGCTGGCTTTCAGGTTCCAGGGTCTAGACAAGTAGCTTCAAACTGGTTTTGAACATACAAGAGTGAGTATACTATTTATGAGTCCTTTCGGGAGGGATCTTTTAGGACAAACCATCCATCCGAGAGATTTGACAAATTTGGGCAAAAGGACTGATGATGAGCACTGGATTTACTTAAATGTAGATCTAAAACATAATGGATAAGGATGAATGAATACCACACCATGTCACGTGCCAAGACAAGTAGCCATAACACAGTGTTTTAATGGGAGGAGAAAGGAGAGAGAAGAAAGTAGAATAAACTTATTCACTGCTGTCTTGTTAAAGCATGAGACTTAGACGATATTATTGAAACCTGGTGAAGCCAAATATAAAAGTAGGAAAAAAGGGGACTGAGAACATTATTTGAAGGTGTTATTATAAGGATAATCCCTAGAACAAAAATGCGAGCCTTCCTAAAAATAAGCCCAAAACAAAGCAAAAAGGGTGGGGGGCGGGGAGAGAAGAGACTAGACCTTAGCGCAAAGGATACACAGTAAGTGTAACAGGATACACCCAGAAACTGTAAAACATAAGAAGCACAGAACAAGTACCAAACGTATCACTTGTATCAAGAAATGTAAATATGCTTAGATCCCCGATAAGATTTTAAGATTGGTTCCTGTGCCACTCAGCTATTGCCATAATAATTCTGTGTGGCCAATAACCCCCAAAATCAGCAGCGTTAAACAATAAATATTTATTCCTCACCCGAGCATCTGCAGATTGTTTGGAATTTCCTCTGATCTAGCCTGAGCTCGGCTCTGAGCTTCAGGCTGGGTCTAGGTCTGCTCCATGTGTCCCTCATTCTCCTTGGACCAGTGCCTATTTGAGGCATGTCCTGGCCACAGCAAAAGGATAGAGTACAAGAAGACAAGCCCAACGGTGCTCACATTTCCAAACTTTGCTCATGCAATGTCCACTAAAACCCAATTGACCATATCAACTCCATGCCCAGTCCCAAAGTCAAAGGGTTGGAAAATATACCCTGCCTTTCATGAAGTCAAGGTAAGGGTATAGAACACCACTATAGTCAATCTATCCCAGATCACAGAGCAAAGCCCAACCAACTCTATGCCAATCCACTCTAGGCACACCCAACATAAACATTCAGAAAGGCTAAACATGAAGCAATGGATATGCACAGGCAAATGCAAGCCAAAAATGGCACGGGGGAGAAATTACAATCTTGGTATCTGACAAGGTGGAATTCAGCCTCAAAAACAATAGATGAAATGACTTAATGCTAAAAGCTACAATTCCCGGTGAACACATGATAGGTAAGAGTATCTATGCATCAAATAACACAACAGCAACCCACAAAAAGCGAAAACTGTAGAGATGCAAGAATAAATAAAAACATATTAAATACCACCTTTCTAAATCCAAGACAAGTTAAGAGGACAAAGATAAAAGTTTCCTCCAGACAGATACGGAACTTCATATCCTGATAGCAGAGAAAAATGCCTTCTTTTCAAGCACAAATGGAACATTCATGAAAGTTGGCCTTCTATTGAGCCACAGAGAAAACTTTAATATATTCCATAAGGTAGAAATGATACAAACATATTGTCTAATCACAATGCAGTAAAACCAGAAATTAACTGTATAATCAAAGAGTCCCTTCCAATTGGAAATGCAATTAATTCTCTATTAGATTACTCTTGGATCGAAAGACAAATACAAACTAAAACTGTAGGATTTCTTTAAATATGATAAAACCTTTATTTGAATCAAGGGGAAATTACCTTGACAAAAAGTGAAAGAATGAAAAGAAACGTCAAGCTCAAAATTAGGAAGGGAACAAAGGAAACTAAGCAGAAAGAGCAAATAATAGAAAAATATTAGAAAACTGTCACAGTAGACAAACTGAGAGTTGACCAAGTCAAGCTGAAAAGAAAACACAAACACACCAAAGAAGAGGGAAGCAACTATTGAAAAAAAAGGAAACTTTTTAAATCTGAATTCCAGTGTAGTTAACATCAGTGTTATATTAGTTTCAGGGGTACAATATAGTGATCAAGCAGTTCCGTACATCACCCAGTAACCCATTCCCTCCCCCCCCCCATCTCCCCTCAGGTAGCCATCAGTTCTCTATAGTTAAGAGTCTGTTTCTTGGTTTTTTCTCCTTCACTCATTCATTTCGCTTCTTAAATTCTGCATAGGATTGAAAAAATATGGTGTTTGTCTTTCTCTGACTTATTTCACTTAACATTATACTCTCTAGATCCATCTATGTTGTTCCAAATGACAAGATTTCATCCTTTTTGTGGCTGAACAATATTCCATTATATATACATACCACATCTTCTTTAGCCATTCATCCATCCATGGACATTTGGGCTCTTTCCATAATTTGACTATGGTAAATAATGCTGCAATAAACACAGAGGTGCATTAGTGTTTTCATATTCTTTGGGTAAATACCCAGTAGTATGATTACTGGATAATAGAGTAGATCTAGTTTTAATTTTTTGAGTTTTAGTTTTCCGCAGTGGCTGTACCACCTTGCATTCCCACCAACGGTGCATGAAGGTTCCTTTTTCTCCACATCCTGGCCAACACTTGTTGCTTCTTGAGTTTTTTATTTTAGCCATTCTGACAGATGTGAGGTGGTATCTCATTGTGGGTTTGATTTGCATTTCCCTGATGATGAGTGATGATGAGCATCTTTTCATGTGTCTGTTGGCCATCTGGATGTCTTCTTTGGAGAAATGTCTGTTCACGTCTTTTGCCCATTTTTTAGTTGGATTATTTGTGGGGGGGTTTTGTTTTGTTTTGTTTTGTTTTGTTTTTTGGTGTTGAGTTATATAAGTTCTTCATTTATTTTGGATACTAACCCCTTATCAGATACATCATTTGCAAATAGCTTCTCCCATTCAGTACGTTGTCTTTTAGTTTTGTTGACTGTTTCCTTTGCCATGCAGAAGGTTTTTATTTTGATGTAGTCCCAATAGTTTTGTTTTTTGGTTTTGTTTTTTGTTTGTTTGGTTTTTGGTTTTTTGTTTGGGGGGTTTTTTGTTGTTGTTGTCATTGTTGTTTTTGCTTTTGTTTTTCTTGCCTCAGGAGACATATCTAGAAAGATGCTGTTATAACCAATGTCAGAGACGTGACTGCCTGGGCTCTTTTCTAGGATTTTTATGGTTTTGAGTCTCACATTTCAGTCCTTAATTCATTTTGAGTTTATCTTTGCATATGGTATACACATACTGTGTATGGTCCAGTTTCACTCGTATGCATATAGCTGTCCAGTTTTCCCAGCACCACTTCTTAAAGAGATTATCTTTTTCCTATTGGATATTCTTGCCTTCTTTGTCGAAGTTAATTGACCATATAACCATGGGTTTATATTTGGGCTTTCTCTTCTGTTCCATTGATCTATGCATCTGTTTTTGCACCACTACCATACTGGTCAGATTACTACGGCTTTGTAGTATAACTTGAAATCTGGACTTGCGATAGCTCAGGTTTTCTTTTTCTTTTTCAAGTTACTTTGGCCATGTGGCGTCTTTTGTGGCTCCATACACATTTTAGGGTTGTTTTCTCTAGCTCTGTGAAAAAAATGCTGCTGGCATTTTGATAGGGATTGAATTAAATCTGTAGATTGTTTGGGGCAGTATGGACATTCTAACAATATGTGTTCTTGTAGTCCATGAGCATGGAATTTCTTTCCATTTGTATTGTCTTCAGTTTCTTTCATCAGTGTTTTATAGTTTTCAGAGTATAGGTCTTTCATCACTTGGGTTAAGTTTATTTCTAGGCATTTTATTATTTTGGGTGCAATTGTAAATGGGATTGTGTTCTTAATTTCTCTTTCTGCTGCTTCATTATTCGTGTATTGAAAGGCGATGGATTTCTGTACAGTGGTTTTATATCCTGCAACCTTACTGAATTCATTTAGCAGTTCTAGTAGTTTTTTGGGTGGAGTCTTTAGGGTTTTCTGTATACAGTTTCATGTCATCTGCAAGTAGTGAAAATTTGACTTCTTCCTTACCAATCTGGATGCCTTTTATTCCTTTTCTTGTCTGATTGCTGTTGCTGTGGCTAGGCCTTCCAGTACTATGCTGAATTAAAGTGGTGAGAGTGGCCATCCTTGTCTTGTTCCTGACTTAGAGGGAAAGCTCTCAGTTTTTTTCATCCTTGAGTGTGATGTTGGTTGTGGGCTTTTCACCTGAGGCCTTTACAGTGTTGAGGTATGTTCCCTCTAAACCTACTTTGCTGAGGGTTTGTTTTTTTTTTATCATGAATGGATGTTGTACTTTATCAAATGCTTTTTCTGCATCTATTGAAATGATCATATGGCTTTTATGAAATGAAGGATGTTTTTTGATATGATGCTACTTTGAACAACTTTCATGCAAATACTTCTGAAAAACCCAGATAAAATTGATAATTAGCCAAAACTGACCTCAGGAGAGAGAGAAATCTTATGCAGACACATTCCCATAAGAGAAATAGAAAAAGTAACAACCTGCCGGGCCCATAAGGTTTCATAGGGGAATTATTCCAAACCTTCAAATATCAGATGATCTCAGTGCTACTTAAGCTATTTCAGATTATAGCAGGAAAACTTCCAAATTCTTTTTAAGAAGTTAACTCTAGCAATGTTTCCTAAACCTGAGAAAAGTTGCATAAATATAAGACCATCTATGCAAAACTGTGAGTGAAATAATGGCAAACCTCCAATGGCAGGTTAAATGTAAGCTATTGTACTTCATGACCAAGTAGGGGTTTGCTTCAGGAATGCAAGGATGATTCGATATCAGGAAAATCGCTAACACAATCTATAATTTTAATTGAAATGAGAATAAAAATCATATCACCTCAAGATGCCTGGGTGGCTCAGTTGGTTAAGCATCTGGCTTTGGCTCAGGTCATGATCTCCAAGTTCATGTGTTCAAGCCCCGCATCGGGGTCTGTGCTGACAGCTCAGAGCCTGGAGCCTGCTTCAGATTCTGTGTCTCCCCCTCTGTCTGCCCTTACCATGCTCATTCATTCTCTCTCTCTCTCTCTCTCTCTCTCTCAAAAAAAATGATCCCAAGGTTGTGGGATCAAGCCCCACATCAGTCCTCATGCTGAGTGTGGAGCCTGCTTAAGATTATCTCTCTCTTCGGGTGCCCCCCTCGCCCGCTTATGCTCGCTCTCTCTATAAATTAATTAATGGCAACGATGTATGTTTCTCAGTAGGTTAAGGGTTGGCTGGGCAATTCTTCTGGTCCCAAGGCCCAGTCTCATTGGAGAAATGGTTGTGACCCACCCAACAGTGGTGAATTGTGCTGGTTACTCCAGGCCCCAGCTGGCCCAGTCACTGGCCTGAGGCTGGCAGGCAGGAAATCCCCCGCCAGGGCGCTGGCCCACGATGGGGGACTAGAGGTCAGAATTCACAGAGAAACTGCTCCTTCTGGGGTCAGGCAGGCCAAAGCAGCTGCAGTGCAAAAAAAGCGATGGATATGCAACGCAACCCTTCCTCCCACAGCTGCCCCGCTCCAGTGTCCTCTACTGCTGAAGACGGGCTCCATTATCACAGAATAAGGACTGAAGAATAGATTTGGAGCTGACAGAAGAAATCGGCAACTCCCATGTTCATCCCCTTTGGCTACTCGGCTTTCCATGTGCACCTTCCTACACGCATTTGGACTTCGGCGCAGCAAAACAGCTCCGTGTTTCCGCCTCCTGAGATTTACAACCACACTTCAGAGACGTGGAGTTTCTCATCTTCTCCCCAGAGTGAGGAGCTGCACAGTAGAAGCGGTCCTCGGATCCATCATGGGCCATGTTAATGACCCTCAAATTGCCAAAGCTTCACGGGAAATTCTGTTCCCTAAAGGCAGAATTGTAAAGTTCACCTCCAACAACTTGTAAATAAAGTGAAAAAACAAAAACAAAAACGGGAAGGAGGAGAGTGAAGACAGGAACAGCATACGCAAACACCCACAGATGGCAAGGAAAGAGAAAATGCACAAAGCTAACTGCTGTCCTCAGTTCTGAAATTGATCGGGAGGCTGTGTTTGGCATCCATGGCTTCCTTCTTCCATTGCCGATTCCATGCGTCCCCTGCCCTCGGGCCAAATTTCAGCTGGTCAGAGTGGACTGACAAGCCATCGTTCCTAGACGGTGGGAGTCTTCCAAGTGTCCTGCCTGTTTTGGTTGCCATAGCTTCTCATTAACCATTGCTTTTGGGTGTGGAAGCACTAAGAGGCGCCCCCAGAGAACCCCTTGGTTGCAGACCTTCTTGCCCCATTGTGTAGCAGCAACCCAATGCCCCCTTGGTAATTGGGGTCAATCCCTCCAGCAAGTGGAATAAACCCTTTTGCTTCCTGTTGTAGTTGTTAATTCTATGGGGGGGGGGGGCTTTTTTTTTGGTTTAATTCTATTGGGGGGGGCATATAAAGTACCTGGTTCAAAAGTCAAAACCACATAAGAAGGCATTTTAAGGAAATCACGCTTCGATCTCCACTCCTTCTAGCCTTATTTCACTCCTCACTGCTCCACAGGTAACCATGTTTACTAGTTTCTAGATGTATCATTCCAGTGTTCCGTTGTGCAAAATTAAGCCAAGACACATAACTTCCCAGCCTTGCCTCCGCAGAAGACAGCACACTGTGCACAGTTCTGTGTCTTGCATTTTCACTCATAATCGCTCCATTATTACCACTTTATTGACAGTTCCACATCCACCCTCCTCGCCTTGCTCTGTGACAATAGACCTGGGTTCTTCTACATTTGCCACCTGGCGTGATGGTGAGCTTTGTCGATAGAGGGCGCTGGAGGGACACTGCCAGAGGAAGGAGATTTCTTCCAGGTTCTGGTGAGTTTCTTGTTTGCACGGCAGGTAACTCAGTTTTCCCTGTTTGCAGGTTGCAGCTGACAATGCCCTGCGATGTGATAGGAAGTATGCAGTGTTACCTTTTGCCAAATGGTTTACCCTGAATCTTGCCAAACATTTAGACTTAACTTCTAATACGGCAATAATAGGGGATAGAAGGGTTAGATGTAACCATGATGGGAAAAGAATTAGGTCTAAAATGTGCGGAAAATTTAAAAAAAATTTTTTTTGTTAATGTGTATTTATTTTTGAGACAGAGAGAGACAGAGCATGAGCATGGGAGGGGCAGAGAGAGAGGGAGACAGAATCTGAAGCATAACATGTGGGGAAAATTTTTTTAAATGGGGGGCCACGGGGCTAGAGTCTTCAAAAAGTCGATGTTGCCCTATCCTTCCTTCTTCCGCCTTCCAGGGAAATACAATCCAAGGGTCATTAACAGGGGCCAAGCAAGACAGGTGTTCAGGGGCTCCTTGGTGGCTCAGTCGGTTAAGCGTCTAACTCTTGATTTCAGCTCAGGTCTTGATCTTGTGGTTCTTGAGATGGAGCCCTGCATCAGGCTCCACACTGAAGCACAGAGCCTGCTTGGGATTCATTCTCTCTCTCTCTCTCTCTCTCTCTCTCTCTTTCTTTCAAGATAAATAAACTTAAAAAAAAAAAAAAAAGACAGGTGTCCAGCCAGGCTTGGGGAAGGAGACTGGAGGCCTGGAGCGAGGTGAGGAGGGCATCCACGTGGCGGGGGAGGGGGCGTGCAGCCACCTTATGAGCGTGTTAACAGATGAGTTGGATCAAAACATAGGAGAGGAGAATAAAGCGGCAGCAGCAATGAACATTGGTTGCATGGAGACTGACAAGCAAATCAGTCTTAAGGAAAATGGGAGCCAGGTCTCTCATTGTCAGAGAAGGGAGTTACAAATATGGAAAGAGAGAAATCAAGAATGAACCCCACAGGGATGGACTGAAATTGGACAATTGGAGTGTATTTGTTATTTTTTTAAGTTTTATTGATTTAAGTTATCTCTACACCAACATGGGGCTCGAACTCACAACCCGGAGATCAAGGATCACATGCTTTTCCACCTCAGCCAGCCAGGCACCCTTGTGTTAGCTATTTGTTGTTGCATAAGAATTACCTTAAAACTTAGCAGCTTCAAACAATACATATTTTTGATCCCCCAGTTTCTGTGGGTCAGAAATGCAGGAACTGCTTAGCTGGTGGTCCTAGCCCCTGGTTTCTCACAAGGTTGCAGTCACACTGCCAGCCAGGGCCACAGTCATCTCAAGGCTTGACTAGAGCTTTCGAGCTCACTTATGTGGCTGTTGGCCAGGGGACTCTGCTCTTCACCATGTGGCCTTCTCCATAGCACAGCTCCCAGCATGGCAGCTGGCTTCCCCCTACAGTGGGTGATCTAAGAACCGAAGCAGTGCCACATTGCCTTCTAAGACCTAGTCTCAGTGACACAGGGTCACTTCTGCCTTATCCTGTTCATTAGAAGCCATCACCAAGTGCAACCCATATGCAACAGATGGAAATCACACTGGGGTAAGAATGGGGACCATCCTGAAGGCTGCCTGTCAATGTCTATCCTCTAGTCTGCAATGATTCCTGTGGGTCCCACATGCAAAATATGCTCACCCTTCTTCCCCAAATCTCATCCCAGTGTAGCACCCGCTCAAAGTCCAGGATCTTGCCATCCAGGTGCAGATAAGGCTCTTCAAACACAGTTCCTTTGACTCATGAACTGAAGAGACAAATTATCAGCCCCTCCCCACCCCACCCCTTAAAGTACACACACCAACGCACAAATGGTGAGATATAGGCGTAGGATAACTGTTGTAGACCTATTCATAAAGGGGGAAAATGGGAGGCACACCGCAGTCAGTGGTCCAAGGCAGTTTGAAATGCAGCCAAGAAAATATTGGGAGCTTACTGACTGGGATTCAGTTCTATTCCTGCCCAGGAGTGACTCTCCATGGCTCTTTGCTCCTCCCTCTGGGGCATCTTTCCTTTTTCGTGAAAGGTAGTATGTGTTTGCAGCTGTGTGATTTGCTCCACCTGTTTTCTTCCAGTAGACTTCTGGATGCCCAACAGCCTCTCTTCATTTCTTACAGTCTCTGTGCCTTTCAGACAAGGGTGTGAATCCCAGGAGGCAGGATCATCAAGGACCATCTTGGAGACTGGCTACCACTCGGCGTGAACTCAAGGTTTTCAATATAGAAAGATAAATGATAGGAATAAATACAGATGTAAATAGGTTAGAAATACGTATATTCCCTGTGTCCACTGACAGGAATTGGGACCAGTGAGACTTCAGTAGCCACAAGTGCACTTAGTGCCCAGATCTTGGCTTCTAAATGCTATTCTCTATGAACAGGAGCCAGGGCTCCAAGGGGTAATGACTGATTCCAGGACGAGGGCAGGGAAAATACAAGATGAGTCTGGAGCACTTCGTTGTGCCAGAAAGTAAGGACATGCTCAAAATGACACAGGAGCCAGCTCGAAAGGGCTCCTACTGCACAAATACGGGATAATTTGAGTTTTAAAATAAGTAATTATAGTAATGATTATAAAAATCATTGGATGCAATAGGAATCTGTATTATCAAGTTAAAAATGAATTAATTAAACATCTGATAAGGATTGGGATATTTACATGGTCCAAAGTACCAGGGGCACCTGGCTGGCTCAATCAGTGGAGCATGTGACTCTTGATCTCAGGGTTGTGAGTTCAAGTCCCGCATTGGGTGTAGCGATTACTTTTAAAAGAATGTACTTTCCTACCACCCTTATGTTTATTTCAGCATTATTTACAGTAGCCAAGATATGAAAGCAATCCAAGTGCCCATCCATAGATGAATGGATAAAGAAAATGTGGCATATATGTGTGTGTGTATATATGTGTGTGTGTGTGTGTGTGTATACACAAAATACAACCGAGTACTACTCAGCCATTAAAAAAAACATTGAAATCTTTCCATTTGCAACAACATGAATGGATCTAGAGGGTATCTTACTAAGCATAGTACTTTCCCACAACATACTTATTAGTTCCAATGGGAAAAAGACCAACCTTTCCGTGAGTAAGCCTGGCAGGTGCCACCTAAATCATGCGCCAGCCAGGAAAATGCAATGAGAAGAACACAGCGTTGTTTCTGTGATATTCTTGTCCAAGATGCTTGTTCTGACTCTAATGATGAGGTGTCAGATGAAGCCACTTTGAAGGACATTCTACAAAATCGCTGGCCTGTAGGCTTTAAAAATATGGAAGTAAAACAATCGAAGGTATGAAAGTAAAGGAACGACTGGGGCGTTTTTCTAGAGTGAAGGAACTAAATGCAACCCGTGGTTTGGGGCTTCATTCTTTTTGCTGGGAAGGTCTTGCTGGGATGGTAGGAAAAAGCCTGAAGGAGGTCCGAGGATTAGATCGTGGTACCGCATCAAAGTCAGCATCCTTATTTTGGTGCGTATGTCGTGGCTCAGCGCCTCTCGTGAGCCTGGAGTCAGAATGTCAGCAGGAGCCAGAGGCTCCGAAGCCTTGAGTGGGGCAGGAGGACCCACTCCTGAGCTTGCTGTGGGCAGAGGGAGGCTTCTCTTCCTCACTCGCCAGGTGAGGGCTTTCTATAGGGCCGGGTGTCATGACACAGCTTCCCCCAGCGCGTGTGATAACTCTTGATAACTTGGGCAGGGCGAGAGAGCCCAAGAGAGAAGCTGAAGTGCCTCCAGTGTAATCTGGGAAGTAATTTACCAGCACTACTGATCACACAGCCATGCAGGAAGGGGTTACACGCGGCTGTGAAGTTGGGGATCATCGGGGGCCATCCTTGAAGGCTCCTGCCACACCCCCATTCACTCTGCTCTCTTTTCAGGGGCAAACATTTTAATCAGTTGAAAATCAACTTTAAATTAGATGGAGTTATTGATTATTCTCCTTTCAGTAATAAAGCCTATTAGACCAGCAGGGAAATTGCTTGGGCACGGGAAAGGATCCTATTTTCCAAGTTAAAGGAAAGAATGGCAGAGAGGAAGAGCAGGGCACCTGTTAGAATGACTCCTTTGGATGCTGTTGATGCTGTGGAAGCATCTCCCCCTGTGCCAGGCACTCTGCTGCCTGCTTTCATCCGTACCGTAGTTTTGCATTCTCATATCACTCTTGTCCGAGAGGAGGAAGGTGGCTCGGACGGCTTGTCACTTGCACACAGTGACACCGTTAGTAAGCACAGGAGCAGGCACAGAAAACTACTTCTGTCTGGGTCCTAGTTGTGTGGTCTTTCTTTTCCTCCCAAACCTTTAGATTCACAGATTCTCCTAGGGGCAGAACCAGCGGCAGGCAACGCTTTTTTGTTTATCGCATGGACTTGTTTATCCAAGTTCATTGGCTTGAATGTCCCACTCACCTTGGTGAGACGGCCAGAATAAAATGTTTGCATTAGAGTGTGGGAAATGCTACAATAACCTAGCAGGTTATTTTGTAATCCTGCCCTCAAGAATTCTCATTGGCAGAAATCCCAGTAAAGTGATTAATGGTGACAAGCATGATTTATTTAGATCTATTTAGTCTCGTTAACTTATTTTGAATAATTCATGCACATGATAGAAACTTCAAAAGGAACAACAACAAAAATCAAATGGTGAAATAGTCTTCTTTATTCCTCCTTCTTCCCAGCCTGCCAAATTTCTCCCCAAAGACAACTATTGTTTCCAGCTTATTGGAATTCCTTCCAGAGCTATTCTTGCATATAATCCATGTGTGGTTGAGAATTCCTCTTGTTAGGTAGCTTCATATATACATATATATACATACATGAATATATATACACACATATATGCATATATATACACATATATATGTCTATGTACATGTACATAAATATATAGGTAGATGTATATTTTATTCTGATATAAAATCTATGAAGATCAGAAAGTTCTTGCCAGAATATTCAGAGAGAGGCACCAGGCTTCAATGCAAGCAAGCATTCACCTTATGCTTGGGGATCTTATTGATAGAACGGAGCTTTCAATTATTTTCATGGATGGAGACAGATACAGAGCCCTACACTTTCCTTAGTTACACATGTTTGAATCTTCTTAAATGTCAAGGGCTGGGGAGCCTGGGTGGCGCAGTCGGTTAAGCGTCCGACTTCAGCCAGGTCACGATCTCACGGTCCGTGAGTTCGAGCCCCGCATCAGGCTCTGGGCTGATGGCTCGGAGCCTGGACCTGTTTCCGATTCTGTGTCTCCCTCTCTCTCTGCCCCTCCCCCGTTCATGCTCTGTCTCTCTCTGTCCCAAAAATAAATAAACGTTGAAAAAAAAATTTAAAAAAAATGTCAAGGGCTTACTCTCTAGGACTGTTGAATGGTAACCCAGCTAGGGGCTCCCCTCACACTCTCCTGTACTGGATCCCCTGTTTCCTGAGTGTCATGTCCTTTTTCGTGGTCTGTTTCTCACTTTGATGAAGCATATCCTCCAGTAGCTTCCTGAAAAAGGATGCACACATGGGAGATCAATTATTTGAACCTTTGCACGTCTGAAAATGGCTTTTTGTTGGGGGGGGGGCACCTGGGTGGCTTAGTTGGTTAAGCACCTGACTCTTGATTTCAGCTCAGGTCATGATCTCAATGGTTTGTGAGTTTGAGCCCCGTGTTGGGCCCTGCACTGACAGTGCAGAGCCTGCTTGGGATTCTCTCTCCCTCTCTCTCTGCCCGCCTCCTCAAAATAAATAAATACACAAGAAAGAAAGAAGAAAGAAAGAAAGAAAGAAAGAAAGAAAGAAAGAAAGAAAATGCCTTTTTTTTCCCTTACTTTACTGAGAAATTAACTTTCAGATTACTGCCAGGATCAGGGAGAGGCAGTTGCCCAAGCAGATTTGGAAAAGGCCCAATTTGACTCTTCCCAAACACCTTTTACCCAACCTGCCATATTATAGCCACTCCTTACCCCCATTTCAGGAGATACTGGACTTTCCAGTTCCTGAGCTTTTGAGAAATCTGTGGTATAAAGATTGCTTCTCAGCTGTCTCCACTGCCAGCTTAGGGTTTGGCTATCTGTGAAGTCACTTATGACTTGTCCATCTGCTTTCAAGCTTCCAGATTGTTAGTGTATTGTCTCCTCTCCTGTTCTCTTCAAGACGAAGGATTTATCTCCAGTGCTGTTGTTGTGAAAACACTTATTCCGGTTTTAGTGGGAAGGGAGCAAATATAGATGGACGTATGCAACCTGCCCCTTGCCCAGAACTCCAGCCTGACGTTTTGATTTGTGTATTTTGAGTTTTGAGTTTTGTGCGTTGAAAAAGATGGCTAGGATGTATTTGCTATATTCATGCCTTGCCTTTTTCCACAAAGGATTTTGTAGTGGGAGTGTTATTTTGGACAGTGTTTAAATCTCGTTCCTCAAAAATGTTTCTGACCCCATTATGGTATATTGTTGGTAAACTTAGGACTCATCAGAGACATTCGGGTAGTTCTTTTGCTCCAAAAGTCGAACTTTAGAGCGTGCTGAGAAGCACCTAGCTGCTTCTGTGTGTTAAGAAACACATTGCCAGCCAGGACACCGTTGGGTTTTTCAAGGTATTTGCATTTCTTACTGTTCAGAAACCAAGTATTCATGCTTTTCAGTTGTTCATAGTATTTCCTTGGGTCCTGTAGCCTTGCCTGGCATCAAAGCCATAGCAAGGGAAAGGTGTTTTGGTTTTTTTTTAATGGTTATTTATTTTTGAGAGAGAGAGAGACAGAGCGTGAGCAGGGGAGGAGCAGAGAGAGAGGGAGACAGAATCTGAAGCAGGCTCCAGGCTCCGAGCTGGCAGCATAGAGCCCAACGTGGGGCCCGAGCCACCGCACCGTGACATCACGACCGGAGCCAAAGTCCGACGCCCCACCGACTGAGCCACCCAGGCGCCCCAGTAACAAGGGAAAGGTTTTGAAGGAGAAACAACACTGCATCACCTTTGGGTCTACAATCCATCCTTTACCCCACAGTCCTCCTTACTTTTTGAGTTAAAACCCATTTCACACATTTGGAACTCAGGCTAAATTCATTATCCTTAACACCCATAAGGGGATCATGTATTTTACAGCACCTGATAATGTAAGTTTACAATTAGCTTTTACTCCCCTAGAAATCATTTTGGTAAGAGGCACCTGGCTGGCTCAGTTGGTGGAGCGTGAGATTCTTCTTGACCTTGGGGTCGTGACTTCGAGCCCCACATTGGGTGTCGAGTTTATGTAATAAAGAAACTTTTTCTTTGTGAATTTTGGGATCCACAGAAAAAAACGTTGGTGACTGA